>NC_052331.1:28599179-28940429 GCF_016432855.1 Salvelinus namaycush
TTTGCATGAGGCCTACTTTGATGCTAATTAGCATTTTCGAATCTGAGAGTAAATAGAGCTGAATATATTGATAAGTCACCTTGTCCGAGAGAGATTTACATGTTATCAAAACGTCACGCCAGGGTAAGCCTACACGAAACACAGCCCTTATTTTAAGTGTTTCTAAAATTCCCTATAGGAAAAATGAATGGTTTAAAAACGATTGGAACCATTTCCCTGTTTGACCGCTAGGTTGTATGGGTCTTATGCCACCTCCACTGTGGGGTTCTATGTACAGAACATTGGCGTTTATCCCGCTTATACCACAGTTGCCAAAGAAAACATTACTAACACACACATTTACCGAATATAAATAAAATGTTGTCGTTGATATTTTAATTTATATAAGCAACTTCATACTTTCTCATCTTTTGGTTGCTAGAGACACGACCCAGTCGTTTGTTTGATTAGTTCTGTCACACCCTGATCTGCTTCCCCTGTCTTTGTGATTGTCTCCACCCACCTCCAGGTGTCGCCCATCTTCCCCATTATCCCCTGTGTATTTATGCCTGTGTTCTCTGTTTGTCTGTTGCCAGTTTGTCTTGTTTGTGAAGTCAACCAGCGTTTTTGTATTCAGCTCCTGCTTTTCCCCAGTCTCTCTTTTCTCGTCTTCCTGGTTTTTGATCCTTACCTGTCCTGACCCTGTACCCGCCCCCCTGACCACTCTGCCTGCCGTCCTGTACCTTTGCCCCACCTCTGGATTACCGACCTCTGCCCGACCTGACCTTGAGCATGCCTGCCGTCCTGTACCTTTGCCCCTGTTGCTGTAATAAACATTGTTACTTTGACACAGTCTGCACCTGGGCCTTACCTTGATTCCTGATAGTTCAATATTTATGGACTCGACCCAGTCGTTCGTTCTTTATGTTCCTTTGCCATGCTCGCTGGCAATGTTCTTATCCCTTGCATGTTAGCTAGCCAGCTAGCAACCAGAATATACCAGTGTGTTGTTGAATAGTCCTTTCTAATTGGCTTGAAGGGCATTCTAGAGAATGTATTATTTCCCTATAACGCATGGTATATTTGCACGGTAGAATTCAATGGCTAGTTAATTTGTGCATGTTTTGTTTAAGCTGCCTTTAAAAGCAAAAGTCGAATTGAATAGAATATTGGTATTGTTGAATTCGATTTTCATAATAGCTGTCACGATCGTCTATGGGTGAGAGAGAGGACCAAGGCGCAGCGTGTGCAAAATACATTCTCTTTTATTTAGAGAAGGGAAAACACGAAACGAACACTGAATACAAACTAAACAAAAAACGACCGTGAAGCTAAATGACGTAAGTGCATAGACAAGCAACAAACGTTCAACATAGACAATTACCCACAAAACCCCAATGCCTATGACTGCCTTAAATATGGCTCTCAACTAGAGACAATGAACCACAGCTGCCTCTAATTGAGAACCAATCTAGGCAGCCATAGACATACAAACACCTAGACAAGTCACTGACCCATTTACCCTACAAAACCCCTAGACAATACAAAAACACATACATTCCCCATGTCACACCCTGACCTAACTAAAATAATAAAGAAAACAAAGAATACTAAGGCCAGGGCGTGACAATAGCAAGCTAGGACTGATGGTTTGGTTAGCTAAACTAGCAAGTCTGTTTGTTTAGTTACCACGGCAACTACTCTAGCTAACTAGTAAACTTGCTAGCTACTTCAGTGGATGTTGAACACATTTCTACCTGCAAATGAACACATTTCTACATGCAGTCGTGGTATAAAAGGGATAATCAACTCGAGGCTCTATGGGTTCTCTGGAATATAATGCAACTCCGTGGAAGGTCAGTTCCACTCCACTAGCACGTCGTGGAACACACTTTCCATACAACGCATAGCCCCTCGTTGATTATCCCTTACTTAATGTCCATTCTATAATGCCCTTCTAGCCAATCAGAAACTAGTATTCAACTACGCTGTGGTATAAAACAGGTAACTGCCTAAATAAAGTGTCTTAATAGGGCGTTGGGCCACCACGATCCGCCAGAACAGCTTCAATGCGCCTTGGCATATATTCTTCAAGTGTCTGAAACCATTCTTCCATGATAAATTCCATAATTTGGTGTTTTGTTGATGGTGGTGAAAAACACTTTCTCATGAGGCGCTCCAGAAACCCCCATAAGTGTTCAATTGGGTTGAGATCTGAACACACACACACATACATACACACACACACACACACACACACAGAAAACCGCCTATGCTCCTTTGAGACCGCTCTTTGAAAGTCACTGAGATCTAACCAAGGTAGCCAAAATAATACATGAACCTAAGCATGATAGGATGTTCATTTCTTAATTAACTCTGTCATTGAGTTGCGCACTCTCCACTCCCTTTTCCCTCAGGACAGCCTCAATTTGTCGGGGCATGGACTCTACAGGGTGTCAAAAGCATTCCACAGGGATGCTGGACCATGTTGACTTCAATGCTTCCCACAGTTGTATCAAGTTAGCTGGATATCCTTTGGGTGGTGGACCATTCTTGATACATACAGGAAACTGTTGAACTTAAAAAAGAGCAGCGTTGCAGTTCTTGACACAAACCGGTGCACCTGGCACCTACTACCATACCCAGTTCAAAGGCACTTAAATATTTTGTATTGCCCATTCACCCTCTGAATGGCACACATACACAATCCATGTCTCAATTGTCTCAAGGCTTAAAAAGCCTTCTTTAACCTGTCTCCTCCTCTTAATCTACGCTGATGTGGCTTTAACAAAATAAAGGCTGTATCCAGGCTGTATCACATCCTGCCGTGCTTGGGAGTCCCATAAGGTGGCGCACAATTGGCCCAGCATCGTCTGGGTTTGGCTGGGATAGGCCATCATTGTAAATAAGAATTTGTTCTTAACTGACTTGCCTAGTTAAATAAAGGTACAACATTTTTTTTATAATAATGAAAAAATAAAAAAACATGTGACATCTATAATGGATCATAGCTTTCACCTGGTCAGTCTATCTATGTAATTGAAAGAGCGGTGGTCCATAATGTATTGTCAAAATATATCCCCCATCTTGAAGAAACATATACTAAAAACTTGAATGTCAATCAATCAGCCTTCATTGACACAATGGAAAAATCGAATAATTCATTACTGAAATATTATGAGCGACTGAGAAAAACAAATTGGTATCATTTAAGGCCAAGTGGCAAACAATAATGGCAATAGGGATGGTGGTGTGAGCATGGGGGTCTGGGAAGATGAGATGTAGTCATTGTTTGTGTGTGTATGTAAGTTGTTGTTTGCATGTATAAGTTTATATTTGGAATGTACATTTTTTTAAAGAATAGAGGGAAAATACAATATTATATACAAATATTATATGAATTTAATTAATGAATCAATTGTTATTCATGGAATGTCTTGTCAACCCTCATTAATCTCACATTAGGCCTATGCTTCAGAAAATTTGAATTGTTATGTACCATGTGATTATGTAGTCGGTCATTTTTTTTCTGTGTGAAAATTTTTGTTTTGACATTCTACAAGAGAAACTATCTAAATAATGTTGTAAAATATAGTCTGCAGGCACTTGTGAATGACAAACATCAATAAATCCCATAATTCCATGTGTAGTTCCAGAGCTCGAGTTTTGACAAAGAACATGGATATACTGACAAGATACAAGTCTTGGTGCCCTAACAATGGGAGTCTTTGTCCACAAAGCAACATGGGCGAGCTGTCTAACTCCCAATCATTTTTGAATATTCGATGAGGGTTGTTGACGTCAGCCGCCTGTATTCAATGGAGAGATACGATGCTACTAGCTTCATCCGATATAAAGTTTTTTTTCTCAAATTGCCGTGATGTCACGTACCCTACTTATATCAGCGTACTTGTAACAACTTAAGCATTACGAAACTTCTATTCAATCAAATAAACCTCACGTAGCAAATAAGCCATTATTTTTTCGTTGACCAAGTCCCTGGGTCGCTCTTTTCAGTGAGCTGCAGTGAGCTGCAAAAAACACTCAAACTAGAAGTTTTATCTCCATCTCTTCATTCAAAGACTCAATCATGGACACTCTTACTGACAGTTGTGGCTGCTTCACGTGGTGTATTGTCTCTACCTTCTTGCCCTTTGCATGTTGTCTGTGCCCAATAATGTTTGTGCTGCAACCATGTTGTGATCCTGCCATGTTGTGTTGCTACCACATTGTTGTCATGTTGTGTTGCTACTATGCTATGTTGTTGTCTTAGGTCTCACTTTATGTAGTGTTGTGGTGTCTCTCTTGTCGTGATCGGTGTTTTGTCCTATATTTTTAATCCCAGCCCCTGTTCCCGCAGGAGGCATTTTGCCTGTTGGTAGGCCGTCATTGTAAATACGAATTTGTTCTTATTAAACTGACTTGCCTAGTTAAATAAATAATATTCAACACTTTTATTGACGTCCATACTCCTTGCTTGGTGGGCAAAACAACGAAAAAACGCCACCTGCTGGAGGGAGACAGATTTTCCCCCGTTGGGCCTCACTTCCTTTCTGGCTTTGATCAGTGGCTTTGATTGGGTGTCATGTGACATTACATAACCAGGCTCCAGCTCAATTCAAGGAAAGTCGGCTGCACTGTTCAGGCATTTGACGACGGGAAAAGCAACGAATAAACCACGCTGAAGGTGCAGGTAACGTCACCGAAGACATCTCAACATAAGGAGACAAAATCCTGTTTCAGTTCATGTCTTTTTTTGCTTTGATTCGCGAGTGCACAGGTCGTTAACAGACCCGAATTTACAGTGTTGTAATGAAGCGATAGTTGTTACAAAATATGTAAGGTTGAAGCTGATTAAGAAACCAGGTTTACATCCAGAATTTTTAATGTGAGTCAAGGACGTGTCTGTTAGTGTCACGACGGGTCTGATGGAAACATTGAATTTGTCGGTAAACTTGACAAATGTCGACAAAATACGCTAAATGTATTATCTGGGAAATTACGGCGGAAACGCCTTTATGCACAGATTTTGATGTTCAGAGTGGAAGAGGCTTTACTCAAACTAAAATATGTCCACGAAGTGAGGAATGTTTGTATGGAGGTCAGTGTCGCATTTGGGTTAAAAAAATGTAATTGATCATTTGCTACGTGAGACTTATTTCATCGAATAGAAGTTTCGCAATGGTTAGGTTGGTATTCCCTGCTATAAGTGGACGCACGTGGCATTTTGGCAACTGTGGAAATACAACTTTTAATCAGTTGTGCCTGTTATAGAGAGATGGACTCATTAGTATGGACATTGCCATTGAGGGCTACAAAGATGAGCCATCTATCTATATGGCCTGTTCACACGCGTAGCATTGTCTAGAATGGTCCCACCTGTTCTCGCCTGCTTTCCTTCTTTGAGGACATGTATTTCCATTGTTAGAGCGGTCACTTGACTATCTTGTCAATATAATAGACCATCTTTGATATATTATAGACCATCTTTGATATATTAAACCATCATATCGAAGTGAATTTGGAGTCACACGATACATGTGTGTGATCCTTCCACTACGACTCGGGAAAGGATGTAGTTTATTAGGCTACAGATGAATTAAGTTATGAACTTCACAGGGTGGTGAAAGTGCACGGTAATGATCTTGATGCTCCTTTCCAATAAATAGAGGGTCTTATTCTGGTGACATGATGATTGAGTCTTGGCTGCTGTTTTTACAAATAAAAATGAAGTCAGTGCCAGCCCTAGCATTTGCAATTTTACAAATTTTGCCATGGGGCTGTTAAAAGATTTAGAAGTTTCATAACACATTTCCTGCTACTCTACCAATTTAACCTCTCGAAGTTTTGCCATACAGGACTTTGCTGCTGTCCCTTGCCTTTCTCTATCATTTTTCCAACCGTTAACAATGATTAGGGTTGCCAGGTCTAGCTAAAATTAAGAGTGAAAACCCCTAAAAACCAGCAAATTCGGTTTTCAATCAAAATAATTGTGAGGTGAAGAATATGTCGCAAGTTAAAATATTAATTGCCCTTATTAAACTCTCCAGAATTTTCCATCAATGGATGTCGATTAACTATAGACAAATCCGACAATAGAGGTTGAGTGTTGAAAAGAGGATCTCAATCTCTGTGCAAGAAACACTTGGAAGAACTTCAAAAAAATATGTTAGGCTATTTTCTGGCAATTGTGCCAGATGTTAAGACTACAAACTTATAAATAAACCTTTTTTTTATGCTAGTGGTTGTGGGATGAAATAGTCTGGGACAGTTGTATTAATTTGGGATCTATGTTTGGAATATTTATTTCTCGCATAGAATAGTTTGACTTTTGTACTATGGGGGATAGTGGATTGGCATAGGCTAGTGCTTTTGCTGTTTGTTAGGCCTACTTATCTTGTTGGCTGACAAAGTAAATGTGGACAGTTCTTCCAATATCTTCAATATGCACCTCAAAGCATTCTTCACTCATGCTGCCAAACTTATCCTAGTAAAACTGACTATCCTACTGATCCTCGACTTCGGCGATGCCATTTACAAAATATCCTCCAACACTCTACTCAGCAAATTGGATGCAGTCTATCACAGCGCCAGCCGTTTTGTCACACAAACCCCATATACTACCCACCACTGCGACCTGTACACTCTCGTTGGCTGGCCCTCGCTTCATACTCGTCGCCAAACCCACTGGCTCCAGGTCATCTACAAGTCTTTGCTAGGTAAAGCCCCGCCTTATGTCAGTTCACTGGTCACCATAGCAGCACACGCTCCAGCAGGTATATTTCATGGTCACCCCCAAAGCAAATTCCTCTTTTGGCCGCCTTTCCTTCCAGTTCTCTGCTGCCAATGACTGGAACGAATTGCAAAAATCACTCAAGCTGGAGTCTTATATCTCCCTCACTAACTTTAAGCATCAACTGTCAGAGCAGCTCACACATCATTGCACCTGTACATAGCCCATCTGTAAATAGCCCATCCAACTACCTCATCCCCATACTGTATTTATTTATTTTGCACACCAGTATCTCAACTTGCACATTCATCTTCTGCACATCTATCACTCCAGTGTTTAATTGCTATATCGTAATTTCCTCGCCACTATGGCCTATTTTATTGCCTTACCTCCCTTACCTCATTTGCAGACACTGTGTATATGTATACTTTTTTTCCTACTGTATTATTAACTGTTTGTTTATTCCATGTGTAACTGTTGTATGTGTCGAACTGCTTTGCTTTATCTTGGCCAGGTCGCAGTTGTAAATGAGAACTTGTTCTCAACTAGCCTACCTGGTTAAATAAAGGTGAAATTAAAAAAATTGGATACGGACGCGCGCAGTTGCTTCCCCGATGTCTGTCTTCACTTGTAGCCTGTGAGAAAGACCCGACCACTTGATGGAGAGCCATGTTAGTGGGAGGTGCTTCGGAGCACGCACCATTCTGGGCCAAGGGCACAACGGCCACTGGCCACCATAGGAATGTTTTTTTTTTTAGGGTGCATTATGGCCACACAGAGAATGCCGCCATGAAATCTTAGGCATTATCAAATTGTGAATTAGATACTTATGAAGTGTGTAGGAATACATATTTCTTTGTTCATTGCTCAACACAGAATAGCCGCATGTGCGCACTCCCTCAAATCGTTTGGAGAAAATATCCTTTATTTTATTCAGCTTTGTTCAATTGTATTCTTCATAATATAAAATAATGCCACGGAATTCTAAGAAAATCTTGTCAGCTAAATGAACTAGTGTAGCCCACAGCCATTTGCCATAGCCAGATCAGGACATAACATAAGGACAACTCAGAGTATGCCATTCTGTTCTTCTGAAATAGACTACATTTTCTTCATATCATGTTTCTTCAGATCTGTCTAAAATAAATAATGGATTTATTGTGAAGGCGTAGGCTATATGGATTTATTATACTTTTTAAAATGTAGATACTCTAAAGGTTTGCATCAGTGGGTTTTAGGAAGCCAGGAGATGCTAAATGTGTAATGCCAATTTACTGTGAGATCGACAGTTATTTGCTTGACAATCACCAGCTGATGCAATTTCGTGACCGCCACAGCCCTGGTTGAGACCCGACTGATTTTCTTTAATATTTTTTTGATCCGCATGCCTAAAAAAAGGGAGGCCGCAGGCCACCTGTTGCCCATCCCTGATGTAGGCTATACCCGCATTGTACAGTCGTGGTCAAAAGTTTTGAGAATGACACAAATATTCATTTTCACAAAGTCTGCTGCCTCAGTTTGTATGATGGCAATTTGCATATACTCCAGAATGTTATGAAGAGTGATCAGATGAATTGCAATTCATTGAATTGAATCCCCCAAAAACATTTCCACTGCATTTCAGCCCTGCCACAAAAGGACCAGCTGACATCATGTCAGTGATTCTCTCGTTAACACAGGTGTGAGTGTTGACGAGGACAAGGCTGGAGATCACTCTGTCATGCTGATTGAGTTCGAATAACAGACTGGAAGCTTCAAAAGGAGGGTGGTGCTTGGAATCATTGTTCTTCCTCTGTCAACCATGGTTACCTGCAAGGAAACACGTGCTGTCATCATTGCTTTGCACAAAAAGGGCTTCACAGGCAAGGATATTGCTGCCAGTAAGATTGCACCTAAATCAAACATTTATCGGATCATCAAGAACTTCAAGGAGAGCGGTTAAATTGTTGTGAAGAAGGCTTCAGGGCGCCCAAGAAAGTCCAGCAAGCGCCAGGACCGTCTCCTAAAGTTGATTCAGCTGCGGGATCGGGGCACCACCAGTACAGAGCTTGCTCAGGAATGGCAGCAGGCAGGTGTGACAGACAATGCACAGTGAGGCGAAGACTTTTGGAGGATGGCTTGGTGTCAAGAAGGGCAGCAAAGAAGCCACTTCTCTCCAGGAAAACATCAGGGACAGACTGATATTCTGCAAAAGGTACAGGGATTGGACTGCTGAGGACTGGGGTAAAGTCATTTTCTCAATCCCCTTTCCGATTGTTTGGGGCATCTGGAAAAAAGCTTGTTCGGAGAAGACAAGGTAAGCGGTACCATCAGTCCTGTGTCATGCCAACAGTAAAGCATCCTGAGACCAATTGTGGGGTTGCTTCTCAGCCAAGGGAGTGGATTCACTCACAATTTTGCCTTAGAACACAGCCACGAATAAAGAATGGTACCAACACATCCTCCGAGAGCAACTTCTCCCAACCATCCAGGAACAGTTTGGTGACGAACAATGCCTTTTCCATCATGATGGAGCATAAGGCAAAAGTGATAACTAAGTGGCTCGGGGAACAAAACATCGATATTTTGGGTCCATGGCCAGGAAACTCCCCAGACCTTAATCCCATTGAGAACTTGTGGTCAATCCTCAAGAGGCGGGCGGACAAACAAAACCCACAAATTCCAAGCATTGATTATGCAAGAATGGGCTACCATCAGTCAGGATGTGGCCCAGAAGTTAACTGACGGCATGCCAGGGCAGATTGCAGAGGTCTTGAAAAAGAAGGGTCAACACTGCAAGTATTGACTCTTTGCATCAACTTCATGTAATGGTCAAAAGCCTTGTCAGAGATCAGAGTTGAAAATGTAACTTTTAACTGCAAAAGTAATTATGTGCACTACGTCATCATGCACAGTTTAATGGAGACACCCCTCTGGCATATTTTTTTTTTAATGAGGATTTTAGAATATTCGCATTAAAATCTGTCGCCAATTTGATGGAAACCTCAGGCCTACCTTTTGTGTCGGTAAAATTTGGATACATTTTGAAATGCTGACATTTATATTTTGATACTTTTGTATTCACTCTGGCCTGTCATGTAGGGCTGGGCGGTATACCGTATTTTATAATATACCGGTATTGATGCACGGACCGGTTTGGGTTTTTACTTTACCTTCTATAACGGTATTTTAATATTTGGTTTGTTAAATGTGATACGGCATGTGTAATGTCCATTTTTTAGTTTCACTCAAGGAGCACATTTGTTGTTCCTGGACCACCAGGCTCTTGCTTTCAGTCTTCATGGTCAATGCAGCGCATGCAACAATGTTGATGACGACAATGCTGGTTTCACTTAGCGTTTTAATATAAATCCACTAGCGTTCTATAATTACACTTAGTTTGTCTTACATCTGCCAACAGCTAGTTTGTCTTTTCTTAGCAAGTTCGGCCTAAATCATGTAAAGCCGCTAATCGCTAGCTAATAAATGTACTGAATCAGAGCAAATTAGCTATACAGCCTGATAATACCAGTGTTGGTGTAGACCTGGATCAGCATGTTTGTGCAACTGTCTTCTAAATCAGAGGAATACGCAATGTAAGAATGTTAGCTACATGAAGTAGACCCTATAATCTTTTGCTACATTGAATGTTCTCAGAACATTCAAAATGTAGCCAAAGATTATAGGCTCCCCTAGGAAACACTTGTCAACACTTTTTGGTGTCTACCCTGTCACAATAACTCCTCCCCGTGGCATTTTCATTCATTGCCATGTCAAACACTGTATTCAAAGTGCCCATTATTATAGTCCAACTATAGAATTTGAAATACCATTCTATCCTCCAAGTGTTTTGCTCTAAATTGCAAGTCAAATTGCAATTGCAACATTTGGTTCAAAATGAGGCCTAGATGGTTTGACAATATTGTGCAGCCCTACGTGGAAATGATCTCAAATGAGTGCAGGAAATGTATAAATGATTTTGGGTTGAATAGAACCGTATAAAATAATGAGAATGGAGAAGACTGATTTTGAAGTCGCTTAGCAACCTAGGGTCGCGCGTTACTCATAAAGCAAATGTAGAACTTTTTATTCTTCAAAAACATTAAGTACCGTCATCAATTTTTTTTTCAATATCGTGATATATTTTGTCCATTGCCCAGCCCTAATTCAGTGCAAATGCATTTTGTTTACATCACAATCAAACTTGTGTGTTTTGAGTTTGTCGTGTGATTTCATGAATAGCCTAGTTGCATTTCTTGCATTATATTATCACTTGAAAGTTATCCTTTTCAGATCAAACAATGCTGATCCTATAGGCTACAGAAATGTATTTGACAACTACAAAAGCAGAACACTAAACTGCAGTTTTGGCTATAAAACACTCGTCTGCAATCTATTCAATAGACAAACAAATAAGCCTGCATAAAACAATTAAATCAAATCAAACAGAAGTTGGCAAACAAATTAACTTTTAATTGTGACAACTGTCTTTCCAGGGATCAGCAAAATGAATTTCCTCCTGGAAACCCTTCAAGTGATTGTAATGTCGATCTATTACAACATGGAGGCGTTTGTCCGACTGTTCATCCCTCCCAAGAACAAAAATGTCACCGGTGAAATCGTCCTCATCACTGGGGCGGGCAGCGGCATTGGCCGGCTCATGGCTGAGAAGTTTGCCCCCCTGGGCGTTTCTCTGGTCTTGTGGGACATCAACCAGGAGGGCATCAAGGAGACGTCAAGGCTAGTGAAGGAGAAGGGGGCGACTAAGGTCCACTACTACTTGTGTGACTGCAGTGACAAGGCCGACGTCTACAGAGTGGCTGACAAGGTAATCCACCTGATTCTTATCAACTAGTCTTCCATCAAGACTATACTTTGCGGAATTAGTGTTCCTGCTTTGTTGGGTAATTCTCAGCAAGCCTTATGCTCTCCTGTGATTGGATGGCAGTGATGTTAAATAGAGATTCCGGTGGGTTGAAAACGGCTTAATTTTTTAAAGCCTTCCATTTTGGACTCGTGTCAATGTATAGCTCATACATGCATAATAAACCATCGACAGTCCTCTCCCAGCGGAAAAGTCACAGAATCCTTAGTTTAACCTGCCATCATTTAGTGCAAGAGATCAATGTAATTGATCCTGTCGTGTAGTGAACACGCACACTGAAGAAAGTGGGCTGAACAATTAATAAAATCGCCACCGGACAATTTTACATTGAGTTACTTTTTATTATTACATTTTGTTTTAGTCTACTTGGTAAATATTTTCTTAACTCTTCTTGAACTGCACTGTTGGTTAAGGGCTTGTATAGTAAGCATTTCACGGTAAAGTCTACACTTGTGGTATTTGGCGCATGTGTCAAATAAAGTTTGATTTGAGTGGCTGCATGCTCTTGCCATTAGTTAATTTGAGAACAATACATCAATCAAATCCATGCATCAGAAGGTAATTGTCAACCTTATCAGAAACACTGACAACCTTTTTAAATGGATACGTAGGGATTTTGGCGATGAGGCCCTTTATCTTCTTCCCCATAGTCAGATGAACTCGTGGATACCATTTTTGTCTTTGTCCAGTAGGATGGAAGTTTGGTCATTTTGGTTGAAGTCAGTATATTCCAAAACTGAGATTTGTGTAATGGAGTTCGTCAGGTCTGATGAGGTTGGGTTTTGAGTTCAATCATGCCCACTAACACGGGATAGTAACGCGCAGGGAGAATTGTCATGTATGTGCTGATTGCGCACTATCCAATCGTACGGCAGAACACAGATGGTGAGACACATTACACAGCGCCTCGGACTTGTTAACGTTGGCAACATGTTAACTTATGTAATGTTGAAATATCACTTGTCCCCTAAGCCCTTTGTGGAGTGGCCACTTGTTCACGTGTTTGATAGTGTTCACTTGAGTCTGCCCAGTGCTTGACTTGGACGGAAATAGGAGTCAGTAGGCTACTCATTATGGGTGACGGTACCGTTTTGTATTAAGTCGCAGGAACTCCACTATACTTTTTAGCTAATATTCTATAAGAGGTGCAGGAACTCAATCAGTAGAAAATGAGGTGCCGGTACAGAGTTCTATGCCCTCCTGCCCAAGTTGAGCACTGAGTCTGCCACTGTTTTGAAATTGTGCCAGACAGATAATAGATAGTGAGAAAGTTGTAAAAACATAACAGTACCTTAGCGCACTCGCCAGTGACTTGATAAGCCGATTTTAGTTAATGTGGCTTCCCTGCTCAATGTGCCTGCAAGCTACTACTAGCTAGCTTCATTGTTTTTTGGCACTGATAAACGGCGTGTAGCTTGTGCTTTATTTGCGATAGTTTGCTAGCTTGCTGTCCTGTGCAGCAGCAGACTTGATAGTCTACAGTGCACTACTAGCTTTCATGCACATTTTTGAACTTGAGAAATACTGCACCAAACCCCAATTGTGACTAAAACGTCCTTGGCAAAAATGTCAATGAATGACAGATTTCTTGATTCATTCTGAATATTTTGAGGAAGTGGTATGCTATTGGCTATGTTGTTGCGATGGTGTCTCAAGAGCGACAAACAACACTAACTGCCAGGGTACGATAACACACACATCGAACCACAACCCCAAGACTGAAATCTGAGCAACAGAAAAACACATGGGAAATCGACCAGTTCAGTCCCTCTTAAAATACCCCCCCAGGTCCAACCTGTTACCCATGTCCATAATTACACAGCAACAATGTTATATAATCCTTACCTTAAGTGAGTCGCCAGGATGTAGGAAACAAAAATATGTTGTGTGTTTTTGAAGTATTGTGGTAAGTTAACACATGTCTATGTTTAGGTCAAGAGAGAGGTGGGGGATGTAAGCATTCTCATAAACAACGCAGGCATCGTCACGGGCAGGAAGTTCATGGATGCACCAGACTCCCTCATTGAGAAAACCTTTGAAGTTAACACCATGGCACACTTTTGGGTGAGCAAATGAAATGACTAGTGCATATCTGCTACACTGTCCTGTCTGGTTTCTCTCACTTGCTGTCTTTGTCGGTCAGCGCAGGCATTTTAAATGTGAAAGCATTATCCTAAATCCGCCAATATGTTTATAAAAATTTGATGGCTTTAACCTCATTGTAGGCCTATGTCCCTTGTAGTGTCAATTCCACCCACACCCATCAAATGAACACAGATCTGTGTACTGATTCTTATTTCATTGTATAAGTTCTACCGCTAATTTCTCTCTAGACATATAAAGCGTTTCTCCCAGCGATGACTGCCAACAACCACGGTCATCTGGTCAGCATTGCCAGTTCAGCTGGTCTGATTGGTGTCAATGGGCTAGCAGGTAAATCACCCACTATGCATGACTTACTCCAATGTTCCTCAATACAGGACCTGGAGAGCGACAGGAGGTGCAGGCTTTTGTTCCGGTCCAGCACCAAGACCTGATGGCTAATCAATGTTTGATGACTGGCTTAATCAGGTGTTGGTGCAATGCAAGAAAAAAAGCCTGCACAGAAAATCTAAGGACATTTATTTGTCACATGCTTCGTAAAGAACGGGTGTAGACTAACAGTGAAATGCTTACAGGTCCTTTTCCCAACAGTGCTACACACCCTGAAGCCATTGTGCAGAACATTACCTTTGTCTATGCTGTAAACTCTGGCCAGTACATTATGCAATCAGATTCCTATCGTGGAGCTGATCGATACAGATGTTATCAGTCGACCTCGAATGGGGTAGAGGTTTAATGTGTAACTTATTATACTATTGTACTGTAGTTGACGGTTCCAAAGACAGACTGGGGTAGATGGACTGAAAAATGGTTCAAGGATAGTCTATTTCAACATTTAATTAACATTGACATTGCCAATGCAATTTCACAATTTAGTATAGACAAACATTATCTTGCTGTAGAGACCTTTGTTTAACCTGCTCTAAAACTGTTTGCAAATACATGTTTCTCTCCTGATAGATTACTGTGCCAGTAAGTTTGCTGCTATTGGCTTTGCTGAGTCTGTGGCTCTGGAGCTGCTGGCTACTGGGAAGGATGGAGTCAAGACTACCATAGTGTGTCCATTCTTCATCAATACTGGCATGTTCGATGGCTGCAATACTAAGTAAGTTATCTGCCATAAGGTGTTATACAGGATTTAATTTGACTTTAAAGTTGTCATATTATATTTAATGCTTTTATAAAGGGTTATCCTCTTTGCATATATTTTAATAAAGTTTCTCATTAAAAGTTTGAGATTGAATCCTGCTAAAAGGGTATGCATCCATGTAGAAAACTACTTTAATATGCAATCCCTTTAAATGCCAGGGTCAGTTCTGTTTCTTTGACACTCTACGAGAAACCTTTGAAATTGTGTTTGGTTCTTTTGAATGACCTTGTCTCAGCATTGACAGGGCAAAATAGATTGTGTTGTGGCAGGACTTACAAAAGTTATAGGACACTTCCTCTGAGCTGTGTGCTTGTGAGTTACTAATGCCTATTGTCCCAACACTATGTATAAAAGGTCACGCACATAGGTCAAGTATGTGGACTGATACTCAACGTTGCTAGTCAAAATTGCTAACCCTATGGTACAATTAAGTGATAATGCCAGAGAAGCCGGCGTTTGGAGGATATATTGGCAGGGGTGTTAGGCAAATCGTTCCAATATATCTTCCAAACACTGGCTTCAAAGGCATTATCACTTTTATACTACGAGTTACCAACATATTCAAATAATGATTGACATATTTTCATTAACGTAATTTTGATTAATTTATTCATACTATTTCATCCTTCCACAAGATATAGTCCTGACACAAATCTAGGGTTCCTACCCCAGCCGGCTGGTCGTTCGTTCTATCGGTTCGGTTGCCGGAGACGCGACCCAGTTCAGTCTTTTTGTTCTGTATCTAAGGACGCGACCCAGTCGTTAGTATGGCAATGGAAAATTTAGAACGGTCTGGCAACGTTTTTATCCCTTGCTTGCTCGCTAGCTAGCCAATTACGGCTAACTTACAGTAACGTCAAACAGTGCAGCCAGAATAACAGCAAAGTAGCTGCGTTTGTTTTAATCTGTTTTCTAGTGACATTTATTTGGATACATCCATAACAATGAGCTAATGATGCGCAATTTCACCTGGCATAGGAAATCTGCTCTCTCGTCAGGACACTTGTTCAGAGGAGCTAGCCAACAACACAGCTAACACGATCACTTTAAATTGAAGCTGGAAAGACGGCAAACTCGCTGAATTTTGTTTTAGCTGTTTCTATTGACATTTCATTGTGTATACATACATAAAAATTATGCCAGCTGATTCATGATTTACACTGGCTGAGAAAAGATGCATGTCTGTCTCCTCCCGACACGTTCATTATTATGGGACAGCTGAAGATCGAATTTCAATATTGAAACAATGTTGCAAATGTCGTAGACTGACAGCAAGGTTTATACAAATCTCCGTTGTTCAAAAATCAATGCTAGTATAAAATAAATGGTAGATCATGTATAGAGGCTTTTTATAGTGGAGATCAAGTTTATAAATTGCCTGGCTGGGCTGATAAAACAGTGGATTGCGAAGTGAGATGGAACATAGTAAATAGGCATTTGAACGTCATAGATTTAACTTGTGGAATAGATACCATACCGACTGCAATGGGGGTTTTAACCAATCAGCATCCAGGATTATACCCACACGTTGTATAATTTATCACTATCAACAACAAACATAGAAGTGTGTAATGTACACAAGAAGCATTACATACTATGGACTGGCTACAGTTGTGCTAGTAGGTAAACTAAATTGTTTCCCCCACAGGTGGCCTCTCTTGTTGCCCATCCTGGATCCAGACTATGTAGCAAACAAGATCATTGAAGCCATTTTAACTGACCAGGTCTACCTTCTGCTCCCAAAGACCATGTATCTTGTCATATGCCTGAAGAAGTGAGTTCCTTCATGTTCTTCCACTCTACACTTCATGATGGGATAGCATGCTGGGTTTAGCTATTTGTCGCACTGCCTCAATCACAGAGATCTGCTGCACAAACACGCACAATGACACTGTCAGTCACTCCATTCCAATACTCAGAAATGGTTACATGCTCAAAATGCACAGTATTGTCATACCCCTGGTCACAAACGGTTTCCTTCACTATTATATGCCCAGGTAGGGTGCACTCGGTCTAGTTTTCTAGCCTCCCTCCCTGACAAGTTAACTTTCAAGTCTTTCAATTAGCATAATCCACATCTTCCCTAGATGTCACTTTTTACAGCTTGTTTTTACTATTCCTGACCCAAACTAGCCTGTTAGTGAGTCTTCAAGTCTCGGACAGGATGGTGAATTATTTACTGTAGTAAATACTGTAGTAATTGACGAGGAAGGATGGACAGACAAATATCTGGTTAGTGACTAGCAGTTGTAGAAAAACCAAACCACCCCAAGCTTTAAGTCAGTGTTTTTATACTGTTGGTATATGTGGACCCAAGCATTTGAGCTCGGTTGCCAAGCAACAGCTTTAGTATTTTGTCTATGGACGAATGCATTGCCAGGCTAAACTGTGAGCACTTATGAAGCTTGTTACTTCACTACATCAGGCAGGCTGTCAGTTCTGATATAGTTCAAAGAAACTTGTTATATTTTTTTCACTAACATACATTCAAGTACATGTGGTATCTTAAGACATTGTGACACAATGTGGTTATTTGGGGGCACATTAATGATCACAGGTTCTGGTTGAAAATGTCACTTCAGATCCACTATGGATGGTTATTAATCTTAGATGGTTAATGCACAAAGGGTGATGTGAGTGTTTATAAAGTTGCTGACCTCCCTTCACCGTGTCCTCATAGCTCCTTGAGGTGGAAGCAGGCAGCTCTCCTGGGGAAGTACCTGGGTGCCTTCGAGAACCCAGAGCACTGTGAGACAACAAGCCTTAAGCTGCACTGATCTTCACTTGAGCCCCTTGCACTCTGACCCTCGTTTAACCCATGCCTATGGTCAACAAACTCACACACCCTCAGGGTGTGAATTGTGTTTTCTGTAACATACGAAGCCATTCGTGCATCAGCATCACTGGCTACCGATAGCAAAATGTAGATTTAATGGTTATGTCTACATTTCACACTGTTAAGAGAGAGCACCGAGGTGATTTCTGTTAGCATAACATTTACATTATCCAACAGCTTGAGGTAAATTGTCAGCATTACATTTTCAGAGGTATCAGGGAATTCAATCTGCATAGTGTTACTGCATTATCACTAGTATTGAAGGTACATTCTGTCACTTTATTTGTGAAACAAAGACCTCACCCAAAGCCCTGTAGAAGGATTGTACATGTGCATTGATTAATTTGCATACAGATACATATTTTAGGGAACTAGTGAGAGTGAAGGGAGTTTGTTTGTTTTTGACTAGTGCATTACGAAAATCTGTCAAAGCTGTTTGAATGTTTCACTTGGGCCTAATGCCATTGTTAGAGGCATTGCGCATTAATTAAATACCTGTTACAGTATGTAGAAATGCACTTTTGTGGTTGGGTGTATCTTCAACTTTTTATATGGCCATAATTGTAAATCCCATCTGGATATGTGACTACTTCAAGTATTATAATAAAAAACGTGTTTTTGTAAGACGGGATGAAGTCATCTGTTAGTCTAAACTCTACAATCATTCAGCAAGCCCTCACTCATACCCAGTGTAAACCTAGTCAGGGCTAACACAGTTGTTACAGGGGTGTATTTAATGAGGGGAAACAACCTGATACACAGCTGGTATGATTCTCATTGTATGACAATCATATATTTTCTTATCTACACCATACATTTCTATCAGAACTTTTTGTTATGTTGTACCCTCCTGAACATGCCCCTAGAAATGGGGAAACAGTTTCTGTTGTAATGTCAGGGACGCTTGGATACACCCCAGGGCATATTGCATCGATCATATCATTAAAAAAATCACTTTTTCAATTTATTTTTGAAGGCTATCAAAAGGTCATCAATGTCCTCCCTCTGCCAACGTGACATCACAACACCTTGTATTTGGCTGCACAGTAAGCTGAATTCTGATCTTTTTTTAAACTATTTGGTCTTTTGCCAAATCCGATCAGCTCTGAAAAATATCTTATTTGAAAAGTTTTGAGGTGTTGTCCAAATGACCAATTGGTGGAGAAAAAGATGAGAATTAGGCTGCCTTTGTATCTCCATAAGGCTGGCAGGTACCCGTAAATGCTTACCAAGCTATCCCAAAGGCCGGCAGATGGCGCTATTGATCTGGAATTGATGGTTCCAGCTTACTGTCCAAACGCATTGTATGCAGCTGGCAATACACTCGTATTCCCGTGGACCGGTTCATACCTAAAACATGTTCTATTCCGGCTGCAAAGGTGTCGATTTCCTACATTTTAATGGCGAGAAGGAGGAAACAAACTGAGAAGATATGCAAAGGTGTCGATTTCCTACATTTTAATGGCGAGAAGGAGGAAACAAACTGAGAAGATATGGTGTTTCAAAGAACGTACTCATTTTCCACCACCAAGCTAGTGGCTAATGCTACTTCCTGTTGCACCCTGAGTTCAGTCAGGGGTAAACCACACTGCTGCAACCTGATTGGCTGAACGCGATACGTAACACCTGAGACTAGCATTCCTAGGCATTTGCCACTTTAGCTTGGTGGTGGAAAAGGGTGTTTTCATAAAGAAAGTATGCATGTATTCCGCCCTTCCTGCCATTAAATCTAGTTAAGGAGGAAGTCGATGCCTTTGCAGCCTGAATGGATAATGTTTTAGTTACGAACCAGCCCAGGAGGATACAAGTCTGTTACCGGCTGCATACAATGCGTTTGAACGGTAAGATGGAAATAACTCTATCGCCATCTGCCAGCCTTTGGGCTGTTGCTAAGCACTTACTTATGCATTTATGTCAAATACGGATGCCAATGAGCAGTTGCTGTTATAGAAGCACCTGGTTGAGTGGACTGCAAGACTACATTTAGCTGGATACAACACAGATTTATTCAGACCTACACCTGATTAGGACTGCAGTTTACAAATGATCTGCAACCTCAACATTTTAAATCTACACAGGGCTTTTTGTGTTATGGAAATGTCCTTGAGAAAGAGGGCTTTTAGAAATTTGAACAGGCTGAGTATGTCTGGAAGTCTTGATTTGGAATGATTTCCATGGCTACTTTAGTTCCTTGAGGCCTTTGAGAATGAGTCTGAATGAAAGAGTGAGTCGTTAGCTTCATGTCGAATACAACACAATACAGCCATGACGAATACAGTAGACGTAATCACTCGCCACCAATTAGACGAAATGATTAAAGCATGAAATGGCTTCTCTTATTAACATCTTAAGTAGTGCAATTATGAGGTTGTTATGCCCTTTGAAATAAGATTTGTTACTGGACCGGAAGACATTCAAACAGCGTCGATTATACCCTGAATAATTTATTGGGTTTTCATCAGTGTTTTCTTCTTTAATTAAGGGGTTTAATTTAGTCCCACTGTGATTACCAGTTAGCCTAACTAACATAATATATTACTAGCCTAACTATCAGATTTGATCACTTAATGTAGTTGGTTCTAATGAAGTTCCAAAGAAGTAATTTGGACTCATTTTCTCTTCTAGACGATGTTTGTTCTAATAAGCTATAAATTGCGCATTGCAGTGATCATTGATAATATGTAGCCTAATTGACTGTTTTTATCACCACAGTATTATGCCCGTCAAGCTTGGGATTCTGCTGGGGATGTATCTGGGAGCGTTCAACTTTATGGATGCTTTCAAAGGACGCGTCAAGAAGGTGGAGTAGAGAAGAGAGAGAAAAAAAGAGACAACATACTCTAATATTAGTGCCTCAAAGGAGATTAATAGTGCCTGTCATGTTTCTGTATTTGTTTCTCTTTTTACATGTTTTATTCTTGTTTATAATTCATTTTAGTTATTGAAGAAAAGCCTATGTACTAGTTTAACTCTGCAGACAAATGATATGTGTAGGCTGTATTGGTAATCAAATAATTAATGTATTACCTTAAAAAAAAAAAGATGATATGTAACATGGTATTTTTGTAGCATAAACATATGGTGTTAGCTCACTACACTGACACGTAAGTATTGCTAAATTTGGTAGCTATTTCACTCTTGTAACGTTCAGTGGAATACGTCCTCTTTTTGGCCTAAAGGAAAATTGGAAGGTTTTTATTATTGTTGACTCACTTTTTAATTTTTTTAAATGTTCTTTTGTTTTATAAGGTCCATTGTTTTGAGGTCAAACCAGTTTCACCCACAGTGGTAACCAGAACCACAGATGTTGAATTGAAGTCAACTTCACAGTAGAGTAGTATGGAGGTACAGTATACTGCAATGTTGTCATCAGAGTTTTAGATTACCTCATGCGCACACATGCACAATACACATTAGAAACGGCCTAGTAGAGAAGCTCAGGAAACTCATGTAAAGCATCATTACCTGTGTGTACTGAACTAGTTTTGTGAAGTTGGCTAAGTCTACAGCAGCCAGATGACGGTTTACTCTACTGTCAATAGGATCATCAATGAAGTAATAATGCACATGCATTCAATGGCTCTGTACAGAAGTGCTAGGCATAGGATCGGAAGGTTAGGATAAATACATTTCTGTTTAGTTGGAAATGTATCAAATAGTTTGCATATACAGTATTTGTCCTCTGAACCTACCCTTTATATTTGAACAACTGAGCTGTTTATTGGTTAAATGAATATGTTTTCCTTTGACACTGAAGAGATGACAATATGAGCTAATCATTTTATTTCAACCATGTGTCATGTTACATATTAATTATCGCTCTTTTAGCATTATGTTATGTGTGTAACTGTTGGTATCTGAACATTATCCATTTTTACGTGTTTGTGTTGAAAGCCAAATGTCATGAGACATTTATTAATAGTAAAAAGTTTGAAATCAAAGTCTAATGTCTGGCTTTTTTTTTTTTTTAATTGCTCCGGCGGTTCTGGAATGGTCCCTGACAAGGTACTAAATGTGGTTACTTGGTGATTGTGTGATCATAGCGCCATCTTGTGGAGAACTTAAAACCCTTTCTAGTCCTGGCAATGACTTTCCTGACTAAGGCTGCACATCACTCCTCGCTGTGTACCATATCAGTCTGCAAGTCAGCCAGGCTAGTGAATGACAACAGTTGGATTCAAACCCAGATGTCTCCAAATACAATGGATACATCTGGGGGAGATTTGATGTATTAGATAATCTTTTAAACATCTGATTTAACCTCCTGACCCTTCAGTTGTTACTCAGTTTGTTGTCTTATCTGGAGAGAATTGCAATATTATCTAGATGTGAAGTACAGTTGACTTACTGATACTGATCTTGTTTTATCATAACTGATGTGAAATAATGTTCAACTGATGCTGACCTTGGTGTATGTTTGCATAGTCTTGTATGTAGTGTAGGTGAGATTATTTGGGACATTGCAATACTACATTTTGTTCACTAGAGGTCACTGGTGTCATACAGAGGGGATAGACCGTTCTTGGAACCCTCAGAAGCCTAGCAGCCTGAAATACAGTGCAACAAAAATTCTAGTCTGGTACCAATTTTTTTTTCTCTTGCACAAAATTGTATTGCATAGACATTGATAGTTTAAAGCATTTATGTGGGAATACTGTATTCCAGAACAGACATTTCACAATGCAAATCATAAGTGATTAAGGTTATTCTCTTAAAGTGCGCAATAACCATACATCCCTTCCTTGGCTCTCTTGATGATGTTACATGCTCTAAACAGTGCATGCTGAAAGGCAGTGCATGGTCAATCCAACGTCTGCGTTGGCCGTGCAGCATTTAAAGCCAATTTATGCTTGATCTGCGTATGTGGTCAGAGGCGCCGTATGGATGGTGTGACGCAATTGCGGAGACTCCAGAGGGATGCCGAGGCCAAAATGAGCTCAAATCAAATTTTATTTGTCACATACACATGGTTAGCAGATGTTAATGCGAGTGTAGCGAAATGCTTGTGCTTCAAGTTCCGACCATGCAGTAATATCTAACAAGTAATCTAACCTAACAATTTCACAACAACTACCTTATACACACAAGTGCAAAGAAATTAATAAGAATATGTACATAAAAATATATGAATGAGTGATGGCCGAACGGCATAGGCAAGATGCAGTAGACGGTATAGAGTACAGTATAAACATATGAGATGAGTAATGTAGGGTATGTAAACATTTATATAAAGTGGCATTGTTTAAAGTGGCTAGTGATACATTTATTACATCAATTTTTCCATTATTAAAGTGGCTAGAGTTGAGTCAGTATGTTGGCAGCAGCCACTCAATGTTAGTGATGGCTGTTTAACAGTCTGATGGCCTTGAGATAGAAGCCGTTTTTCAGTCTCTCGGTCCCAGCTTTGATGCACTTGTACTGACTTCGCCTGCTAGATGATAGCGGGGTGAACAGGCAGTGGCTCGGGTGGTTGTCCTTGATGAACTTTTTGGCCTTCCTGTGACATCGGGTGGTGTAGGTGTCCTGGAGGGCAGGTAGTTTGCCCCCGGTGATGCGCTGTGCAGACCTCACTACCCTCTGGAGAGCCTTACGGTTATGGGCAGGGCAGTTGCCGTACCAGGCGGTGATACAGCCCGACAGGATGCTATCGATTGTGCATCTGTAAAGGTTTGAGTGTTTTTGGTGACAAGCCGAATTTCTTCAGCCTCCTGAGGTTGAAGAGGGGCTGCTGCGCCTTCTTCACCACGCTGTCTGTGTGGGTGGACCATTTCAGTTTGTCCGTGATGTGTACGCCGAGGAACTTAAAACTTTCCACCCTCTCCACTACTGTCCCGTCGATGTGGATAGGGGGCTGCTCCCTCTGCTGTTTCCTGAAGTCCACAATCATCTCCTTTGTTTTGTTGACATTGAGTGTGAGGTTATTTTCCTGACACCACACTCCGAGGGCCCTCACCTCCTCCCTGTAGGTCGTCTCGTCGTTGTTGGTAATCAAGCCTACCACTGTAGCGTCGTCTGCAAACTTGATGATTGAGTTGGAGGCGTGCATGGCCACGCAGTCGTGGATGAACAGGGAGTACAGGAGAGGGCTGAGAACGCACCCTTGTGGGGCCCCAGTGTTGAGGATCAGCGGGGTGGAGATGTTTTTACCTACCCTCACCACCTGGGGGTGGCCCGTCAGGAAGTCCAGGACCCAGTTGCACAGGGCGGGGTCGAGACCCAGGGTCTCGAGCTTAATGACGAGTTTGGAGGGTACTATGGTGTTAAATGCTGAGCTGTAGTCGATGAACAGCATTCTTACATAGGTATTCCTCTTGTCCAGATGGGTTAGGGCAGTGTGATTGCGATTGCGTCGTCTGTGGACCTATTGGGGCGGTAAGCAAATTGGAGTGGGTCTAGGGTGTCAGGTAGGGTGGAGGTGATATGGTCCTTGACTAGTCTCTCAAAGCACTCCATGATGACGGAAGGGAGTGCTACGGGGCGATAGTCATTTAGCTCAGTTACCTTCGCTTTCTTGGGAACAGGAACAATGGTGGCCCTCTTGAAGCATGTGGGAACAGCAGACTGGGATAAGGATTGATTGAATATGTCCGTAAACACACCAGCCAGCTGTCTGCGCATGCTCTGAGGACGCGGCTGGGGATGCCGTCTGGGCCTGCAGCCTTGCGAGGGTTAACACGTTTAAATGTTTTACTCACGTTGGCTGCAGTGAAGGAGAGCCCGCAGGTTTTGGTAGCGGGCCGTGTCAGTGGCACTGTATTGTCCTCAAAGCGAGCAAATAAGTTGTTTAGTCTGTCTGGGAGCAAGACATCGTGGTCCGCGATGGGGCTGGTTTTTCTTTTGTAGTCCGTGATTGACTGTAGACCCTGCCACATACCTCTCGTGTCTGAGCCGTTGAATTGCGACTATACTTTGTCTCTATACTGACGCTTAGCTTGTTTGATTGCCTTGCGGAGGGAATAGCTCCATACCGCATCGCGGTGCACCTCTCAAAGTTTGTAACAATGTGGCGGGCTCAGTATAGCTCCACATTGACATGATTGGTTGATGATTGGTTGACAAGGTGAGGGTGGGAGGTCCTGTATGAACACAGTCACTTCCTTGAGAACTTCCCTCACAACAGTTTTGCACTGCTTAGTGAAGTGCAAGAAGTATGAATGCCCTGACTTCTGCAGAGGCCATATCACCGTAAATGCTGCACGGCCGACACAGATTGACCGTGCAGCGCCTTTATGGTGATGTGGCCTCTGAGGTCAGGGCATTCATACTTCTTAACCTTCGCTGAGCAGCGCAGAGCTGTTGTCAAGGAAGTGAGTTTGTGTTTTATACAGGACCTCCCGCCCTCACCTACCATCAACCAATTATGTCAATGCAGAGCTATACTGAGCTCTCCGCATTGTTACAAAATTTGAGAGGTGCAAGGCATAAATTGGCTCTCTGAGCTATGTATGTGCATGCATCCTTAGGGAGAAAGGAGGGAGAGGTGAGGAGGACCTGTGTGAAAATAACCACATTAAGGATTAGCCACAATAGTGGAATTTGCAGTTAGCCTTCAAAATAGAGGTCCCCCATTGAAAGTGATTCAAATGGATACAAATAGTGGAATAATGCCACATTTGAACAAGATAATGCTGAACAATGTCTTAATGTTGTTAGGTAAACCCATCTAGTATCGGGCCAGACCTGCCTCCAGAAAAGCCTGGATTTTTCAGGGCATTCTACAGGTGTTGGAAATGTTCCAGATTCAGAGATTCATATTCTTTATTTAATCCTTATTTTACCAGGTAAGTTGATTGGGAACACATTCTCATTTACAGCAACGACCTGGGGAATAGTTACAGGGGAGAGGGGGGATGAATGAGCCAATTGTAAGCTGAGGATGATTAGGTGACATAGTATGAGTGCCAGATTGGAATTTAGCCAGGACACCGGGGTTAACACCCCTACTCTTACGATAAGTGCCATGGGATCTTTAGTGACACCAGAGAGTCAGGACACTCGTTTAACGTCCCATCCAAAAGACGGCACCCTACACAGGGCAATGTCCCCAATCACTGCCCTGGGGCATTGGGATATGGGCTAAATAGGGAAATTAGTAGCAGGGGGAGGGATGTCCAAAAGGGATGTTGGTTCATGCTGATGCGATGGCAGATTGGAAGGTGGTACATTCATGCTGCGAACAACCCATTCCATCTCATCCAAAGCTGCTCAATTGGGTTGAGGTCTGGGGACTGCACAGACCACTCTAGTAAACTGAACTCGCTGTCATGTTCCAGGCAAAGTTTTTCCACTCCTCAATTGTCCAGTGATGGTGATCGCGTGCCCCCTGGAGCCGCTTCTTCTTGTTTTTAGTTGATAGGAGTGCAACCCGGTGTGGTCGTCTGCTGCAATAGCCCATCCTTGACAAGGCTCAAGTTGTGAGTTCCGAGATGCTGTTCTGCACACTACTGTTGTACTGCGCCGTTATTTGTCTGTCTGTGGCCCTCCTGTTTGCTTGCACAATTCTTGCCATTCTCCTTCCACCTCTCATCAACAAGCTGTTTTTGCCCACAGGACTGCCGCTGACTGGATGTTTTTCATTTATCACACTATTCTCTGTAAACCGTAGACAATGTGCGTGAAAAGCCCAAGAGGGTGGGCATTTCTGAGATACTGGATCCGGCACACCTGTCACCATTGATCATATCACGCTCAAAGTCACTTAGGTCACTTGTTTTACTCATTCAAATGTTCAATCGAACAGTAACTGAATGCCTTGATGCCTGTCTGCCTGTGTTATATAGCAAGCCACGGCCACGTGACTCACTGTCTGCCTGCTTCATACAGCACGGCCACGGCCACGTGACTCACTGTCTGCCTGCTTCATACAGCACGGCCACGGCCATGTGACTCAGTGTCTGCCTGCTTCATACAGCACGGCCACGGCCATGTGACTCAGTGTCTGCCTGCTTCATACAGCACGGCCACGTGACTCACTGTCTGCCTGCTTCATACAGCACGGCCACGGCCACGTGACTCACTGTCTGCCTGCTTCATACAGCACGGCCACGGCCACGTGACTCACTGTCTGCCTGCTTCATACAGCACGGCCACGGCCACGTGACTCACTGTCTTGTAGGGAGCAATCCATTTGCGTGAACGGGGTGGTGTACCTAATCAAATCAAACTTTTTGTCACATGCGCGGAATACAACAAGTGTAGACCTTACAGTGAAATGCTTACTTACAAGCCCTTAACCAACAGTGCAGTTCAAGAAGAGTTAAGAAAATATTTACCAAATAAATTAAAGTAAAAAATAATAAAAAGTAACACAATAAAATAACAATAACGAGGCTATATACAGGGGGTACCGGTACCGAATCAATGTACGGGGGTACAGGTTGGTTGACCATGTACATGTAGGTAGGGGTGAAGTGACTGCATAGATAATAAACAGCGAGTAGCAGCAGTGTACAAAACAAATGGAGTGGGGGGGTCAATGTAAATAGTCTGGTGGCCAGTTGATTAATTGTTCAGCAGTTATGGCTTGGGGAGAGAAGCTGTTAAGGAGCCTTTTGGTCCTAGATTTGGCACTCCGGTACCGCTTGTTATGCGGTAGCAGAGAAAAATGTCTGTGACTTGGGTGATACACTGGCTGGTGAGTGTATCAATTCAACAAAACACAAAAAAGCAAAAATCTGTTGAAATCACACTGTGGATGTATTATACTTTAGTATTGCATTGGGGGCATACTGTATGCACTGTAATGCCTTACCTATGGATCTTGGGTCCATGAAACGGGGCATGAGCCTACTCAGTGACACTGACAGAACACAACCGTGAAGTGTTTACACAAATATTAGCGTTGTAGCTCATATTAGCGAACTTTAACTGTGGGAAATCACCTCAGTATTCAAATCAAATTGTATTTGTCACCTGCGCCGAATACAACAGGTGTAGTAGACCTTACCGTGAAATGCTTACTTACAGTGCAGTGTTAAGAAAAAATTTACTAAATTAACAAATGTTAATAACGAGGCTATATACAGGGGGTACCGAGTCAAATGTGCAGGTTATTCGAGCATATTGTACGTATTGAACATTAATATTGCATGCCTTACCTATGGATCTTGGTGACACCAACAGAACACAGCTGTGAAGAGCTTTCACAAATGTTAGCATCCTAGCTCTTATTGTAGGACTCTGAAACCACTGTGAAATGAGACACAAAAGATCACCAGTAAACCTACTATGTGGTTTCACAGTCCCACAAAGTCCCACAAAGAGCTACGACATTATTTGTATAAAAGCTTCAGAATTGTAATCTGTTGGAGTAACTGAGTAGGCTGATACCCCGTTTCATGGACACAAGATCCATAGGTAAGGCTGTATTTTAAATATTTTATGGCTTCTATTTCTTGTGGAACTTGACAAATAACACCTGGGGAAATGGCAAAAACTCCTACATCAACTGAAATAAAATACTTGTTCAAAATGCATAAAATTCCGTTTCGATATTCATATTTAGTGGTTTTAAGGTAAAAGGACACCTTACCTTATATTGAAATCCTTTTGGAATCCACAATTTACACTATTTTACACTAAATAAGTAGTGATATTTCCTGGCGACAGAAAAGACTCCATTTGGAAGGAATGACCCAATTATTTTATTTTGTGGAAATTATATAACATTCCGACCTTGTTTAGCATTCATTATATTGTCAAAATATGGCATATGGTATCCGTTTGAATCGCTTTCAATGAGGGACCTTTATTTTGAAGGCGAACCACAAATTCCACAATTGTGGCTAATCCTTATTGTGGCTAGCTTCACACAGGTGAGAGGACTTTTCCTATAAACTTGGAGCCAAATACGGGAGTGTTCATTGACTCCCAACATCCATGCCATCGCACCACTACACACCAGACAATTCTACCGTCCACAGTGAAATGGCAAGAAAAACGGACGTCTCTTCCCTTTATTACGGTGAGTAGCCTAACCTAGGCTCATTGAAGTAAAGTGTGTCACATTGATGGGGTCTGTTATTAAATAAATATGGCACATTATCAGCGTATGTAGCAATAGCATAGGTAAGAAATTGTACACTCAGATATCCTACCGGGCTGGCACATGATATTTCTATGGCATAAGGGGAAATAGTTTTTAAAATATTGTCAAAGCAACAGGGAAAGGGGATTTTAAGTCTATTTTTGTATCAGGGTATTTTGGTGTTAATTTGACCACTAATTCTAGCGCGTTCTCGAGACTCCTTGAGCATTCCACAAGCCATCCAAATACATTGATTAGGAAATGTTGGTCTATGGGACATGATGAATGCTAGCTATGACATAACCCTGTGTGAAATCTTCAACTCCGCATTAACTTCGCTTTGCTATTTTGGTCCGCCGACCGAATCGAAGCCGTGGAGGTTAACCAATGGCACGAGCCGCTCGCCTGCATATTGCCGGGGATGCAACTTTGTTGCTAAAACGTCGTGTGCCGCTCGCGCACAGGGCAAATCTCGGCGCCGTATATATGCAGGATGGCAACTGTACTGCAACCTCATCTGACAGTGAACTGTAACGGAACCCTCTGTATTTAACACTATTCATATTTTTTTGGGCTACTTTTATAGGCCAATGACTGTATTTGAGTTTATAACTAGACGATCCAAATTATTTTACTGTTGCCCTTTGCGCACTAAACCTTGAGCACAAAACACACAGGCAGTCTATACCCATTTAAGTCCGCAGAGAATTTGAAGATGATGCAAGAAAGATTTTCTGTTATTGTCAACATTAAAATTACCTTCTCTATTTTCTGATGCGTTTCACAAAAAACATTCCTAGTCTACTTCTGGTTTTCAAGGACATTAAGCCACCACGAAACACTGTAGTCTACTGGCTATTGTTGCTGTGTTGTTCATAATTACAGGATATTTCCCTCTGCTCTACTGAATACCAGGCTCTCTGTGACACAGTCGATTGGTATTGGAGTGCCCGCTGGGTACAGCAACCTGCACTGTTTTTGGAATGCAGTATCATTCTGCTCAGTCAAAATAATCTGAACTATTGTCAGGTGTGCATCAGAGGAGACTGGTGGGAGGTGCTGTAGGAGGATGGTCTTATTGTAATGGCTGGAATGGAATGAATGAATGCAACGGAATCAAATATGTGGTTTTGGTATGTTTGATATGTTTGATACCATTCCATTCCAGCCATTACAATGAGAGTGTCCTCCTATAGCTCCTCCCACCAGCCTCTGGTGTGCATGTGTATAGTCTGCCATTTGAGTGAAAGAGTTGGCTGTGCACCAGACCAGTATAAACCAGTATTATGTTCACTGGCCCGAATGCCTCATTCCTTAGCAGAGTGGGGAAATGGTTTTCTCTCACTTGAACAATCCATTGTTGAAGGCATTGAAGCAGTGCAGATGTGCCGGTGAGGTGTGTGAATGTGTTCTGGGGTAGAGCTGGGCGATATAGACACAAATCTATATCACTATATATTGGCTGAATTATCATGATAACGGTAAATTCAAAGATAAGTGTAACATTAATGTGCACCAGTTATTTTTTAAATATTACCCCTAAAACTACTACTACTACTTTCAATGTTGTGACTATCATTGTCCCGTTAGTCCATATTAGCAGACTTATTCTATTTCTAACTTAACATTCCTCTAGTAAAGGCTACTTATCGTTATCAGTAAAATGTCCTTGATGTTTGGTCGGTATCGATAATTTGCGGTTTATCGTCCCAGCTCTATTCTGGGGTGTGTTACGGGCCACAGATCAGTTTCACACATTTACATGGAGTGTAAAGCACTGGTACTCTTTCTGTGGTCCTTGAGTCAAAGTCAAGCTGTTTGCTGACAGTGATTTCATCAGGGTTCCATTTCCAAAGCCTGGCACTTCCTCTCTTGCCCATGCAGATTTAGCCTGAGACCTGAAGCATCCCAGTTTCAAGGCTTTAGTTCAATGGACTAACACAGTCTCGATTCGCACTGATGACCAGGATTCAGTATCCGGTTGGTGACACTAAAAACTCCAAAGAACCGACATCACTGGCTTGGGTGTCATTTCCTAGGTGACTACAGTGTAGGGCTGGAGGTGGTGCAGTGTAGCGAGGAAGAGAGTAGGCCAGTGTGTCTTTGTACTTGGAGAAGTTTCTCTCCCCTGTTTACAAAGGCTTATGAATAATGAAGCAGCTCCCCCGTGGTGTCTCTGCTGCGTCGTTCTGATCCAGAGATGTGGTTTTAATCTGTTAGTTTCTTCCCTGGCAACGGTGTGTGCGGGAGGGAAACTGCTGACAGTCCTCCTAATGGTTGCTGTATACGGTAGCTGTGTGGTTCCTCATGATTTTCAAAGGCTCCTATCTCTTCTGAAAGATTTCTTTCTTCTGAAGAACATATTTTCTCTGCATGCTGCTGCTTCTCTGTCTCTGTTCCTGTTTTTCATTTCTGTCTTCTCACAGTTTAAAGCTTGCTTGTGTGTGTGTGTGTGTGGTTGTGTGTGTGTGTGTGTCCACATTGAAATGAAGATAATGATGATCCGTGAGGAAATGAATGACCGGAAACATTTGTTTGAGAATAAAGGCTCAATTCCAATGAGAGGACACTGCATATTTCAAGAGATAATATGCTTAAGACATTAGAAACCAACCAATACAGACCAACCAAATACACACTTTTGCAGACCATATCAACTGCTTGAGTCCTGTGTTGTAGTATAGTTACTGTAATAGCCACAGGGATTTAGTCCATTGACTGCAGTTTGTTCTGGCTTTGCATCATTCCAGTTGTTTTTTTTAGAGAACCGCAAACATTAAATCCAAAAGGCTGTGAGGCTATTGACCCAGGACAAGCTGGCCAAATTCTGTGTGCTTCAACTAGCCATGTTCACAGATCTGTTTGTGCTGTCTTCCCAACTCCTAACAGTGGCTTGCGAAAGAATTCACCCCCCCCTTGGCATTTTGTTGCCTTACAACCTAAAATTAAAATAGTTTTTTTCAGGGGGTTTGTATCATTTGACTTACACAACATGCCTACCACTTTGAAGATGCAAAATATTTTTTATTGTTAAACAAACAAGAAATAAGACCAAAAAACATAACTTGCGAGTGCATAACTATTCACCCCCACCCAAAGTCAATACTTTGTAGAGCCACCTTTTGCAGCAATTACAGCTGCAAGTATAGTGGGGTATGTCTCTAATAAGCTTGGCATATTTAGCCCCTGGGATTTTTGCCCATTCTTCAAGGCAAAACTGCTCCAGCTCCTTCAAGTTGGATGGGTCCCAATGATGTACAGCAATCTTTAAGTCATACCACAGACTCTCAATTTGATTGAGGTCTGGGCTTTGACTAGGCCATTACAAGACATTTAAATGTTTCCCCTTAAACCACTCGAGTGTTGCTTTAGCAGTATGCTTAGGGTCATTGTCCTGTTGGAAGGTGAACCTCCCTCCCAGTCTCAAATCTCTGGAAGAGTGAAACGGGTTTCCCTCAAGATTTTCCCTGTATATAGCGCCATCCATCATTCCTTCAATTCTGACCAGTTTCCCAGTCCCTGCCGATGGGGAAAAACATCCCCACTGTGTGATGCTGCCACCACCATGCTTCACTGTGGGGATGGTGTTCTCGGGGTGATGAGGTGTTTGGTTTGCGCCAGACATAGCATCTTCCTTGATGGCCAAAAAGCACAATTTTAGTCTCATCTGACCAGAGTACCTTCTTCCATATGTTTGGGGAGTCTCCCACATGCCTTGTGGCAAACACCAAATGTGTTTGCTTATTTTTTTCTTCAAGCAATGGCTTTTTTTCTGGCTACTCTTCCGTAAATCCCAGCTCTGTAGAGTGTACAGCTTAAAGTGGTCCTGTGGACAGATGCTCCAATCTCCGCTGTGGAGCTTTGTAGCTCCTTCAGGGTTATCTTTGGTCTCTGTTACGCCTCTGATTAATGCCCTCCTTGCCTGGTCTGTGAGTTTTGGTGGGTGGCCCTCTCTTGGCAGGTTTGTTGTGGTGCCATATTCTTTCTATTGTTTAATAATGGATTTAATGGTGCTCCGTGGGATGTTCAAAGTTTCTGATATTTTTTTATACTTCTCCACAACTTTGTCCCTGACCTGTTAGAATAGCTCCTTGGTCTTCGTGGTGCCCCTTGCTTAGTGGTGTTGCAGACTCTGGAGCCTTTCAGAACTGGTGTGTGTGTATATATATATATATATATACTGCTCAAAAAAATAAAGGGAACACTTAAACAACACAATGTAACTCCAAGTCAATCACACTTCTGTGAAATCAAACTGTCCACTTAGGAAGCAACACTGATTGACAATAAATTTCACATGCTGTTGTGCAAATGGAATAGACAAAAGGTGGAAATTATAGGCAATTAGCAAGACACCCCCAATAAAGGAGTGATTCTGCAGGTGGTGACCACAGACCACTTCTCAGTTCCTATGCTTCCTGGCTGATGTTTTGGTCACTTTTGAATGCTGGTGGTGCTCTCACTCTAGTGGTAGCATGAGACAGAGTCTACAACCCACACAAGTGGCTCAGGTAGTGCAGCTCATCCAGGATAGCACATCAATGCGAGCTGTGGCAAGAAGGTTTGCTGTGTCTGTCAGCGTAGTGTCCAGAGCATGGAGGCGCTACCAGGAGACAGGCCAGTACATCAGGAGACGTGGAGGAGGCCGTAGGAGGGCAACAACCCAGCAGCAGGACCGCTACCTCCGCCTTTGAGCAGGAGGAGCACTGCCAGAGCCCTGCAAAATGACCTCCAGCAGGCCACAAATGTGCATGTCTGCTCAAACGGTCAGAAACAGACTCCATGAGGGTGGTATGAGGGCCCGACATCCACAGGTGGGGGTTGTGCTTACAGCCCAACACCGTGCAGGACGTTTGGCATTTGCCAGAGAACACCAAGATTGGCAAATTCGCCACTGGCGCCCTGTGCTCTTCACAGATGAAAGCAGGTTCACACTGAGCACATGAGCACATGTGACAGACGTGACAGAGTCTGGAGACGCCGTGGAGAACGTTCTGCTGCCTGCAACATCCTCCAGCATGACCGGTTTGGCGGTGGGTCAGTCATGGTGTGGGGTGGCATTTCTTTGTGGGGCCGCACAGCCCTCCATGTGCTCGCCAGAGGTAGCCTGACTGCCATTAGGTACCGAGATGAGATCCTCAGAGCCCTTGTGAGACCATATGCTGACACATGCACATTTGTGGCCTGCTGGAGGTCATTTTGCAGGGCTCTGGCAGTGCTCCTCCTGCTCAAAGGCGGAGGTAGCGGTCCTGCTGCTGGGTTGTTGCCCTCCTAGGGCCTCCTCCACGTCTCCTGATGTACTGGCCTGTCTCCTGGTAGCGCCTCCATGCTCTGGACACTACGCTGACAGACACAGCAAACCTTCTTGCCACAGCTCGCATTGATGTGCCATCCTGGATGAGCTGCACTACCTGAGCCACTTGTGTGGGTTGTAGACTCCGTCTCATGCTACCACTAGAGTGAGAGCACCACCAGCATTCAAAAGTGACCAAAACATCAGCCAGGAAGCATAGGAACTGAGAAGTGGTCTGTGGTCACCACCTGCAGAATCACTCCTTTATTGGGGGTGTCTTGCTAATTGCCTATAATTTCCACCTTTTGTCTATTCCATTTGCACAACAGCATGTGAAATGTATTGTCAATCAGTGTTGCTTCCTAAGTGGACAGTTTGATTTCACAAAAGTGTGATTGACTTGGAGTTACATTGTGTTGTTTAAGTGTTCCCTTTATTTTTTTGAGCAGTGTATATATATATATATATATATATATATATATATATATATATATATATATATATACTGAGATCATGTGACACTTAGATTGCACACAGGTGGACTTTTATTTAACTAATTATGTGACTTCTGAAGGTAATTGGTTGCACCAGATATTATTTAGGGGCTTCATAGCAAAGGGGGTGAATACATATGCACGCACTGCTTTTCCATTTTTTTGAAGTTTTTTCGAAGTAAAAAAAAAAAAATCACTTCACCAATTTGACTATTTTGTGTATGCCCATTACATGAAATCCAAAGAAAAATCAATTTAAATTACAGGTTGTAATGCAACAAAATAGGAACAACTCTAAGGGGGATGGGGGGGCAGGAAATAGTTATTCTGGAAAACCTGTGAATTTTGGGAAATAATTTTGCAACCCTACTCTTGGTTATTCATGTGTGGCAGTCAGTAACATCTCCTCATTATGCTTGTAAACTTCTCACCAAATGGTAAAATCACAGATGTGAATGAACATATTTTAGGTGAGGCTAGAGAATAAAAGTCTTGAATTATTCAGTGTTTTAGGAATTGAAATTTTTATGAGGTGACATCAATAATAGATTTTTTTAAATGTCTGTGTAGTAAAGGATGATCCATCTCTACTGTATTTTACACCTGGTTACCCTCAAATGGGTGGAAGTCATCGTGAGAAGTCAGGCAACACACACAAATGGAAAATGGTTTATGGAACAAAGACAGGACATGAATCGCTTGTCCTTGTGAATATAACTGTACAACAGGTTGGTTTGTTTGCATTGTCTATTAGTGCTCTCTTTTCTTGCAACTGTCAAATGACAGTTTTCATTTGTGGTTACACATTTATTTATGTCTTTACCTTGTAAGTTGTCAGTCTGGAAAGATCCTTGAGACATCCCTACCCCATTAAAGTTGACATTTAAAATGGTAATGGCTAGGGTCAGGTAAGGGTTCTGGTTAGGTAGAGATGTTCCAAGGATGCTGAATGGCACTGATCCTACATGATTATAGTAGACAATACTTCAGAGTTCTGTTTCTTTGGTATGTTATTGACTGTACGGTAATGATTCTATGACGGCAGATCAGTATGACATGTATGGTATACAGTAATTGGTTGTGATAACAATTGTTATCATCAGATTAATAATGAGCTGCAAGCTGTTTTTTCTCTGTAAAAATAGAGAAAATCTTTACCTTTCATCCTCACTCCCTAAACTTAAAGGATTTACAGAGCCCCCAGATAAAAACTAAAGCATGAAACACACTGAGATTCTCACTGCCAATAGCTACTAATCACAGACTGGTGATAGCTACTTATCACAGTGGGAAGCCATTCCTTTTCTTGCTAGAAACAAAAGGAGTATCACTGCACCAAATTCCCTAGTTTCAGACTCCTAATTATCCTTACACCTCTGAAGACTCTAGGCACTTCCATGCCAGTCGGATTAATTTGTTTTATCTCTGAACACTCAAACTTGTTTCTCCACCGACTGTTGGAGAAGAGGAACCATGGGGTGTTTACAACACTCGGTGGAGACTAGAGATCCTGACTGGCAATGGCATGTCCAGCATGAAACGTGCCATTAAATTATCCTGACATTCACACAACCCCCAAAAAGAACAAGTGTTAAAGCCAAACAATTATGAAATACATCTCTCATTAAATAAAAAATTATGAAAAGAAGTGTACAACATAAGACATACAGTGCTTTCGGAAAATATTCAGATAGCTTTTTCCACATTTGTTACGTTACAGCCTTATTCTAAAATTGATCAAATAATTTTTTTACTCATCAATCTACAAACAATGCCCCATAATGACAAAGCGAAAACAGGTTTTTAGAAATGTTAGAAAATTTATTAAAAATAAACATACCTTAGGTAAATAAGTATTCAGATCCTTTGCTATGGGACTCGAAATTGAGCTCAGGTGAATCCTGTTTCCGTTGATCATCCTTGATGTTTCTACAACTTGATTGGAGTCCACCTGTGGTAAATTCAATTGATTGGACATGATTTGGAAAGGCACACACCTGCCTATATAAGGTCCCACGGTTGACAGTGGATGTCAGAGCAAAAACCAAGCCATGAGGTCAAAGGAATTGTTTGTAGAGCGTCGAGACAGGATTGTGTTGAGACACAGCTCTGGGGAAGGCTCCCAAAACACACCTACTCATTTTAAAGGGTTTTTCTTTATTTGTATTATTTTCTACATTGTAGAATAATAGTGAAGATATCAAAACTATGAAATAACACATGGAATTAAGTAGTAACCAAAATATATTTGAGATTCTTCAAAGTAGCCACCCTTTGCCTTGACAGCTTTACCAACTCTGGCAAGAGTGTTTTTGGAAACTAATCTGCTGGCCTACGAATGGGAGGCGCCACCAGTTGCCCATCCCTGGTGTAGGATATGTGTCGATGTGAGGGATTGTCTTTGGAACATCGTTTTTAAGACAAGATGAGTTGGGGAGGGATGGTTTCTGAGAGAAAGAGTGAGAACATGATGCATGTATGTGTAAGACACCTTCTCCCAGGTGATGTGTGTTCAGACGGAGGGAGCAGGACAGGCAGGATTATCTCTGGGTGACAGGCCGGGATTATCTCTGTCCTCCGACAAATCACTGTCTGAGGACAGATAAGGCCTTGCCAGCAAATACACATCAACACACACACATCATTGACAACACCACACCAATAGCCCTCAAACACTTCCACCGACATGTAGTCTGTGAAAACAGGCATATATTCTGGCCCCTATTTACTGTACACTGAACAAAAATATAGATGGAACATGCAACAATCAACGATTTTACTGAATTACAGTTCATATAAGGAATTCAGTCAAATTAAATAAATTCATTAAGCCCTAATCTATGGATTTCACATGACTGGGAATGCAGATATGCATCTGTTGGTCACAGATACATAAAAAAAAAGGTAGGGGCGTGTATCAGAAAACCTGTCAGTATCTGGTGTGACCACCATTTGCTTCATGCGGCATGACACGTCTCCTTCGCAATTGAGTTGATCAGGCTGTTTATTTGTAGCCTGTGGAATGTTGTCCCACTCATCTTCAATGGCTGCGTTCCAAACACTTAAAAGACACATCCTATCCCCTCAGCCCTCAAATTAAGTGGACACTTCTGATGACGTCTGACGAGTATACACTTGCAGGGCAAGGGAGGAAGGAATGATTTTTAAATGGACTGCCCTTGCCTGGAAATTCATAACTCGTTCATCCAGCGATGATTGTGTGTTCAGCCACCAGTAGCTTGTGGGTGCTTTATATGCGCTACAGTTAATTATGATTGCATGTCTACGTATATTAACTATATCATTAATAATATACGCCTACTGTATGATAGCTAGCAAATTAATTAGCTTACTAACGTTAGCCTGCCTAGCTACTTCTAAAGAAGGAACATTTTGTTTTATTTCTACAATTTCCAAAAGCTAACCAAACAAAAACATCATTACTTTTGAGACGTGTTTGTGCTTTAGTAGCACAATTTCTAACTTATTTACATTAGTTTTTTACTTACACTGGTATGTTGACTCCATATTGACGTTGAGGTTTTGCCTGACTTTTCTTAGCGGATGTACAGTCATCGCAAATTAAATTATGGGGCGTTTCAGGCCCAAAGTGAACATAATTTTACACTCGCAAACTCCATTAAAAACAAGGGTTGAGGGGCTTACGTTGCAAACTTCCCTTGCTTGGCTAATAATTTGGACCGACGACATGACTGCGGGGATTCCCCCAAGGGCTGAGGATTTAGGGCCGAGGGCTGTCTACTTTGAGTTTGAAACGCAGCCAGTTGCTGGATATTGGCAGGAACTGGAACACGCTGTCATACATGTCGATCCAAAGCATCCCAAACATGCTCAATGGGTGACATGTCTGAGTATGCAGGCCATGGAAGAACTGGGACATTTTCAGTTTTAAGGAATTGGGGCTGTGCATTTCCATACTGAAACGTGATGACGGCGGATGAACGGCACGACAATGGGCCTCAGGATCTCTTCACGGTATGTCTGTGCATTCAAATTGTCATCGATAAAATGCAATTGTGTTCATTGTCAGTAGCTTATGCCTGCCCAATAACTAACCCCACCATGGGGCACTCTGTTCACAACGTTGACATCAGCAAACCGTTCGCCCACACGATGCCATACACACTGCCTGCCATCTGCCCGGTACAGTTGAAACCGGGATTCATCCGTGAAGAGCACGCTTCTCCAGCGTGACAGTAGCCCTCGAAGGTGAGCATTTGCCCACTGAAGTCGGTTACAACGCCGAACTGCAGTCAGGTAAAGACTCTGGTGAGGATGACAAGCATGCAGATGAGCTTCCCTGAGACAGTTTCTGACAGTTTGTACATAAATTATTCGGCTGTGCAAAGCCACAGTTTCATCAGCTGTCTGGGTGGCTCATCTCAGACCATCCCACAGTATCAGGACTCAAGCCAAGACCCAGATGCAGACACAGGAGGCGGATAGTACGAGTCTGTTTATTATAGTACAAGGGGCAGGCAAAAGAGTAGTCAAGGCAGGCAAAGGGTCGTAATCAGAGTCAGGCAGGTACAGGCCGGTGGTCGGGAAAGGTCAGAATTGGGAAGACTAAGAAGAGCACAGGGAACACGCTGGTAGGACTTGCCAGGACAAGACGAACTGGCAACAGACAAACAGAAAACACAGGTATAAATACATAGGAGATAATGGGTGACACCTGGTGATGGGTGGAGACGAACACAAGACAGGTGAAACAGATCAGGGTGTGACACGCAGGTGAAGGAGCTGGATATGAAGCCCCGGGGCTGGCGTGGTTGCGCGTGGTTGTGAGACCGTTTGGACAGACTTCCAAATTCTCTAAAACGACATGGGAGATAATTAATATTAAATTCTCTGGCAACAGCTCTGGTGAACATTCTTGCAGTCAGCATGCCAACTGCACACTCCCTCAACTTGAAACATCTGTGGCATTGTGTGACAAAACTGCACATTTTAGAGTGGCCTTTTATTGTCCCCAGCACAAGGTGCACCTGTGTAATGATCACACTGTTTAATCAGCTTCTCAACATGCCACACCTGTCAGGTGGATGGATTATCTTGGCAAAGGAGAAATGCTCACTAACGTTTTACGTTTAAGTTTACAGGGATGCAATCAAGTTTGTGCTCACAATGTGAGAGAAATAAGCTGATTGTGCATATGGAACATTTCTAGGATCTTTTATTTCAGCCCATAAAACATGGGACCAACACTTTACATTTTTTATTTTTGTTCAGTATACATTACCACTATTCAGAAAAATGGATGTGAGCTATTGCTAGAGCAATTTGCATAATTTAGATTTTTCCCATTACACTGTACACTTGACTTGTTTCTCTGAGAGGCGTGTTTGGAAGGACCTCACTGAGGATGCTTTCTGTTGTCTGTTTGTCTCCTAGTGCCTCTGTCCCCTCTTTGCTCATTGACATGCATAACAAGGGACCAGTATCAGGGAGTTACAGATGACTGACAGTTCATCCTCACAGGGAATATGCATGAACTGAATAACTACGATATCTTCAGAACTTTTACACTGACGTGTAACTGGAAATGTTATGTTAATACGCATGGTCCATGTGAAATTACATAAGTAAATACATTGAAAATAGTAGTGTCCTCAAATGACTATTCCTCTTTTTTTGGGGGGGGGGGGGGGGGGAGTAGCGTTCTGTATGGGGTGGCATTTAATACATAAATGAGCAGTGTGTATGACTGAACTTTCCCATACTTCAACACTTCTCTCTTATGATTCTCAACAACAGTCTTAAATCTATTGCTGGGTTGTTTGTTTTGTAGTTGGATGCTTTTGTTGTTCTGGACCGCTGTGATTGTTCCTTCATCAAGTGTACATGCTGGAAGACTCCCTGTAGGCTTGACTCAGAGTAAACAGCAGTCTGTTTGTTTAACTTCCCTTTGGAGAGTAACTAGTAGCTACTTTATCTTACTGTAAGGTAAACACAAGTTAATTGCGTGAGAGATGCTGTGTTTGTGTAGACTATCATCCGTGTTGTGCATTCTGTATGCACATGCATGTTCGCTCAAATCTCTATCTATGGAAGTGAAATTAGTTAATTTGTTGAGAAAATGAAGGTTATTCCCACGGACTCGCACATCCACAGGCAAAAATAAATGCGCCACTGTATAAGCCCCCGAAACCCATCATGCATGTTCTTCAACATATTCTCTCTCCCAGACAGGCCAGCTTAATTTAGCTTTGTCTTTGTCTACTTTAAGACATTCTAAATCAGTAGAATTTAAGAAATTATAAATCCGTAGAATCTAAGACATTCTAAATCGGTTAATCAATCTGGACTCCAGATTCTGGGTCTTTGAAGTGACAACTCCCACTGACGTTCAGCTACTAAGTGGGAGTGTCAAGCTCAGTGTTGACTTCATTAACAGCTATTAGCTGTCTTGTTTGCTGGATTTCACAGGGATTCTGGAGAAATTTAGCGAGGTGGATTGAAGGTCTGTGTGTAGGTAAACCCAGAAAGAAGAGGATCTCCCTTTCATAAGGTTTTATTGAGCGGTGTAGATTAGAATGAACTGTAATGGGTTCTTAGATGGGTTCGTTTGTCTATGGCGGGGGCAGGCAACTAGATTCAGCCGCTGGCTGATTTGTCGGATCGCATGGTCGTGGGCCGGAACCTTATTATAATAATTTGTACACTGCAAATTGACCACAACCAAAAAGAGATTGTATTTGAAAATTACACTAAATTCTTACCTTGATTACATTGAGACATGATCACATACCGTTCTCTTTTTTAATTTTTTATTATTTAACAGATTTCCTAAATTAAACTCATTTTTAGCTGATTTCATGGTCATTTTAAGATAGCTAAAAATTTGGGGGGGCCACTCGTGGGACGGTTTTGTTGCCGACCCCTGTTCTGTATGCTGGGGCATTTTTGGTGTGGTTTTGGAGGACTGTGATTGTTTGTGTTAGGTAGAGAGGGTAGGCCATATCCATACTAAGTTTGGTTGTCTGTGTTAGTATGGATATGGCCTACCCTTTCTACCTAACAGTTTGGTTGTCTGTGTTGGGTAGAGAGGGTAGGCCATATCCATACTAACAGTTTGGTTGTCTGTGTTAGGTAGAGAGGGTAGGCCATATCCATACTAACAGTTTGGTTGTCTGTGTTAGGTAGAGAGGGTAGGCCTACAGTACATGTTGGACTGATGCTGGCGTTTGCATGTCTTGGTTTTGTTGAGTGACATTTGGATTGTAAGGGAGGTAACTTTTGTTAGTGTGCGAGTACAGTTATTAGTAACTGTGTATGTGTGTATGCCTGTTCAGTCATTAGTAACCATGCGTGTTTGCTTGGCTTGTGGAGAAGCTAATTGACAGTGAGAGGGATTAATCGAGTGAAATGTAGATTCATACAAGAGGACAGGATTCTCGATGGGATGCCACAATGTGTTAACAGTAACACACAGACAACCGTCAGCCCCTCAGGTCTCTCACCTACAGACACTGTCATCGGTTACTAAGCAGCTGGTCACAATAACACTGTTCTATGGATATGGTTACAGCACAAGCTGTTGACTATACACCCTTCTGTGATGGCTGCGTCCTGACTGAATCTTGTGCTTGGTGTTACGTCACGTTTCTTTTCTGTCTGATGTCTAATAGTTATTTGAGTAAATTACTTATTTCAATGTGATGGGCAAGTTGTAACTTAACCAATGAGGAAATGAGGAACTTTTGGATTACAGTGGTATTATTCTGCAGAGTGACAGGGGAGACAGCGAGTGAGGAAAGTCAAAGGGAGGAGAAATGTATTTAAGAGGAAAGTGTCAGGCTACAGTTGGACATGCCTTCTCTGGAGTTAACCATCACAGTCATCACAAAGTCAAAAGGAGGAGGCAGTGGGAATATGGGAGCTAGCCGGGGAGGGGATTCCCCCAGGGGTGGATCAGAGAAGGCTGGCGGAGCGTGGAGGATACCCAGGAACGAGGCACCCCAGGGGGCCAGGCTGTCCTGGGCTGCTGGAGCCACCTGCCAGACACACCAGGGGTCCACTGCCCCCCTTCTTGCCATTGAGTTTACATGGATGGGGGTGGGAGTGTGTTTCAGGGATGGTATGTGCGTGCCTGATCTATGCTCCTGCATTCATGCCTGATTCTACATGCGTTTGCATACTGTGGATGTGTTTGGAATTTCACATTTCTGTAACAGGTGTTGTGGTACACAGAGTAGCAGGAGAGAGAGTAGCTGTCAGTATTGGAGGTGAGAGGAGACGGTACTGTATGCCAGTATTGGAGGTGAGAGGAGACGGTACTGTATGTTATTATTGGAGGTGAGAGGAGACGGTACTGTATGTTATTATTGGAGGTGAGAGGAGACAGTACTGTATGCCAGTATTGGAGGTGAGAGGAGACAGTACTGTATGTTATTATTGGAGGTGAGAGGAGACGGTACTGTATGTTATTATTGGAGGGGAGAGGAGACACTAGTGTATGTTATTATTGGAGGTGAGAGGAGACAGTACTGTATGCCAGTATTGGAGGTGAGAGGAGACAGTACTGTATGTTATTATTGGAGGTGAGAGGAGAGAGTACTGTATGTTATTATTGGAGGTGAGAGGAGACAGTACTGTATGTTATTATTGGAGGTGAGAGGAGACAGTACTGTATGTTATTATTGGAGGAGACGGTACTGTATGTTATTATTGGAGGGGAGAGGAGACAGTAGTGTATGTTATTATTAGAGGGGAGAGGAGACGGTACTGTATGTTATTATTGGAGGGGAGAGGAGACAGTAGTGTATGCCAGTATTGGAGAGGAGACAGTACTGTATGTTATTATTGGAGGGGAGAGGAGACAGTAGTGTATGCCAGTATTGGAGAGGAGACTGTACTGTATGTTATTATTGGAGGGGAGAGGAGACAGTACTGTATGTTATTATTGGAGGTGAGAGGAGACGGTGCTGTATGTTATTATTGGTGGGGAGAGGAGACAGTACTCTGTCAGTAATGGAGAGGAGACGGTGCTGTATGTTATTATTGGATTGGAGAGGAGACGGTACTGTATGTTATTATTGGAGAGGAGACGGTGCTGTATGTTATTATTGGTGGGGAGAGGAGACGGTACTCTGTCAGTATTGGAGAGGAGACCGTACTGTATGTTATTATTGGAGGGGAGGGGAGACCGTACTGTATGTTATTATTGGAGGGGAGAGGAGACGGTACTGTATGTTATTATTGGAGGTGAGAGGAGACTGTGCTGTATGTTATTATTGGTGGGGAGAGGAGACAGTACTCTGTCCGTATTGGAGAGGAGACCGTACTGTATGTTATTATTGGAGGGGAGAGGAGACTGTACTGTATGTTATTATTGGAGAGGAGACGGTACTGTATGTTATTATTGGAGATGAGAGGAGACGGTACTGTATGTTATTATTGGAGGTGAGAGGAGACGGTACTGTATGTTATTATTGGAGGGGAGAGGAGATGGTGCTGTATGTTATTATTGGAGGTGAGAGGAGACTGTACTGTATGTTATTATTGGAGAGGAGACGGTACTGTATGTTATTATTGGAGGGGAGAGGAGATGGTGCTGTATGTTATTATTGGAGATGAGAGGAGACGGTACTGTATGTTATTATTGGAGGTGAGAGGAGACTGTACTGTATGTTATTATTGGAGAGGAGACGGTACTGTATGTTATTATTGGAGGTGAGAGGAGATGGTGCTGTATGTTATTATTGGAGAGGAGACGGTACTGTATGTTATTATTGGAGGGGAGAGGAGACGGTGCTGTATGTTATTATTGGAGGTGAGAGGAGACAGTATTGTATGTTATTATTGGAGGTGAGAGGAGACAGTACTGTATGTTATTATTGGAGGGGAGAGGAGACGGTGCTGTATGTTATTATTGGAGGTGAGAGGAGATGGTGCTGTATGTTATTATTGGAGGGGAGAGGAGACAGTACTGTATGTTATTATTGGAGGGGAGAGGAGACAGTACTGTATGTTATTATTGGAGGGGAGAGGAGATGGTGCTGTATGTTATTATTGGAGGTGAGAGGAGACAGTGTTGTATGTTATTATTGGAGGGGAGAGGAGATGGTGCTGTATGTTATTATTGGAGGTGAGAGGAGATGGTGCTGTATGTTATTATTGGAGGGGAGAGGAGATGGTGCTGTATGTTATTATTGGAGGGGAGAGGAGACAGTACTGTATGTTATTATTGGAGGGGAGAGGAGATGGTGCTGTATGTTATTATTGGAGGTGAGAGGAGACAGTGTTGTATGTTATTATTGGAGGGGAGAGGAGATGGTGCTGTATGTTATTATTGGAGGTGAGAGGAGACAGTGTTGTATGTTATTATTGGAGGTGAGAGGAGACAGTGTTGTATGTTATTATTGGAGGTGAGAGGAGACAGTGTTGTATGTTATTATTGGAGGTGAGAGGAGACAGTGTTGTATGTTATTATTGGAGGGGAGAGGAGATGGTGCTGTATGTTATTATTGGAGGTGAGAGGAGACAGTGTTGTATGTTATTATTGGAGGGGAGAGGAGATGGTGCTGTATGTTATTATTGGAGGTGAGAGGAGACAGTGTTGTATGTTATTATTGGAGGGGAGAGGAGATGGTGCTGTATGTTATTATTGGAGGTGAGAGGAGACAGTGTTGTATGTTATTATTGGAGGGGAGAGGAGATGGTGCTGTATGTTATTATTGGAGGTGAGTTACGCTCTGTGCTGAGATGAGATGAGGCTGTACTGTATATCAGTATTGGAGATAGGGTTGCACATTTTGGAGAATATTCAGAAGTGGAAACCTTCCGTGGGAATTAACGAGAATATATGGGAATTAACGGGAATATATGGGAATTAACTGAAATGTATAGAAATTAATACCATTTAAGTGTAGATGTTTTTTGCATTGGATATAAACTCAGCAAAAAAAGAAACGTCCCTTTTTCAGGACCCTGTCTTTCAAAGATAATTCGTAAAAATCCAAATAACTTCACAGATCTTCATTGTAAAGGGTTTAAATAAACACTGTTTCCCATGCTTGTTCAATGAACCATAAACAACTAATGAACATGCACCTGTGGAACGGTCGTTAAGACACTAACAGCTTACAGACGGTAGGCAATTAAGGTCACAGTTATGAAAACTTAGGACACTAAAGAGGCCTTTCTACTGACTCTGAAAAACAGCAAAAGAAAGATGCCCAGGGTCCCTGCTCATCTGCGTGAACATGCCTTAGGCATGCTGCAAGAAGGCATGAGGACTGCAGATGTGGCCAGGGCAATAAATTGCAATGCCTGTACTGTGAGACGCCTAAGACAGCGCTACAGCTTGGACAGCTGAAACGTCCTCGCAGTGGCAGACCACGTGTAACAACACCTGCACAGGATCGGTACATCCGAACATCACACCTGTAGGTACAGGATGGCAACAACAACTGCCCGAGTTACACAAGGAACGCACAATCCCTCCATCAGTGCTCAGACTGTCCGCAATAGGCTGAGGGAGGCTGTACTGAGGGCTTGTAGGCTTGTTGTAAGGCAGGTCCTCACCAGACATCACCGGCAACAACGTCGCCTATGGGCACAAACCCACCGTCGCTGGACCAGACAGGACTGGCAAAAAGTGCTCTTCACTGACGAGTCACGGTTTTGTCTCACCAGGGGTGATGGTCGGATTTGCATTTGTCGACGGAATGAGTGTTACACCGAAGCCTGTAATCTGGAGCGGGATCGATTTTGGAGGTGGAGGGTCCGTCATGGTCTGGGGCGGTGTATCACAGCATCATCGGACTGAACTTGTTGTCATTGCAGGCAATCTCAACGCTGTGCGCTACAGGGAAGACATCCTCCTCCGTCATGTGGTACCCTTCCTGCAGGCTCATCCTGACATGACCCTCCAGCATGACAATGACACCAGCCATTCTGTGCGTGATTTCCTGCAAGACAGAAATGTCAGTGTTCTGCCATGGCCAGCGAAGAGCCCGGATCTCAATCCCATTGAGCTCGTCTGGGACCTGTTGGATCGGAGGGTGAGGGCTAGGGCCATTCCCCCCAGAAATGTCCAGGAACTTGCAGGTGCCTTGGTGGAAGAGTGGGGTAACATCTCACAGCAAGAACTGGCAAATCTGGTGCAGTCCATGAGGAGGCGATGCACTGCAGTACTTAATGCAGCTGGTGGCCACACCAGATACTGACTGTTACTTTTGATTTTGACCCCCCCCCCCTTTTTTCAGGGACACATTATTCCATTTCTGTCGGTCACATGTCTGTGGAACTTGTTCAGTTTATGTCTCAGTTGTTGAATCTTATGTTCATACAAATATTTACACATGTTAGGTTTGCTGAAAATAAACGCAGTTGACAGTGAGAGGAGTTTATTTACCATATCATTTGAGACAAACATTAAACCTTTTACCTCATCATAAGTAGACATAATTACAAATGATTAAATCCTTACAATAGAAGAAAAAAAATGTTTAGTTATGATTTAAACTTTAATTAAATTAGTTGACTCTTCACATGGGATGATTTCACTGAACAACAAAAGAAAGGGAATATTGAATGATGCCCAATGATCCATCGCATCTCCCATAAACGTTTTCAACATACATCTGTAAAATTGTAGTTTAGAAACTAAAGCTTGGGTTGTCTTCCTCTCAGGTTCCATGTCTTCTCCCAGGACCTCCTCAATGTCCACCTCCTTGAACGTCACACTCTGAGGCCTCATCTTCACTGTCTCTTTCCAACCTTGTTGAGGATGGCCCATTGGCAGGCTCAAAAAGCCTCAAATTTTCCCGGATGTCCACCAATTTTTCAACCCTTGTATTGGTCAGCCTGTTGCATGATTTGGTGTGTGTGTGTGTGTTCCCAAACAAGGACCAGTTGCACTCTGAGGCGGCTGATGTTGGTGGGATTTGGAGGGTGATGGAGGCACAATGTCCCTTCCACCAGGTGGCTGATGATATGTTGGCACGACTGCCATATAGCATCTCCATCCCAAAGCCCTTGCTTGGAGTGTACTTCGCCAGACTGCCAAAAACCTTGCTCTCATCCAGGCCAAGGTGGCGAGACACGGTAGTGATGACACCATAGGCTTTGTTGATCTCTGCATCAGACAGGATGCTCTTGCCAGCATACTTGGGGTCCAACATGTATGCTGCGGTGTGTATGGGCTTCAGACAGAAGTCTTCACACCTTTTGATGTATTTCAGAACTGCAGTTTCTTCTGCTTGGAGCAACAGTGAAGTGGGCAGGGCAGTACGGATTTCTTCTCTTACATCTGCATGTGTAACAGTATAACTTTAAACCGTCCCCTCGCCCCGATACGGGCGCGAACCAGGGACCCTCTGCACACATCAACAACAGTCACCCACGAAGCGTCGTTACCCATCGCTCCACAAAAGCCGCGGCCCTTGCAGAGCAAGGGGCACACTACATCTAGGTTTCAGAGCAAGTGACGTAACTGATTGAAACGCTACTAGCGCGTACCCGCTAACTAGCTAGCCATTTCACATCCGTTACACATGCAGAGTCTGAACATCAGACAGGATGGCATTGTCATCCCTCAATCCGTGCAATGGCTTCTGCTATAGGTTTCAGGCGTTTCAGGCCGCTTACCAATCTCTCCCAAAATACATCATCCAGGAGGATCCTCTTGATGGGGCTGTCCATATCAGCAGACTGTGATATGGCCATTTCTTGGAGAGACTCCTTCCTCTCCAGGAGACCGTCAAACAGGACAGTGCTCTTATTCTTCTCATTTTGCTTGGTGAGGTAGATTGCTGCTATAACTTGATGACCCTTTACATACCTAACCATACCATGGCTTTCTTGTAGAGTGTATCCATTGTTTTCAGTGCCATGATGTCCTTGAGGAGCAGATTCAATGCATGAGCAGCACAGCCAATTGGTGGGATGTGAGGGTAGGACTCCTCCACTTTAGACCAAGCAGCCTTCATGTTCGCAGCATTGTCTGGCAACAGTGCAAATACCTTCTGTGGTCCAAGGTCATTGATGACTGCCTTCAGCTCATCTGCAATGTAGAGACCAGTGTGTCTATTGTCCCTTGTGTCTGTGCTCTTGTAGAATACTGGTTGTGAGGTGGAGATTATGTAGTTAATTATTCCTTGCCCACAAACATTCGACCACCCATCAGAGATGATTGCAATACAGTCTGCTTTCTCTATGATTTGCTTGACCTTCACTTGAACTCTGCATCCAGCAAATGAGTAGATGAAGCATGTCTGGTTGGAGGGGTGTATGCTGGGCGAAGAACATTCAGAAATCTCTTCCAATACATATTGCCTGTGAGCATCAGAGGTGAACCAGTTGCATACACAGCTCGAGCAAGAAACTCATCAGCATTTCTCTGACTACGTTCCTCCATTGAGTCAAAACACTTCTGATTACAGGAGGACCATGAGCTGTTGCTATCGATAAGGTGTCTGATTCATCATTTTCACCTCAAATAGAAGTAGAGGGACTTTTGTCAGAGGTTGTGAGTGCTGAGAGAACTTGATGCACTTGCCCAGATGATTCTGCACCTTTTTGCATTCTTCCATTATAATTTGGCACAGTATTTGCCAATGTACACAGCTTTTCCTTCTATATTAGCTGCAGTGAAATGTCTCCACACATCAGACAGTGCCCATGGCATTTTCCTGTAAAGATTAGAAAAAAAAATGTAAAAAAAACCCCCATGTACAGATAAATAGTTAAGCAGTTAGATTAAACAACTCCTTTGTAAGATAAATGTTTTAACATGTATGAAAACAGGTGAATTAACACTCTTCAGTTAGCAGGCTCAAGCAAGCTAAAACCCACATGGTAGAAAAAACGAACTAGCAGAAATTGTTAAAAAGTTAGAAATTATTTAAAAACACTTTGCTGTACGTGACTATTTACTAGTTAACAAAACATCATCTATGCCATATAAAATATATTCACCCCACCCAGTATTGTAATCAAAACTTACCAGAAAACATGTAGTCCTTTGCTCAGACAGTGTAATAGTGTGGGTTCAATAGCATCTCATTAGTGTGCAAGCTCTTGAGACTCAGCTGTACATGTGATGGAAGAATGCACTGTGCATGCAGAGTGTTGCAATTCCATTGAATTGGAGATAGTTTAACCAAAATATGCCACAAGACCTAGAATTGCCTTATGTGTATCCCACAACAAAGGTTCACTGTTATAAGCTAACTTTCTTTTGATGAATGTAAGCAATATTCCCAAACTTCCCATGGAAAAGTTCCGGAATGTTTCCGACCCTTTGCAACCCTATTTAGAGGTGAGAGGAGACAGTACTGTATGTCAGTATTGGAGGTGACCTTAGTGTGGAGTTGACAGATACTGCAGAGGGATATCTTTGGTTATATCACCAGAGGTAGCGCTCCAGTGTACTACTAAACTCACAGCTCTAAAGGTCAGGGCTGTCTGAGAATGGACAGTGACAGAGAAGGTGCAATACTCTATTCTGCTTTGTGGTTTCTGTCTACATGCGTAATGCCAGAGACATATATTGAAATACGCTACATGACCAAAAGAATATGGACACGTGCTCGTCGAACATCCACCTTCCAAAATCATGGGCATTAATATGGAATTTGTCCCCCATTTCCTGCTATAACAGCCTCCACTCTTCTGGGAAGGCTTTCCACTAGATGTTGGAATATTGCTTTGGGGATTTGCTTCCATTCATACACAAGCATTAGTGAGGTCGGGCACTGATGTTGGGCGATTAGGCCTGGCTCGCAGTCGGCGTTGCAATTCATCCCAAAGGTGTTCGATGGGGTTGAGGTCGGGGCTCTGTGCAGGCCAGTCAAGTTCTTCCCCACCGATCTTGACAACCATTTCTGTATGAACCTCGCTTTGTGTACAAGGGCATTGTCATACTGAAACCGGATTGGCATTCCCCAAACTGTTGCCACAAAGTTGAAAGCACAGAATCGTCTGGAATGTCATTGTATGCTGTAGTGTTAAGATTTCCCTTCACTGGAACTAAGGGGCCTTGCACCATTATTCCTCCTCCACCAAACATTACAGTTGTCACTATGCATTGGGGCAGGTTGTGTTCTCCTGGAATCTGCCAAACCCAGATTCATCCGCCAGACTGCCAGATGGTGAAGCCTGATCCATCGCTCCAGAGAACGTGTTTCCACTGCTCCAGAGTCCAGTGGTGGCTTTACACTACTACAGCCGACACTTGGCATTGTGCCTGGTGATATTAGGCTTGTGTGAGGCTGCTCGGCCATGGAAACCAATTTCATGAAGCTCCTGACAAACAGTTATTGTGCTCTCGGCGGTCCCGTTTTCTGGCCTTCGCAGCTGAGCCGTTGTTGCTCTTAGACATTTCCACTTCACAATAACAGCACTTACAGTTGACCGGGGCAGCTCTAGCAGTGCAGACATTTTATGAACTGACTTGTTGGAAATGTGGCATCCTATGACGGTCCCACGTTGAAAGTCACTGAGCTCTTCAGTAAAGCCATTCTACTGCTAATGTTTGTCTATGGATATTATTTTTTATTTTTTATTTTTTTGAATGGGTGTCCACATACTTTTGTTTTATACATTTTTACATACACTATATGTCTCTGTCTAGATGATGCTATCTGACTTATTTTGGAAGAAAAGCATATTTTGTAACTTTGCAGAGTATGCATCCTACTCTTAATTCAAATACCCTTGGTAGTGCAGGGCTTACACACGTACACAGAGAACAAAATAGATTTTCACTGCTGATTGAGGATGGTGCTTTGTGTTACAGTAATGGCCTCTTTTCAGTGCATGCTAATAATGAGAATGCCAAAATGAGTGAAATGGAGGCTCTGAGTAGAGTAATCTAATGACACTGCCACATTCTGTGCAATAAGAAATTGCTTTGATTTTCACAAAATCGATAGCGGTTCAATTAGAGATACTCTTTGCACTGAATGACTTTCTAGAATTGCATAACTGTGTCATTATTGCTATGTGTGACTTTGCGTGTGTGTGCCATTTATTACAAATTGATTGCTAAATGTTTAACTACGGAGTACATTCATTTCACCCTGGGGAACGCATAATAATATATATGTAAAATAAGGTGTTGTATCTAACAAAGTGCTCCATTTCCTTTTCACACAAATACAAGCTGACTTCATCACATGTTTTCCAGCTAGATTTTGTATAACATTACCAGTTGGCATCAGGAGAGTTTGACTGGCCCAGAGCCTTCGTTTTTATGGAATAGCCTCTCCTTTCTGTCTCCCTCTTTATTCTCCCAACTCCTCAGAATAATCACAATATATTTCATTCTGATACATCTGATACTCCGCTTGCCATTTTTCTTCCCATTTTATTTTTTTTACACTATCGTTTCTGTTCTGTGTTTTTCTTATTATTCAAAACTCCTCTAGCCAGCCCCATCTCCTTACATCTCTGTTTTCGTTCTGCGTCAGACGGTCTCAAAGGCTCGCGATGACAGTCGCTCTCTGTCGCTCTCTGTCGCTCTCTGTCGCTCTCTGTCGCTCTCTGTCTGTCTGTCTGTCTGTCTGTCTGTCTGTCTGTCTGTCTCTGTCTGTCTGTCTGTCTGTCTGTGTTCTTCCGAAGCCCTGGAGGCCTTGTCTTTCTCTCCTGAGTCGACCTCTCTCACCCAGCGATGCCCCAAGCTGGAACAGAGACACACACTGCAGCCGAACCAGAGCTCTCATTCGCAATCAAACCTCAGCAGGCCGATGAAAACACAGCAGATGGTGATCTACGTCCTACCTGTCACTGTCTTCCCACTGGGCACAGACATCAATTCAACGTCTATTCCACATTTGTTCAATGTAATTTAATTGAAATGACATGGAAGCAACGTTGATTCAACCTGTGTGTGTGTCCAGTGGGTTATCTCTTCACTTAGGTTGTCTCAAGACTTTGACTTTCAATTCATTCGTGTTGAACTGGGTGAAAGCCTGTATGATTGACAGGGATGATGTAAGTGAGAGCTGGAGTTGCTGATGTTTCAGATTGTCAACACTTTCTTGGCTTTGGGAAACACAGACGTATGCACATCCACGCACAAACACACGCCTCTGTCTTGTGTATACACATTTTGAGTGACGATGCCAGAGAAACATAGACACATCTCACAAATGGTTGGACAAGTTGCCAACCACAAGGCTCACTGCACTGTCTGTCCTCCTTCTCAATCATCCAGCACCCCCTTTATAAATCTTCACATCCTTTTATGCGAAAAGCTGTTGTTTCAGCAGCTTAGATGCTACTGCAGTTTCTAATTACCAGGCTTCTGTTGAAAAGAGAGAAATTAAGCAGCAATCTGGTGCCTAATTGGGCTTTGATTTGTTTTGTGCAGAGGGTCTCGTTCAGATTTGTATGTGTGCGTCATGCTGTAGTGTGGGCGAGGGTAATATGATATGACACTGCTGATTTAAAGAAAGGCCATGGGTGCTCTCCACTTTGACAAAACATTATTTGAATCTCTCTCTAATATAATAAATGCCATTTAGCAGATGCTTTATTTCAAAGCGACTAACAGTCATATGTGCATGTATTTTACATACAGGTGGCCTCGGGAAGTAATGATACAATGTTTAACTGTGAAAATACAAGAGAGTGGAGTCTTCAGCAGGTTTGTGTAGGAGGGTATCACTCACTCACACACACACAATCTTGTTACACTGTATCAGTGAAGATCAACTCCATATCTATCCTGTTTTGTGTGCTACACTGCCACCCACTCACTCTCTATTACTTTAAGACTATATGTGTTCATCTCATTTACCTCCCAGGCACTCAAATTATTACACTCAGATACAACCAAGAAGATGTCTTTGAAAGACCATGTTTACTTTGTCTAGGCTCTCTAGTTTTGTATTTTGGATAATTTGCCTTTCTCTAATTCTATCTAAACAAATATTTATTTGTGAGCAAATATTTGCCTTTGTGCACATACTTGGTCCAGTTAAACTCTTAGTTGCATTCGCCTTCCACCAGATTGATTATTTATACAGAAATAGTCTTTGTAGATATCCCTTATAAATACTATAGGTGCCCCAGGCAGGCCGTGACAGTGCCTTCATTTGATCGGATCTGAACAGGCTATAACCACCAGCCCATAGCAGAATGAAGGGTTATTGTAACTCTGTAACTAGCTACTATATTATGCACAATAAGCTGAGACACAACCGTGTCAATTCTCTTTGGAGTCCCACATGGCGGACAGGCTAGGCGGACAGACTGACGGGAGGACAGGCGGAAAGACGGACGGACGGGCGGACGGACGGACGGAAGGACAGACAGACAGGAGGACAGTGGAGACTGGAAATGAGTCAATGAAGAAGAGACTGACAGAGACAGAGTTACAGTAGAAGCCTACCACTTCAGGGAGTGGTGACACTGATTTAGGTTGTCTTGGAGACCTCCCTACTTGTTCAGATTAACCTGCCTGCTGAGGGATTCTCTTTCCTCAGCTCTGTCACATCGATCGTGACACTGGAGACCCAGACAAGGAGATGTCAGTGCTCTAGCTTACATGTTTAAACTTGGCTAAGGCATGTGTACAAATATGAGTATATGCTTTGGTAGTGAATGATTGAGTGAGTCTGAACAAAACATTAAGAACACCTTCCTAATATAGAGTTGTACCCCCCTTTTTACCCTCAGAATAGCCTCAATTCGCCAGGGCATGTACTCTATAAGGTGTCGAAAGCATTCCACAGGGATGGCCCATGTTGACTCCAATGCTTCCCACAGTTGTCAAGTTGGCTGGATGTCCTTTGTGTGGTGGACCATTCTTGATACACACAGGAAACTGTTGAGCTTGAAAAACCCAGCAGCGTTGCAGTTCTTGACACAAACCGGTGCGCCTGGGCACCTACTACCATACCTCGTTCAAAGGCAATTACATTTTTTGTCTTGCCCATTCACCCTCTGAATGGCATACATACACAATCAATGTCTCAAATGTCTCAAGACTTAAAAATCATTCTTTAACCTGTCTCCTCCCCTTCATCTACACTGAATGAAGTGGATTTAACAAGTGACGTCAATAAGGGATCATGGCTTTCACCTGGATTCACCTGGTCAGTCTCTCATGGAAAGAGCAGGTGTTCTTAATGTTTTATACACAGTAATTGATGGTTTTTAATCAATGCCTAATGACTGATAGTTAATGATCCTGTATCATGTCAAATAGAGCACTGCCCATTATGTCTAATCAAGGCACTGTTATCGACATAATGAAAACTCAGAAGCTTGTCATCCGTTGATATTTGAAAAGATGAAATATGGAGGGATCCGGCATCTTTTTTTGTAACGTGACTTGACAACAATCAATGTTTAAAGGGCTACACATACTGTCCTAGCTAGCACATAACATTCTGAGAACCATATGCTTGGTTAGAGAGTGGTTGTCCTATGGTTATTTTTCATACATCCTTCCCACAACTTTCTGGGAATGGTGCAAAATAGTTACTTGGCTTTTGAACATTCTCAGTACATTTAAGGAACTTGACAAAATAAGTAATTTTCTTGGTATTTCATTACTTAAACAGAACGTTTCCTAAAAGTTCAAACATGGTTACATTTAATTTACATTTTGGTCATGTTCTAGGAACATTCTCCAACTGGTTTGACGTTGGGAATGTTCTCAAATAGTTCATAGAACGTTAAGAAACAACGTTCTTCTGTGGGAATTTAAGTACATCAGCATAACGTTTTCTTACAGGTTTCCTCATGGTTCTATTTAAAGTCATGTTCTGAGAATGCTTAGAAAACTTTCCATAAAAAACACAAAAATCCATGTGTCCTAGCTGTGCTTGGAGTAAAAAAATAATTACACAAAGTAAGCTAGCAGTGTTAAGTCTTATTGAAACATCCAGTCAAATGTTTAAGGAAGTTATTCAAAAAACTCAAAATAACCTATCATTTCAGTTCTCAGAGCATTAATACAACTTTCAAGGAAACAGAGTAAAACATTCTCAGAACATCCTTGCAACCTTAAAATAAACGTTCCCAGAAAAGGCAAAATGTTCACTTCTGTTCTTATGACTGACACTGCGTGTCTGTGAGGATATGAGAGGAAGGGAAAAGGAAAGATAGAGAGTAGTATATTTTCTCCCTCTGCCATAGCAATGATCTACACAGCCAGTGGATGTGACCTAGTTTAGAACAGGCTGCATCATATTAAACTTTAATACTTGCTAACAAACTAGATCCCATTACTGTGTGGAGCTCCATCTCTCAAGTGTTTTTCTCACGATTAGTTTTCTTCTGTCTTTTTTTTCTACCTTAGAGCTGTAGAGGCAGTTTTAAAATGGCCCTATGGATATGGTGTTCATATTGGGACAGCCTCAGTCTCTACAGAACTTGTCAATGTCATCCGGAGTTGTCTCATCAACTTGGACACTGTTTATGAAACAGCAACTAAAAGCCAAGCGTGGTCTGGGTAATCGTCAAGGGTTAAATTGCTATGTATAGAAATGTCAAACACTTCAAGGTAATGGTGATCCAGTATAAAATGACTTATACCTGGACGTTTCCTTCAAGTTCTCTTAGTCTGGTTCTGTCTCTCTACATTCATTGCTCTTGACATACTCTTCCTGGCTGAAACGTGAGGCTTCAAGATACATTAGCAGGTGATATTCAGTGTGACAGCCAACTTCGCCTGTTTCCACTTGAGGCCAACTGATACAATTAGCACAAACATAGACTGGATTGCTTACAAAGGCACTAATACAGCCAGTGTGTTCTGCAGTCAATGGGCTGTACAGTCAGTGAGCCTCAGTCAATAAGACTACTTATAGTTGTCGATTTTCTAAAAGTGTGGTGTTACATCGAGGTGGCCATCTTGTCCATCCATGGTCCAGATAATGCTTTTGAACTCTGACCCTGCTTTGATTTCGAAGGTGAAAGTATCTGACTTTTAACCTCCACTGTATCCATTTGTATTGCCCAGCCGTGGATAAACTCAGGGGGTCTGGGACTACAGCTACCCCACAGTGCTCTGAGTGCCTGCCTTGCAGGTGTCAGATGAGTTAGGTCCAGTTTATATTTATACCTACTGAACCGTCGTCATGGATGGATACCTCTCATTTATTCTTCTTACCCAGAATACCCCACTGTGTGGATGAAACTCCGAAGCCAAATAAATGCATGGAGCAGAGAAGGGGAGAGGGAAATAAAGGCCAAGAAGGAGGGAAATACTATAGATAGTGTATGTAAGAGTGAGTGAGTGACAGAGGGAAATAAAAAGAGAGAGCGATAAGCCCCCAAATCAGCAGAGATGAAACTCCGTTATTGATGTGTAAGACGTCCTGTGCCAGCATGACAAGAGAGACTGTTACCTTCCATGTAAAATGAATTGTTAGCCAGCATTATACTCCCTCACGTTTGGTGCAGGAGAAAGGAAAACTGTTATTACAAACACAGCTGGGTGTATCACCCTCTATATACCACACAGCAAGACCTGCTCTAAATTCACACTTGAGAAAGTGTACTTGTTAAGGCACTAGAAAATAGAGGGGAAAGGGTCTATGGTGGCTAACAGTTTATAATGCCTAAATCACACATTTTACATGGAGCCACTTGAGACTGATGGACTGTGAATATTATCCTAACACCACCAACCTCTATTCAGTCGTGTTTCTATAACTTTAATTTCTACTACCTCCACTATTCAGTCGTGTTTCTAGAACTTTAATTTCTACTACCTCCACTATTCAGTCGTGTTTCTAGAACTTTAATTTCTACTACCTCCACTATTCAGTCGTGTTTCTAGAACTTTAATTTCTACTACCTCCACTATTCGACTACTTATGTTTTTTGCTCCCCATAGCAATTCTACACTCATTTCCTCCACTATTGCAGATTCCACAACAAGCTAGTTTTTGATCCATTACGAACAAAGCTTCCAAGCAAACAAACCATTGAACTGCAAACTTAATGTTCCAATTTCAGTTCTTTGATTAAGTACAGAGACATTGTCGATTGATGACAATCTTTGAGAGTTGATCATGGTAGTACAGCAACACCTTTAAACATGTAATTCCGTATCTCTATCTCAATGGAGCTATGTCTGTCTGTGTGTGCCTGCGTACATTTGCTTGCTTGTGTGTGATATATTTCAGAGGGCCGGAAGTGGAGACAGCTCAGAGCTCTAACCACCCTAAGACAGGACTAAGTGTTTTTCCTCTACCTCACTGTGTTATTATGATTGAATGAGCCCATCTGGCTTCTGTAGATGGAGAGTCATTGACGCTGGGTGTTGGTGTTTGATTCAGGTTGTCTGGAACAAAGCACCTCAATCTATCACTGCTTGTACTGGGAGGGGAGACCAACACACTGGAATGAGCTTCCTCTGTCTTTGTTACAATATCAAGTCTCTCTGTATCTCCGCTGTAGGTAGCTAGCTGTAAGTGGGTTTTACTGTTGTAGCACTGAGCCATTGCAGTAGTCCTGTCGTCAGTGTCTCTGGTAAAAGACCTGGGATAAAAGTGCTACATGTTCATTAGGCCTACTTGGAATGTTGTCATGTGTGAAAGCTATCTTAGAGATGTTGGGCATCTATTCCAACTTCAGCAATTTGCACTTTAAAGCTAGCTACCACACATTAACAAGCGGACGTCTTTTAAATAGCTGTTGAGGTATGTAGTGAAAGTCAACGTCTCTCCCTCATTCATTAACTTTCAACAGCATCTGTTAACCCGGAGTCGTAGACAGCGTGTCCTGTGGCCTTCACGACCGTTAACTCACTTGGTTAACCCCTCCTGACCATGAAACGCAACAACCACAACTACCGTATTGGGAGCTGCACTTCTGTGAAGAAAAAAACATTGAGGCTTATGTCCCGGAAATGTTTTTAACTGAAAGACTGCAACAACAACAAAACATTATTATTATTATATATTTTTTTTGCAGCACTGGTGTGTTGTGCTGCGCCAGGTAGAAATTGCTGTGTCACTGCATCTTCTACTCTTGTTGCGCTACAGTCAACACATCTCATTACACTCAATTGACCACTCGACCGCACAACTCCACCCACGGTCAATCTGTCTGACCGTGACCATTTAGCTGTGAGAACCCTTAGCACCCACTTAACTGTGAGCGTCTGACCATGAGATTGGCCAGCCCAGAGCAGAACCACTCCTCATCATCCTCTCTGCACACCGCTACACAGCAATCTGCTTGCAGGAGGAACATAGGCGCTGTGATTCCTCTGGGCTGCTCCTGACAAGCAATAATAGTCCTAATGTGTGTTTTTATTGTAGGCCAGGGAATTAAAGCAATATTAAACCCGGGAGACTTCCTGGTAGTTAATGTGCTGGGGAACGTGTGGTGCGTGAGGTGTGGGGAGACTTCCTGGTAGTTAATGTGCTGGGGAACGTGTGGTGCGTGAGGTGTGGGGAGACTTCCTGGTAGTTAATGTGCTGGGGAACGTGTGGTGCGTGAGGTGTGGGGAGACTTCCTGGTAGTTAATGTGCTGGGGAACGTGTGGTGCGTGAGGTGTGGGGAGACTTCCTGGTAGTTAATGTGCTGGGGAACGTGTGGTGCGTGAGGTGTGGGGAGACTTCCTGGTAGTTAATGTGCTGGGGAACGTGTGGTGCGTGAGGTGTGGGGAGACTTCCTGGTAGTTAATGTGCTGGGGAACGTGTGGTGCGTGAGGTGTGGGGAGACTTCCTGGTAGTTAATGTGCTGGGGAACGTGTGGTGCGTGAGGTGTGGGGAGACTTCCTGGTAGTTAATGTGCTGGGGAACGTGTGGTGCGTGAGGTGTGGGGAGACTTCCTGGTAGTTAATGTGCTGGGGAACGTGTGGTGCGTGAGGTGTGGGGAGACTTCCTGGTAGTTAATGTGCTGGGGAACGTGTGGTGCGTGAGGTGTGGGGAGACTCAAAGCAGGTAGGTAAGTAGAACTGAGAGGGAACTCATACCAAATACTAACTTGAAGTACTGTAACTTGACAGGCCTTCCTGTATGATAGTCCACTGTCTTAAATTTGGTGGCAGCAGTGGGATCTGGACATCTACGAATAAATCACTGTAAGTAAACAAACATGCACTTGAAGACCTTGTTGTGCAAGCCTGCCTTACTGTCACCTCCCTTGGCTGTAAAGGTCCACTGTCTTATCAAGATGTTTAAGACTGGTGTGTCTCACACCCCTGATAGTCTCACTTAGCTTGGCCTATAGACCTTGCTTGTTCCATTTTGACCTGTACCCCTGACTTGTGTGTTGTACTGAGGAACATAAGGCTAATGTAAACAAGTGCGGCAGGCCAAACTAAACAGGGATTTAGGAGACACCAGCACAGATTGTTGCCATGGTGTTGCTAATGGGATTGTTACAGAAGAGTCAGGATTAAAGTCACTGAGTGACACTGTGTGACACAGCCTGAACCATGCAGGGCCTGAATGACTGGGTGTGTTTACTAGGTCCTCAGCACTGAACACATGTACTGTGTTGCAGAGAGGGTTTTGCTGAACAAACATGCCTCTAGACAGAGGTAACATTATACTTGATATCTTCATCATAAGGCCATATAACAATGATGTCATCTTTTGGCAACAACATGGCGTCCGTACCAGGAAATGATCAAATTATATTATTTTTCACATGCTTCGTAAACAACAGGTGTAGACTATTTACGGCCCTTCCCAACAATGCAGAGAGAAAAAAAAAGATAAATGGAGGAATAACAGGAGGAATAAATGCACAATGATACAGTGCCTTCGGAAAGATTCAGAGCCCTTGACTTTTTCAACATTTTGTTACTTTTCAGCCTATTTCTAAAATGGTATAAATTATTTGATCAATTATCTACACACAATACCCCATAATGACAAAGAGGAAACAGGTTTTTAGAAATGTTTGCAAATTTATAAAAAATACAAACCGAAAAACCTTATTTACATAAGTATTCAGACCCTTTGACTTTTTCCACCTGTGGTAAATTCAATTCATTGGACATGATTTGGAAAGGCACACACCTGTCTATATAAGGTCCCACAGTTGACAGTACATGTCAGAGCAAAAACCATGCCATGAGGTCAAAGGAATTGTCCGTAGAGCTACGATACAGGTTTGTGTCGAGGCACATACAGTTGTAGTCGGAAGCTTACATACACTTTAGCCAAATACATTTAAACTCAGTTTTTCACATTCCACATTCCATTTAATCCTAGTAAAAATTCCCTGTCTTAGGTCAGTTAGGATCACCACTTTATTTTAAGAATGTGAAATGTCAGAATAATAGTAGAGAATTATTTCTTTCAGCTTTTATTTCTTTCATCACATTCCCAGTGGGTCAGAAGTTTACATACAGTCAATTAGTATTTGGTAGCATTGCCTTTAAATTGTTTAACTTGGGTCAAACGTTTTGGGTAGCCTTCCACAAGCTTCCCTGTCACGCCCTGACCTTAGAGATCCTTTTTATGTCTCTATTTTGGTTGGTCAGGGCGTGAGTTGGGGTGGGCATTCTATGTTTTTGTTCTATGTTGTCTATTTCTATGTGTTTGGCCGGGTGTGGTTCTCAATCAGAGGCAGCTGTCTATCGTTGTCTCTGATTGAGAACCATACTTAGGTAGCCTTTTCCCACCTGTGTTTTGTGGGTAGTTGTTTCCTGTTTTGTGTCTACACCAGACAGGACTGTTTCGTTTGTTCCGTTTTGTTATTTTTTGTTCTAGTGTTCAGTATTATTAAAAGTCATGAACACGTATTACGCTGCACCTTGGTCCTCTCCTTCTTCCTCAGACGAACGTTGTTACATTACCACAATAAGTTGGGTGAATTTTGTCCCATTCCTCCTGACAGAGCTGATGAAACTGAGTCAGTTTTGTAGGCCTTGCTCACACATGCTTTTTCAGTTCTGCCCACACATTTTCTATATGATTGAGGTCAGGGCATTGTGATGGCCAATCAATACCTTGACTTTGTTGTCCTTAAGCCATTTTTCCACAACTTTGGAAGTATGCTTGGGGTCATTGTCCTTTTGGAAGACTCATTTGCGACCAAGCTTTAACTTCCTGACTGATGTCTTGATGTTGCTTCAATATATCCACATAATATTCCTTCCTCATGATGTTGTTTATTTTGTGAAGTGCACCAGTCCCTCCTGCAGCAAAGCACCCCCACAACATGATGCTGCCACCCCCGTGCTTCATGGTTGGGATGGTGTTCTTCGGCTTGCACACCTCACTTCTTTTCTCCAAACATAACGAGGGTCATTATGGCCAAACAGTTCTAATTTTGTTTCATCAGACCAGACGACATTAATCTTAAAAGTATGATATTTGTCCCCATGTGCAGTTGCAAACCGTAGTCTGGATTTTTATTGCGGTTTTGGAGCAGTGGCTTCTTCCTTGCTGAACGGCCTTTCAGGTTCTGTCGGTAAAGGACTCGTTTTACTTTGGATATAGATACTTTTGTACCTGTTTCCTCCAGCATCTTCACAAGGTCCTTTGCTATTGTTCTGGGATTGATTTACATTTTTCGCACCAAAGTACGTTCATCTCAAGGAGACAGAACGTGTCTCCTTCTTGAGCGGTATGACGGCTGCGTGGTCCCATGGTGTTTATACTTGCATACTATTGTTTGTACAGATGAACGTGGTACCTTCAGGCGTTTGGAAATTGCTCCCAAGGATGAACCAGACCTGTGGAGGTCTATAATTTTGTTTTCTGAGGTCTTCTTTTGATTTTCCCATGATGTCAAGCAAAGAGGCATTGAGTTGGAAGGTAGGCCTTGAAATACATCCACAGGTACACCTCCAATTTACTCAAATGATGTCAATTAGCCTATCAGAAGCATCTAAAGCCATGACATCATTTTCTGGAACTTTCCAAGCTGTTTAAATGCACTGTCAACTTAGTGTATGTAAACTTCTGACCCACTGGAATTGTGATACAGTGAAATAATCTGTCTGGAACAATTGTTAGAAAAATTACTTGTGTCATGCACAAAGTAGATGTCCTAACTAACTTGCCCAAACTATAGTTTGTTAACAAGAAATTTGTGGAGTGGTTGAGAAATTAGTTTTAATGACTCCAACCTAAGTGTATGTAAACTTCCGACTTCAACTGTATGTGTAACCTTTTCTTTAACTAGGCAAGTCAGTTAAGAACAAATTCTATTTACAATGACGGCGTGTACCGGCCAAACCCGGACAATGCTGGGACAGTTGTGTGCTGCCCTATGGGACTCCCAATCACAGCCGGTTGTGAATCAGCCTGGATTCTAACCAAGCACTGAGATGCAGTGCCTTAGACCGCTGCGCCGCTCGGGTGCCCAATTTCTGGGGAAGGGTACCAAAACATTTATGCAGCATTGAAGATCCCCAAGAACACAGAGGCCTCCATTCTTAAATGAAAGAAGTTTGGATCCACGACGACTCTTCCCAAAGCTGGCCGCCTGGCCAAACTGAGCAATCGGGGGAGAAGGGCCTACGTCAGGGAGGTGGCCAAGAATACGATGGTCACTCTGACAGAGCTCCAGATTTCCTCTGTGGAGAGTGGGAGAACCTTCCAGAAGGACAACCATCTCTGCAGCACTCCACCAATCAGGCTTTTATGGTAGCGTGGCCAGACAGAAGCCATTCCTCAGTAAAAAGCACATGACAGCCCGTTTGGAGTTTGTCAAAAGGCACCTAAAGACTCTCAGACCATGAGAAACAAGGTTCTCTGTTCTGATGAAACCAATATTGAACTCTTTGGCCAGAATGCCAAGTGTCACGTCTAGAGGAAACCTGGCACCATCCTTATGGTGAAGCATGGTGGTGGCAGCATCTTGCTGTGGAGATGTTTTTCAGAGGCAGGGACTAGGAGACTAGTCAGGATCGAAGGAAAGATGAATGGAGCAAAGTACAGAGAGCTCCTTGATGAAAACCTGCTCAGGACTTCAAATGTTTTTAGATTTTCAAGCAGATTTAAGTCAAAACTGTTACTTGGCCCCTCAGGCACATTCACTGTCTTCTTGGAAAGCAACTGTACATTTGGCCTTGTAGGTTATTGTCCTGCTGAAAGGACATCTCTCGGTATCTAGTGGAAAGCAGACTGAACCAGATTTTGCCTGTGCTTAACTCCATTACGTTTCTTTGTTTATCCTGTGAAATTATCCAGTCCTTAACGATTACAAGCATACCCATAACATGATGCAGCCACCACTATGATTGAAAATATGGAGAGTGGTACTCAGTAATGGGTTGTATTGGATTTGCCCCAAACATAACACATCGTATTCAGAGCAAAAAGTGAATTGCTTTGCTACATTTTTTGCAGCATTACTTTAGTGCCTTCTTGCAAACAGGATGCATGTTTTGGAATATTTGTTATTCTGTACTGGCTTCCTTCTTTTCACTCTGTCAATTAGGTTAGTATTGTGGAGTAACTACAATGTTGTTGATCCATCCTCAGTTTTGTCCTATCACAGCCATTAAACTCTAACTGTTTTAAAGTCACCGTTGGCATCATGGTGAAATCCCTGAGTGGTTTCCTTCCTCTCCGGCAAATGAGTTAAGAAGGAAGCCTGTATCTTTGCAGTGACTGGGTGTATTAATACACCATCCAAAGTGTAATTAATAACTTCACCATTCTCAAAGGTATATTCAGTGTCTGCTTTTTAAATGTTTTCCAATCTACCAATAGGTGCCCTTTTTTGCGAAGCATTTTAAAACATCCCTGGTCTTTGTGGTTGAATCTGTGTTTGAAATTCACTGCTCGACTGAGGGACCTTACAAGTATCTGTATGTGTGGGGTACAGACATGAGGTAGTCATTCAAAAATAATTTTAAACACTATTGCGCAGAGTGAGTCCATGCAACTTATTATGTGACTTGTTTACTCCTGAACTTATTTAGGTTTGCCATAACAGGGGTTGAATACTTATTGACTCACTTAAATTTCAGCTTAAAATGTTTAATTCATTTGTAAAAAATTACAAAAAACATAATTTCACTTTGACATTATGGGGTATTGTGTGTAGGCCATTTTAAATTCAGACTGTAACACCACAAGCAGTGTGAATACTTTCTGAAGGCACTGTATTATGGAAATTGAAATCTTGTTGCAGTGCTTCTGCTACAACTCTTGTCAATCTGTATAGGCTCTCTCCCCAGCCACATACAAATATCAATCCAAGGATGATATGGGTCTGTGGGCCAAGCCAGCAGGCACTTGGCAGGGTGTGGACCTGCACATCCGATCAATAGTCACCGTGCTTCTTCGCTGTAGTCTTGCCTGACTGGAGGAAACACAATATTGCTGCTCTTTCTCTACACACATGCACGAATACTCACACATGCGCTCAGACACACACAAATGAATAAGCATGCACACACATATATATATATATATATATATATGCAAGTGCACACAGACTCATGCGCAGCCCCCCCCCCCGAAGCAGTTTGGTCAGGGGGTCAGCTGTCTAGGCTAGACAAATCGATTTCTGCTGCTGACAGCCACTCCAAGGTAAGCCTGAGGTATTGAGACTGGCTGAGATGGATAAGAAAGGAAAATAGGGAGAGTGGCTTTAAGATGGATAGGAGGAGAGACGGACAGAGAAAGAGTGTTCGTTTTCTTTGTGAATATGAATGTCTGTCGAGGTCACGTCAGGAAAATCTCTTGATCCTTCTCATATTCTGAAAAGATCACAGTGACATACAAAGAGATCTAGGATCCTTGCCAGGAAAACCTGATAATCAACTCCCACACTCTCCACAGCGGCCTATTCTCTTTTGATACCCTTATGGATGTAACCGTTTATGAAAGAGTGATAAATAAGAAATTAGAGTAACACTATCTGGCCTATTTCTGTTCCCTCTGCTTAGCAGACTGGAGGGACGATGCACAAACTGGGACAGTTATTGAGAGTTACTGTACTGTAGTTTACACAAGCTTTCACTTAATCTTGAGAAATGTGGATTATTCAGTTACCTACTCCATCTTGGGTCAGAGTTCATGTTGTTTCACAGTGAATGCTGTTGGAGATGCTGGTTATCCGGGGGAGTAGTTTGACGGTAGCTGGACAGCAGTAAGCATGTATACTGTAGTTTAAGTTTAGGTACTGCATGGCAGTAGTTATTTTAAAGGCAACTTGAATTTAGGTACTCATTCTGCAAAATGTGGCCTGCCAATCAACTGAATATTTTGTTTATGCTTTGCTCATTCAACACAATTTGATTGGTGTGGGGGGGGGGGTGAAATAATTAAGTGCCAGATTTTCAGTGAACAAACTAGCCAGCAGCATACCGACCTGCATCCCACTGCTGGTTTGCCTCTGAAGCTAAGTAGGGTTGGACCTGGTCAGTCCCTGGATGGGAGACCAGATGCTGATGGAAGTGGTGTTGGAGGGTCAGTAGGAGGCACTGTTTCCTCTGCTCTCAAAAATAAATATTCCATTTCAGTGATTGGGGACATTTCCCTGTCTTTTGGATGGGATGTTAAACCGGTGTCCTGGCTCTCTGTGGTCACTAAAGATCCCATGGCACTTATCGTAGGGTTGTTAACCCTGGTGTCATGGCTAAATTGCCAATCTGTCCCTCATACCATCATGGCCACCTAATCATCCCCAGCTTCCAAATGGCTCATTCATTTCCTGTAACTAGTCCCCAGGTTGTTGCCAGAAATGAGAATGTTGCCAGAAATGAGAATGTGTTCTCAGTCAACTTACCTGGTAAAATAAGGAGGGGGGAAAAACTGACACTGCAAAATCCAACTGCATTATTCAGACAAGATGACAGAAACCAGAGAGGAGAAAAAATTGTTCATACACCTGAGTGAAAATGTGAAAACACAAACTCAGAAAGTCACCTTCAACAACCCACAGTGAAGTAATTTTTTGCCCAGAAACACAAATTCTTTCTCTGCTTCAATCTCTTAAAAACTTCTTCGGGATCAGTGTCCCATCCACAGGACTGTTGAGCTAATGTAGGCTAATGCGATTAACATGAGGTTGTAAGTAGCGAGAACATTTCCCAGGACATAGACATATCTGATATTGACCGAAAGCTTAAATTATTGTTAATCTAACTGCACTGTCCAATTTACAGTAGCTATTACAGTGAAAGAATACCATGCTATTGTTTGAGGAGAGTGCACAATTTTGAACATGAAAAGTTATTAATGAACAAATTAGGCACATTTGGGCAGTCTTGATATAAATGCAATAGTTCATTGGATCAGTCTAAAACTTTGCACATACACTGCTGCCATCTAGCGGCCAAAATCTAAATTGCTCCTGGGCTGGAATAATACATTATGGCCTTTCACTTGCATTTCAAAGATGATGGTACCAAAAAAATACAAAAGAACGGTTGGTTTTTGCTTTGTATTATCTTTTACCAGATCTATTGTGTTATTCTCCTACATTCCTTTCACATTTCCACAAACTTCAAAGTGTTTCCTTTCAAATAGTACCAAGTATATGCATATCCTTGCTTCAGGGCCTGAGCTACAGGCAGTTAGAGTTTAAGCTTCATTGTGTTATCTTTGATGATTTTCTTAAATTGTATGTGGAGGCGTCACCGGCTGGAGCGCCCGTATGTACTAAATTTTTTTTCAAATCAATTCAATCAATCATTTCAAACTCTGGTCCTGAACTTCTCAATCTTATTATAATTTATTTTTCAAAGACCAGTACACTCCCCTACCGAGTTTCTACACTCCTTGTCTATGGACCCATTCATGCTTTGGGTCTTGCTGTTCGGCCATTGAGTTAGCTTAGCTGACACCTGCTTAATCATGTTTCGTATCGTTATTCTTCGTATCACTTCATCACTTTGACTAATGTGGAAATGTCTCTTCTTCAGGAGAACCACGCAAGTTTGACCCAACATTTAGAGGACCAATCTGCAACAGGTAATGTTTCACTTTGCTTTTGCATTATCACAGTTTAACTGTGCGTCTTGATTGTTTCATTGCTGGGACTGAGGGCTTGTTGCTACAGATTTGTTATCTTAATTTGATCACTCTGTTGTCGCATAGAATTTTCCTGCACAACAGGAAATGCAAATTGTAGTGTATTCAAGGTTTAAAAAGTTAGTAATTTCAACTTGAAAATTTCAGACTTGACTTGCTCTAACGAAAAATGTATCAACCCCTGTAAAAATGTCCGTGGATTATAATCCACATAATAATTCACTTTTCCTGTTGCTGCAGGATTATTTTCCTGCTGTGAGAAGCAGGGTAAAATTAAGATTTGAATGTGTAATCCCATTTCCAGACAGTGAGTGTTTTCATATAGATTCAGTGCCTCTTCACTAGCCTCGCAAGCCGCCTGATCCAGCCAGCGAACATTAATGTCAGCTTGCAAAATCAGGCGGCTTGCAAGGCTACCTCTTCAATACACTGCTGCCAATGGGCACGTTCGAGCGGATACATTTTGTCTAGTCAGTGACCATCGTTGTTCACCAACTTTCAAAGTGTGTTGCATTATGGGGATACAAATGTTCTGACTTGCGCCTACAATGTCGACTGCATGGACTAAACATGTGATCAAAGGTCATGCAGTTTTAGATGAAGTCGCTGTAGTTGCTTCTCAGTAACTGCACCATGCAGCCATCACCTGCATTGTGGGAGGCGCTATTTGTCAACCACTCATTAAGGTGTTTTTTGTTGAACCACGCGAACGTGATCAAAGACATGACTGAAACAGGAACCAACTTTGCCAGAATTCTAAAGCTACAGGGGCTACAAATGAAAGTTATATTTGAGACCTCTCTCTAACCAATTATTTGCACACATGTTATGTTTTCAGTGAGTGTATGATATGGGAGTATTGAACATTTTTCTTTAAACATTTATAAAGACATGTTTATGAACAATAGCAGCTATGGTAACACTGCCATGCGGATCTGAGCCTTGCTGTTTGAAAACCACAACAGTGTCTGACTTTTGGCTGTCAGACTTCATTCATCGACTTTCGTCTACAGTCAGCTTCGTTAGTCTTACTACTCGAACACACCCAATAGCTAGGAGTCATTATGAAAGGAGAGTGTGCTGCCAAAGGGCTGTCCCACTGATGATGTACTGTAGTACACATGTTTTAAGGCTTTGGTGATGTACTACACAACTTTTAATACTACACATCAATGTTAAAGACACACATTCACAAGAGAGCTGTAGTCACCATGGAACTGCCCTGCTGGCAGGCTAGTCCCTTTGCTATATTGACAGTAGTCTGATTTTGATATAGAAAATGTAAATGAATTAAGGGCAACGTCCCTTACCCTTTTAAAAGTAGTGCACTAATCGGAGAATAGGGTGTGATTTGAGACAGAGCCCATGGTCTGCTCTAATCTCTGACTGAAATGAAAATGACTCTGTCATGGAAATTACATTTATAGGCTATAGCTACTAACTTTAAAGCTAATATTTACTGTGAGCTAAGCCTAAACTCATACAGACCCTCTGAAATGTCAGTTGTGCTTAACCCAGTGTCGACCAATTACATTTCAGGTAATATAAGAGATTATTATTTGGTGACATAACTGAAGATTATTCCACAGTATTCAATAATAGGATTTGGTGTTTCAAAATGTTCAGACAGACTATTACCCATAGAGATATAAATGTTCTTTATCTATTCTAATACCATCCATGTTATACAATTATTTGCCACTACATCACAACAACACAGTCAGAAGCAGTAACCAAACCTCCATTCCATTATAAACCAAACCCAAACATTTGAGATTCTCCAGCCAACATTCATCGACGATACAGACCCTCCCTTCCCTACCAATCTCATAGACAGAGCATTAAACCTGAGAGAAGCTGGAGAGAGAACACACCCCCCCCCCCCCCCCCCTCTCCTGTCTGACAGCATCACAGATAAAAGCATGTCAAAGAAAAGAGGGAGAAAAACAGGGAGGAAATCGATGGCTATTAGAAACTCCGGTAACTGGCTGCAATCAGTGTGGCTGCAGTTCAAACCGGCTAGAACTGGAACCAGGTCAGTTGGCTAGAAGAGCCCCACTAACCCAGACAGAGATGGGTGGCGGGGAGCGGAGCAGAGTTGGATGTGTAAATAAGAAATGAGGAGGACCCTTTAAATCCTTAATTAGACCTCACTGACAAAACCCATCCAGGAGAAAAGAGTGGCTGAATAAAAGAGGCTGGAGTGGCTTGTTGTGTTGTGAGGATTGCAGTGTATTGGTGTTGAAAGTGGGTGGAGGGATGGGTCTTGTTATAGGACTCTTCTGAAGGAGTTGTGTTGTGGGGATTCTATGTTGTTAATTGGTGATCAGGGGAATGGCGTGGTAGATTATTGCTGTTATTCCCAGAGAGAAGAAATTCATTCTGCCATTTTAACACTTCCTCTGATCTTCTATTGAACGCTTCCCTTAGTCAGAGCAGGGAGCTGCAGAGATGTAATTATAGATTTTGCTTGTGTGTGTGTGTGTGTGTGGTGCTGCTTGTGAAGCTCTTTTGGTGACAAAAATTACACACAAATAATTCAATTACCAAAACGTTTTATAGCTACACCGTAAGTTTCCGGGCATCCAGCTTTTATCTTGTTCTATTTGATTATTTTAGGATTTCTCTGTATCAGTGTTTTCACCCCAGCAGTAATTCCAGGCCTCAGTTGATATCTTATTAGCTAAAGGAACTACTGATGACACACTGGCTTTGTTCCAGCAATACAGAGATCCTCCCCAGATGACAAACTATTCTAGAGTTTTTGCAAAGCTGCAGACACAACTCGGTGTATCCATCTGGATGTGGATGGGAACCTACCAAGTTAGTTGTTATGTTAAAGCAGTGAGGCTGCTGCTTTGGAGTGCTGGTTTGCCAGCTTTACCAGTTCAATGCCCTTTTCACCTCTAACGCAGTAGGAGGCATATGTAGGAGAGACTTGCTGACTCACACCTGGAGACACCTGCTTGAGTCGCTTGCTCTTTCATCAGTAAATGCTGTTTATCTTTTGTCCTAAAGAGACCCGTGGCAAACGTACTACTTGCAGTTTGTTGGTAGTTGCAAAGTTATGGCTAGTCTGTTTATCTTGTCTATTCTGTTTTATCCAGTCATTTACAGTAGACTAGCGCAAATAGAGAATGCAGAAAAACCTAGCCTGTTTGATGAACGTTTGGTATTTTAAAGTCATAGAAATATATGTAAGTAGTTTATCTGTTTTGAAGTCATACAGTACAAAAATATTGAACTGTTATTGTTCTGTGCAGGTATAATTTCAAGACCATTTTTCACCAGCTGTCAATTTACTGTTCACAGCCATAGTTAGAATCATTAATCAACTTCTCATTACCATTCACAGCCATAGTTAGAATTATCAATCAACTTCTCATTACCGTTCACAGCCATAGTTAGAATCATTAATCAACTTCTCATTACCGTTCACAGCCATAGTTAGAATCATTAATCAACTTCTCATTACCGTTCACAGCCATAGTTAGAATCATTAATCAACTTCTCATTACCGTTCACAGCCATAGTTAGAATCATTTAACCGAGTTCCAATTCAGAGACATAAAGTAGTCCTGCAGGATCAATGTATCAGAGGTTTTAATTAGAAACTAGAAATTAATTCCGTCTCTTCAATGTCTATTTTGAGTGAGAGATATGGAGTCGTTTAATGAAGTGATTTTAGAGATGGCCGTAGATTAAACCAGTCGATTATTGAATCTCAGATCTGTTTGTTCTCTTTCCAACTGCTTGTCACTCAATGCTACAAATTGGCAAAAGAGCACGAACAGATCGGGTGTCAGGCTATTGAATCCCAGGTCGCATCAATTCTCACTGACTGTTTCTTTCCTTCCAAACTATCCTGTGAAATTTGAATCCATGACAGCGACTCAGCAAACAGCACAGCCCTGTTGAGTGTCCTCCGGGTTTTTAGAACAACTATCTCTCTTTCTCTCACACAAACACACTCTCTCTTCTCCTCCATCTCTCCCTGCCTGCGTTTAGCCAAGGTTTCTGCTCTCATGTCAGTGTGTTTAACTCTGCTCAACAGCTGGTGAATGAGAGTTAAGAGGAGAGGACAGAATGTGCAGCGCAGCAGATTCAGCATCAAGCAGGGTCGTTCCAGAGGATTGGAAAGGACACGACTGCATAAACAGAGCAGGAAAACACTGACTAGTCCAGACAGACCTACTATCAACAAGGAGGCAGGAGGGTTTATTTCGCATGGAGAAGGAGAGGAACAATGATTTTGATTGATTAGGAAAGACAGAGTTAACTTCAACCTGTCCCACCACTCCTCACATTCTTGCTCACCGTGTGTGTTTGTGTACAGTTCTGTGTGTCTATGCATTTCTGTTAGACCAGGGGAAAGTGCTGCCTGAGCTCAGCTAAAGGCTGAATTATTGAGCGCTGGGGAGCAGTAGGGAGCGTTGGGCTGTATGTTTGTGAAAGCCCGCTGTGCAGCTTAACACCAGGCCTCTCACTAACGCCGCAATATAACCTCAGTGACACACATGACCCTCTAAGAGTCCTGTTCCAGTGCTGCCAATCACAACCTGGTCTCTATTCCTTGAACACACAACCTGACAGTCATGGTCTGTTTAATCAGGCATTACCTCAGTGCTCTCTAAGTAGTCAACTGGGAAGCCAGGCAGGGGTTTCTATGCATTCGATTGACATATAAGCTGATTAAGATATATTAAACATGACGCTAGATACAGTACCAGTCAAAAGTTTGGACACACCTACTCATTCAAGGGTTTTTCTTTATTTTTATTATTTTCTACATTGTAGAATAATAGTGAAGACATCACAACTATGAAATAAGACATATGGAATCATGTAGTATCCAAAAAAGTGTTAAACAAATATATTTGAGATTCTTCAAAGTAGCCACCCTTTGCCTTGACGACAGCTTTGCACACGCTTGGCATTCTCTCAACCAGCTTCACCCGGAATGCTTTTCCAACTGTCTTGAAGGAGTTCCCACATATGCTGAGTACTTGTTGGCTGCTTTTCCTTCACTCTGCGGTCCAACTCATCCCAAACCATCTCAATTGAGTTGAGGTCAGGGGATTGTGGAGGCCAGGTCATCTGATGCAGCACTCCATCACTCTCCTTCTTGGTCATATAGCCCTTACACAGCCTGGAGGTGTGTTGGGTCATTGTCCTGTTGAAAAACAAATGATAGTCCCACTAAGTGCAAACCAGATGGGATGGTGTATCGCTGCAGATTGCTGTGGTAACCATGCTGGTTAAGTGTGCCTTGAATTCTAAATAAATCACCAACAGTGTCACCAGCAAAGTACTCCCACAACATCACACATCCTCCATGCAATGTCCATTGCTCGTGTTTCTTGGCCCAAGCAAGTCTCTTCTTCTTATTGGTGTCCTTTAGTAGTGGTTTCTTTGCAGCAATTGGACCATGAAGGCCTGATTCACGCAGTCTCCTCTGAACAGTTGATGTTGAGATGTGTCTGTTACTTGAACTCTTTGAGGCATTTATTTGTGCTGCAATTCCAATGAACTAGTGACTCTAATGAACTTCTCCTTTACAGCAGAGGTAGCTCTGGGTCTTTCTTTCAAGCAGCCAACAAGAACTCTACTTACCCTGGCCTGCTAAATTTAAACGGCGTGCTAGCGTAGTAACAACTACCCCGCAGCTTCCCTGTTCCATCTATTGCTGTTCACTGGACCCTATGATCAGTTGTCTACATAGTTGATGCCTGCTGGACTGGTCATTTATCACGGTACTCCATTTTGTTTATTTTTTTTGTTTATCTGTCGGCCCTAGCCCCGAACTCAGGGCCTGTGTGTAGTTAACCGACCATCTCTGCCCATTCATCGCCATTTTACCTGTTGTCGTTGTCTTAGCTGATTAGCTGTTGTTGTCTTACCCGTTGTTGTCTTAGCTAGCTCTCCCAATCAACACCTGTGATTGCTTTATGCCTCGCTTTATGTCTCTCAATGTCAATATGCCTTGTATACTGTTGTTTAGGATAGTTATCATTGTTTTAGTTTACAGTGGAGCCCCTAGTCCCACTCTACATGCCTCAGATTCCTCCTTTGTCCCACCCCCCACACATGCGGTGACCTCACCCAGTATAACCAGCACGTCCAGAGATGCAACCTCTTATCATCACTCAGTGCCTGGGCTTACCTCCACTGTACCCGCACCCCACCATACCCCTGTCTGCACATTATGCCCTGAATCTATTCTACCACGCCCAGAAATCTGCTCCTTTTACTAGACGACCAGTTTTGATAGCCTTTAGCCGTACCCTTATCCTGTTCCTCGGGTGATGTGGAGGTTAACCCAGGCCCTGCGTGTCCCCAGGCACTCTCATTTGTTGACTTCTGTAATCGAAAAAGCCTTGGTTTCATGCATGTCAACATCAGAAGCCTCCTCCCTAAGTTTGTTTTACTCACTGCTTTAGCACACTCCGCCAACCCTGATGTGCTTGCCATGTCTGAATCTTGGCTTAGGAAGGCCACCAAAAAATTTGGAGATTTCCATACCCAACTACAACATTTTCCGTCAAGATAGAACTGCCAAAGGGGGAGGAGTTGCAATCTACTGCAGAGATAGCGTGCAAAGTTCTGTCATACTTTCAAGTTCTATGCCCAAACAGTTCGAGCTTCTAATTTAAAAAATGTATCTCTCCAGAAATAAGTCTCTCACTGTTGCCGCCTGTTATAGACCCCCCTCAGCTCCCAGCTGTGCCCTGGACACCATAGATGAGGGGCAATCAATTCACATATCTTCATAGTTTGTCCTGTTAGGTGACCTAAACTAGGATATGCTTAACACCCCGGCAGTCCTACAATCTAAGCTAGATGCCCTCAATCTCACACAAATCATCAAGGAACCCACCAGGTACAACCCTAAATCCGTAAACATGGGCACCCTCAAGTTATCCTGACCAACTTGCCCTCCAAATACACCTCTACTGTTTTCAATCAGGATCTCAGTAATCACTGCCTCATTGCCTGCATCCGCTATGGGTCCGCGGTCAAACGATCACCCCTCATCACTGTCAAATGCTCCCTAAAACACTTCTGCGAGCAGGCCTGTCTAATCGACCTGGCCCGGGTATCCTGGAAGGATATTGACCTCATCCCGTCAGTCGAGGATGTCTGGTTGTTCTTTAAAAATAATTTCCTCACCATCTTAAATAAGCATGCCCCTTTCAAAAAATGTTGAACTAAGAACAGAAACTAGCCCTTGGTTCACTCCAGACCTGACTGCCCTTGACCAGCACAAAAACATCCTGTGGCGGACTGCAATAGCATCGAATAGTCCCCGCGATATGCAACTGTTCAGGGAAGTCAGGAATCGATACACTCAGTCAGTCAGGAAAGCAAAGGCTAGCTTTTTCAAACAGAAATTTGCATCCTGTAGCTCTAACTACAAAAAGTTTTGGGACACTGTAAAGTCCATGGAGAACAAGAGCACCTCCTCCCAGCTGCCCACTGCACTGAGGCTAGGTAACACGGTCACCACCGATAAATCCATGATAATCGAATATTTCAATAAGCATTTCTCTACGGCTGGCCATGCTTTCCGCCTGGCTACCCCAACCCCCGAACCCGGCCAACAGCTCCGCCCCCCCCGCAGCTACTTGCCCGAGCCTCCCCAGCTTCTCCTTCACCCAAATCCAGATAGCAGATGTTCTGAAAGAGCTGCAACCCCATTTACCAGTCTGTTCAACCTCTCTTTCATATCGTTCGAGATCCCTAAAGATTGGAAAGCTGCCGCGGTCATCCCCCTCTTCAAAGGGGGAGACACTCTAGACCCAAACTGTTATAGACCTATATCCTTCCTGCCCTGCCTCTCTCTAAAGTCTTCGAAAGCCAAGTTAATAAACAGATCACTGACCATTTCGAATCCCACCGTACCTTCTCCGCTGTGCAATCCGGTTTCCGAGCTGGTCACGGGTGCACCTCATCCACGCTCAAGGTACTAAACAATATCATAACCGCCATCGATAAAAGACAGTACTGTGCAGCCGTCTTCATCAACCTGGCCAAGGCTTTCGACTCTGTCAATCACCACATTCTTATCGGCAGACTCAACAGCCTTGGTTTCTCAAATGACTGCCTCGCCTGGTTCACCAACTACTTCGCAGACAGAGTTCAGTGTGTCAAATCGGAGGGCCTGTTGTCCGGACCTCTGGCAGTCTCTATGGGGGTACCACAGGGTTAAATTCTCAGGCCGACACTTTTCTCTGTATATACAGTGGTGCAAAAAAATATTTAGTCAGCCACCAATTGCAAGTTCTCCCACTTAAAAAGATGAGAGAGGCCTGTAATTTTCATCATAGGTACACTTCAACTATGACAGACAAAATGAGAAAAAAAAATCCAGAAAATCACATTGTAGGATTTTTAATGAATTTATTTGCAAATTATGGTGGAAAATAAGTATTTGGTCACCTACAAACAAGCAAGATTTCTGGCTCTCACAGACCTGTAACTTCTTCTTTAAGAGGCTCCTCTGTCCTCCACTCGTTACCTGTATTAATGGCACCTGTTTGAACTTGTTATCAGTATAAAAGACACCTGTCCACAACCTCAAACAGTCACACTCCAAACTCCACTATGGCCAAGACCAAAGAGCTGTCAAAGGACACCAGAAACAAAATTGTAGACCTGCACCAGGCTGGGAAGACTGAATCTGCAATAGGTAAGCAGCTTGGTTTGAAGAGATCAACTGTGGGAGCAATTATTAGGAAATGGAAGACATACAAGACCACTGATAATCTCCCTCGATCTGGGGCTCCACGCAAGATCTCACCCCCCGTGGGGTCAAAATGATCACAAGAACGGTGAGCAAAAATCCCAGAACCACACGGGGGGACCTAGTGAATGACCTGCAGAGAGCTGGGACCAAAGTAACAAAGCCTACCATCCGTAACACACTACGCCGCCAGGGACTCAAATCCTGCAGTGCCAGACGTGTCCCCCTGCTTAAGCCAGTACATGTCCAGGCCCGTCTGAAGTTTGCTAGAGAGCATTTGGATGATCCAGAAGAAGATTGGGAGAATGTCATATGGTCAGATGAAACCAAAATAGAACTTTTTGGTAAACTCACTCATCGTGTTTGGAGGACAAATAATGCTGAGTTGCATCCAAAGAACACCATACCGTGTTCTTTGGATGCAAACCACCAACACCATGCTTTGGGGCTGTTTTTCTGCAAAGGGACCAGGACGACTGATCCGTGTAAAGGAAAGAATGAATGGGGCCATGTATCGTGAGATTTTGAGTGAAAACCTCCTTCCATCAGCAAGGGCATTGAAGATGAAACGTGGCTGGGTCTTTCAGCATGACAATGATCCCAAACACACCGCCCGGGCAACGAAGGAGTGGCTTCATAAGAAGCATTTCAAGGTCCTGGAGTGGCCTAGCCAGTCTCCAGATCTCAACCCCATAGAAAATCTTTGGAGGGAGTTGAAAGTCCGTGTTGCCCAGCAACAGCCCCAAAACATCACTGCTCTAGAGGAGATCTGCATGGAGGAATGGGCCAAAATACCAGCAACAGTGTGTGAAAACCTTGTGAAGACTTACAGAAAACGTTTGACCTCTGTCATTGCCAACAAAGGGTATATAACAAAGTATTGAGAAACTTTTGTTATTGACCAAATACTTATTTTCCACCATAATTTGCAAATAAATTCATAAAAAATCCTACAATGTGATTTTCTGGATTTTTTTTTCTTCTCATTTTGTCTGTCATAGTTGAAGTGTACCTATGATGAAAATTACAGGCCTCTCATCTTTTTAAGTGGGAGAACTTGCACAATTGGTGGCTGACTAAATACTTTTTTGCCCCACTGCATATCTCACTGGTCGTCCCCAAAGCCAACACCTCCTTTGGCCGCCTTTCCTTCCAGTTCTCTGCTGCCAGTGACTGGAACGAATTGCAAAAATTGCTGAAGCTGGAGACTTATATTTCCCTCACTAACTTTAAACATCAGCTATCTGAGCAGCTAACCGATCGCTGCAGCTGTACATAGTTTATCTGTAAATAGCCCACCCAATCTACCTACCTCATCCCCATATTGTTTTTATTTACTTTCTGCTCTTTTGCTCACCCGTATCTCTACTTGCACATCATCATCTGCTCATTTATCACTCCAGTGTTAATCTGCTAAATTATAATTACTTCTCTACTATGGCCTATTTATTGCCTACCTCCTCACTCTATTTGCACACTCTGTATATAGACTTTTTCTATTGTGTTATTGACTGTACGCTTGTTTATTCCATGTGTAACTCTGTTGTTGTTTGTGTCGCACTGCTTTGCTTTATCTTGGCCAGGTCGCAGTTGTAAATGAGAACTTGTTTAACCAGCTTACCTGGTTAAATAAATGTGAAATAAACTTAAATAAAATCAAAAAGTAATGATGGACTGTCGTTTCTCTTTGCTTATTTGAGATGTTCTTGCTGTAATATGGACTTGGTCTTTTACCAAATAGGGCTATTTTCTGTATACCACCCCTACCTTGTCACTACACAACTGACTGGCTCAAACGCATTAAGAAGGAAAGACATTCCACAAATGAACTTTTAACATGGCACACGTGATAATTTAAATGCATTCCAGGCGACTACCAAATGAAGCTGGTTGAGAGAATGCCAAGAGTGTGCAAAGCTGTCATCAAGGCAAAGGGCAGCTACTTTGAAGAATCTCAAAAATAAAATATAATTTGATTTGTTTCACACTTTCTTGGTTACTACATGATACCATATGTGTTATTTCATAGTTTTGATGTCTTCACTATTATTCTACAATGTAGAAAATAGTAAAAATAAAGAAAAACCCTTGAATGAGTAGGTGTGTCCCATTTTTGACTGGTACTGTAGGTCGCGGATTTTCCTGGAAACCACGCTGACAATAAGGATCGGAACATGTGTACACAACATATACACCCCCCCCCCCCCCCCCCCCCCCCCACACACACACATGTGTACACACGCACTACTGTTTGTGGATATGTGACACTATCCCGTCCCCGGTTGGATAGAAAGATGTAAGCACTTGCCACACACAGGTATACACACTGCAAGAGCCATTCTGATTGCCAAACCCTGGGAAAGAGTATGGGAATGTGATGTGTCTAGAGAGAGTCATAGCAGCAGATTGTTGAGGTTAATATTAATATCTCATCACCATGGTCCCCTCTGCAGCTGTTTTGATCTTTACCAGAATAATGAGCAAGGCCTTGGTGTGTATTTATCTCTCTGTCCTCTCGTTTCTCTCTCTCAGGGTATGTTGAAAGCCTCAAGGATATTGACCTTTTCTTCTTCTTTCTCTCTCTCCCTATCTCAATGGGAGAATCTCAATTGCATACTCCTCGGATCCTCTCCCCTTGCCTCCTTCTCAAAACCCATTGGAGAAGAAGGTCAGAGGGAGGGACCTCTTGCTTTCTCATCCAATGGGTATTGAGAAGTAGTGTGCAATTGAGATTATCTGTCTCTACCTCTTTCTCCCTTTGTTTTTTTTCCCTCTCTACAGAAGCTGCACAGACTTGTTTTGCTGTGTGATCTTCGTCATCGTCATCCTTGGATACATAGCACTGGGGGCTGTGGGTGAGTGGACCATAACCACTATATTACCAGAACAGTGGAAGGATGTCTATACATGGGAACTCACAACTCTTCATGATGTATAGGTCTACATGCATTGGACAAAACTCGATGTCCAGCTGTCTCGCATTCCCAAATGTCTAGAAATGATGCCAATGTGAGACAAGTATTATCCTTTATTTCATCGTCCTAGTGGAGTCAAAGTTCTGTTACGTTCAAAACAGTGTAAACAAGCAATGAAAAGGAGATGCTACATGAGTTGTGTTTAGACATTTTAATTGTAAGCAATGATAATGCCACAGTGGCCCAAACCCAACTACACTGTCCCCCTGAGTGGGAGTCAGTAGATGAACCTTTGATCAGAGGGCTCTGAAATCCCACCATCAATACTCACCACCATGTTAGAGAAAGATAAACCCGAATAGCAGTCGGTTCTAACTACGTAGTTAGATGGCGGAGTAGTAAGATGAACACAAGAAAGGGTGTGTTTGTGTCAGAGAAACAAGAGATGGAAAGAAAGAAAGAGTAGCAAAGAAAGAAAGTAGCAAGTGTGAGATAGTGAACATAGCTACAGATCATACATTGTGCTGTAGAGAGATACAAAGAGAGAGCGAGAGGTGTGTAGCATCTGTTCTATTCAAAGACAGTTTGAAGACGTTGGGTTCACATCACCTCTGAAGATGGTAGAAATGACTGTTTTCATGTTCCTCCCACAGCTCTATGAAGCGCTTCTGGGCTTCCCTCTCTTATCTCTTTATTATTTTACTCCCTCTCTCCCCTCTTCTGCTAAAGATCAATCCATCGCTCAGTGATTGGTTCTGCTTCAAAAGTTGTGTACGTTTTCTCATAGTAATGATCTCAGAAATGGTAAACAGCTAAAGAATTAAAAGTGTAGGTTTAGGAGTGACTGCACTGAAGATAAAGTTGCTTCAAAATTGAATAGAAGCAGCTATTTACTATGCATGCTGTACTCTACAATTTCCCCTGTTAGCGGACCCCCCCCCCCCCCCCCTGTGAATACTTACTCATTAATGCAATCAATTGTTCCCCTTATAGTACCATTCCCACTAGGTGCAAACGTTATAGGCAGCCCTACTCCCTATGCCCAACTGTAGCCCAATAAAAGGAAGATGTATCGTTGAGAAAAGAGAGAAGGATAAAACGCAGAAAGGGAAAATACAGCAATCCTGTGTATTGATTCTTGTAGTAGAGTTGGGTTATGACTGATATCTGGTCAGTGTTGAATAAAGTGATATTCAGAAAAGAACAGGCAGAGAGAGAAGAGAGAAGCCATTGTTCAAAAATCCTTTTGGTTCAGGCCTTTTGACAGTCGCAACATGGGGTCTCTGTTGAAAAAGGGAACGTTTCCTACTGTGACATTGCCTTTGACAACGTAGAGCTTCATTCAATCAAAACCTAACTTGCAGTGCTTAGTTGCACACTATAAAAACATACATTTAGTCCTGTAGCCAAATTCAACCAGAGAATGGCCTTGGCAAGTCAGCACACAAATAAATCCCTCAAATTTTCAGAATAAGTGAATGCAGGCATCAGTTTTTTGTTGTTGTTGATATATTCAGCTTCTGAAACATTGAGATGAGAAGCATCCCAATCCTAACCCTTCTTTGATGCAGCTGATTCAAGTTCATAGAAGCAACTTACTGGCCATCAGCTACCCATGACCTTTAATTGCCGATCTGGCCTTATTCCTTCCAATATCATTATTTAACCTTGCCATACAGACCCATTATAATATAAGTTGTCCCCTTTTGCTGCAACACAGCGCTATAGACTCATATTTTTGTATGAGTTCATTATTTTTCAATATGCCACGGCCATTCCATCTCATGTTTTAGTATGAGTTCACCTCGGTAAAGGCGTGTGGAGCTCTGGTCTCATATTTTAGTGTGATCTCATTCTTTAAAGAGCAGTAGGGATGCTGGCAGTCAAAACCAATAGAGCGTTTAGAGAGCTTGATATTGGAGTGATGATGAAGTCACTCTTAACTCTTCATACCGCCTGCCAGCTACCAATGACCTCATGCCATCAGGAGAGGAGAGCCCCCCTCCCCCTCCTTCATATGCATAAACCCACACAAAATACACACACGTGCAAAATCTCTCACACACACAACACACACCTTACTACAATCTACTCCACTCCAAGCCCCTCTACATCCCACAAACATCCATAATGACTTCATCCTCTCAGGAACACACACTCTCTTCAATCTTCTTTCTTTTCTCTGCCTTAGCCTTTCTCTCTTGCACAGACACATACACACACAGACACACAGTCAGGATTTTCGGGTTGACTCATAACCTGCAGTCCCTGTGGTTATATCCGCGGGCGGGTTTAGGGTCATAAAATATTGTATGGATGAAGTGCGGGTGGGTAGCAAGCGGGTTGAATAAAGAGAAAAGATCAATGCATTAAAAGTCCATAAATGTATCATTCTTGTGCAATTCATATCTATAGGCTACATTGGGTTTTTTTTCTCGTAATTTTTGATCTGCCATTAGTGCGTAAGCCTAAGCTTTATTGTCTTACTGTACGTACGTGTGCCAAATACACGCCAATCGCCAAATGCTTTTGGGAACTTGGGCAGAATCTTAATGTCGATCCACTGAGGCAAAAATGACAATGTCAGAGTTTAATTCAAGAAGAGAAAAGCTACGAAATGGAGAGTTGAAAAGAAAGGGAATGAGGGCCCAGAAAAGTAATGTTTGGTAAAGATTTGGTGAAGTGGTAAAAGAGGATGATAGAGGCTGTTGTGTGTGATGATTGTGAGGCAATATATATATTAGACAGTCACAAAACGGGACTTCAAAAAGGCCTATAGCACATCAAGGAACTCTAACCTACTGTTCTGATGGGTTAAATGGAAACTGAAATCTGGACACTGACTGGAGGTTTATAACCTCTCACATTGTCTTAATATTAACTCCTGCCGAATTAAGCATTTCTTGCAGTAAAATGTATACATCAAATGTAAATTGACACAGGAACAGGAGTGGAGAAATATTATTTATTTATTTCAGAATGTTAGGGACCGTCTGTAAAGGTGCTATCTTATCAGCATCATAAAAGCTGATAGTATATCTACCACACAAAATATGCATCCAAGCCGAAACTGAAATCTTATCAGAAACATGTTGGGTCGTTTTCACTGCTTTTAATTTCCTTAAAACCGGCAACAACAACAAAAATACTGCACCCCCTGTCAAATTATTCTGCCGTCTCTGACTGAACAGTGCATTTTCTATCGCCCTATTAGCGGGTTAGGGTCAGGTGCGGTCCTCAGATTTGAACTTTATCACATATAGTCAAGAGGTTGCGGATGGGTTATTAGGAATTGTGGGCAGATGCGGATGAACAAACAGCTGGCATCACTAAAACACACACAATTTATCTCTCATCCCAGAGTCATCTTGTGTGGTTTGGGGGAAATCCTCTGGCTGTGCTGATTTACAGTAAACTTTGACCATACTAGAAAGATTAATTCTAACATCATTCAGTGTATGATTTATTCAGCATAATTACTGATTCGCTTTGATTTGTAGAGCAGCTGCAACCATACCATATATCAACAGGGCTAGGTCCGCACATGCCCATCCATCTCTATATTTCCTTATAAGTCTGTCGTTAGCACTCACTAAGTTTCAGATACTGTACAGAAGCATTCAATTTAGAATCGGATGGTTCTGGAATACTACCTTAATGATTCCTTTAGTCAGTCAGACTGTTAGACTGAGGTAGTCACTGACAGCCTCTCATTGATAGAGAAAAGGTACTACTATTGATCAAAACGAATTGACACACAAAGACAAACATGCACGTATACACACACACACACACACACACACACACACACACACACACACACACACACACACACACACACACACACACACACACACACACATACACACATGGTGTCTTAGAAAGCAAAATCTCCTTTCCTGTATGCTTCCTGAACAATGCTGTAAACGATGCAGAAAATAAGCCTTAGAAGAGCAGTAGCCTCTGGAATGAGAAGTGTGATTGCGTTTTTTACAGCAGAGCAGCAGTTAGACACACAATGACCTCGTCTTTAAAACCCTGCCAGAGGAGCTGAAGAACACGTTGAGATTCTCCAATACAAAAGAAACTGAACCGTTTGATTCAGGGAGTGGGAATAAGACTTCAGTCTATCCAGACTTTTCATCTATATTTATTTTATTTCGGTATTAGAAAACAGAGATAAAAGAGGATGATTTATTCTCGCTTCCTCTCTCCATCTTCTTCTTTCTCCCTCTTTGTGTGTGTCTCTCTCTCTCTCTCTCTCTCTCTCTCCATTTCTCTCTCGATCTCTCTGCTTCTTTCTCTCTCATTCTGTGTCTCCGTGTCTCTCTCTCTCTCACTCGTTCTTTTTTTTTCTCCAGCGTGGCTACAAGGTGACCCCAGGAAGGTGATCTACCCTACAGACAGCTACGGACAGTTCTGTGGGCAGAAGGGCACTCCAAACGCGTGAGTAATTACTGTAGTGAGTGATTAGCATACCATTAGTACTGAATAGGCCGTAGATCCTTTTGAGGTCATGATAATTCCCCTGTGCCCTATTTGCTGCTATTAATTGGTGCTTACCTGCCAATTAACACACCTGCCAGAGGTTTCGCCTATCACTGATACAGCGTCAGATACTTTTTCATCCCCCTGAATTCAGTTAAGGATCATCTGATCCTAGATCTGTTGTTAACTTTAACTTCCAATTAGCCTAGTGTGGTCCTCTGAACCATTGGCTGGTTCTTTATCTAAGCACTAAGTACTTCAACGCTATTAAATTGACCATTTGACCATTACAATTTAAAAGGCACCTCACCCCCACACACAGTTCCCATTGTCAGTGAAATCAAACCCAGTGAATCCAAAGTCTAATACTGCATCCCCACACTAAACTGCTCGGTGTTGAATTCCCCTCATAGAACTCAAGCGTGATTGACAGGCTGTAACCATGGCGAAGATTTGTTCTTTATCGACAGCTGTAAAGCTGTGATAAGGCTGTTTGTGGGACCGGGCTATGCGATAGGGAGTAGTGTGTTTACTCCCAGCTAGCTAGAGCCCTCAGATCTCAGCAGCTCATAATTAGCACTGTGTTTTTCTCCCAGGATTATGGGATTGTGATGGAGTTTAGCCTGAAACACGTGTAGAGAAGAGACTACATCACTCTCTCACCCATTATACTGAAACACTGGAGCATACAGGCTACAATTTACAAAAATTAAGACGGATATTAGGAACGGAAGGGGAGAGATGGTTGTCTTTTTTAACATCATTGTATGACAGACTATACGAGGGCTTTTCTCTGAATCTGTCCTCTGTGCTCCACAGCCACCTAGTGGTAGTACTGTATCAGTTCTAAACCGTGTCCATGTTTGTTCTTGCTATAGAAAAAAATCCACACTGTTCTACTTCAACATCCTGAAATGTGCCAACCCTGCTGTCCTCATCAACCTACAGTGCCCGACCACTCAGGTATTCATAACATATTGGTCAAGTGATATCAGATAGAGAGAATAACAGAGTAATGGAGTATTTCAAATGTAGTGGCTGTTCAGACATGGGGGTCATATCAGCCACAGTATGAGTTCACCTTGGGGCTCATAGTAACGGCTGGAGCGGAATTACTGGAATGGTATCAAACACCTGGTTTCCATGAGTTTGATATTAAAAATAAATATAGTCGCACTCCCAGTAATTTATTGGGTAAATCACCAACGTTTCGGCATCACTCGGCCTTCTTCAGGAGTTTGATACCATTCCATTTACTCCATCCCAGCTATTATTATGAGCCGTCCTCCTCTCACCAGCCTCCTATGATATCATCTTACTGACTTTTAATAAAAATGTGTGTATGTGTGTGTGTTTCCAAACAGATGTGTGTTTCCAAGTGCCCGGACAAATTTTCCACCTATACAGATGTGCAGTTGCAATACCAAATCACTGCAGCGCCCTGGGACTACTACAGGCAGTTCTGCAAACCAGGATTCAACAACCCAACAAAGGCATGTACCATGTATGTAAGCTGTTTGCATGTGTGAGTATACTGGTTCTCAAAGGCAGTGTGTAGCCAGGATACTGTTAGGATGTGTGAGTATACTGGTTCTCAAAGGCAGTGTGTAGCCAGGATACTGTTAGGATGTGTGAGTATACTGGTTCTCAAAGGCAGTGTGTAGCCAGGATACTGTTAGGATGTGTGAGTATACTGGTTCTCAAAGGCAGTGTGTAGCCAGGATACTGTTAGGATGTGTGAGTATACTGGTTCTCAAAGGCAGTGTGTAGCCAGGATACTGTTAGGATGTGTGAGTATACTGGTTCTCAAAGGCAGTGTGTAGCCAGGATACTGTTAGGATGTGTGAGTATACTGGTTCTCAAAGGCAGTGTGTAGCCAGGATACTGTTAGGATGTGTGAGTATACTGGTTCTCAAAGGCAGTGTGTAGCCAGGATACTGTTAGGATGTGTGAGTATACTGGTTCTCTAAGGCAGTGTGTAGCCAGGATACTGTTAGGATGTGTGAGTATACTGGTTCTCAAAGGCAGTGTGTAGCCAGGATACTGTTAGGATGTGTGAGTATACTGGTTCTCAAAGGCAGTGTGTAGCCAGGATACTGTTAGGATGTGTGAGTATACTGGTTCTCAAAGGCAGTGTGTAGCCAGGATACTGTTAGGATGTGTGAGTATACTGGTTCTCAAAGGCAGTGTGTAGCCAGGATACTGTTAGGATGTGTGAGTATACTGGTTCTCAAAGGCAGTGTGTAGCCAGGATACTGTTAGGATGTGAACTGTGTTTCCATTGAATGCAACATCTTGATCTTTGATTTTTATTTTCAGCCCGTTGCACAAGTGTTACGAGACGAGGACTGTCCATCGATGATCGTGCCTAGCAGACCATGTAAGTACAGGGGGGAGAGACGGCAACTGGCAGGCAATTGTGAAGTGATGGTACTGAATTGTCTTGTCTACTAGTCCTGCAGCGTTGTTTTCCTGACTTCATCACTCTGAATGGAACCCTGACGGTGGCCAAAAGAACCCACTTCAAAGATGCCCTGGACACAGCCCGCAGTGTGACTGAACTAAGAGACGCTGCCAAGTGAGTTACAAAGACCGACACACACACACATGTTGATGTGCGTGTTCATGCATACACACACAAACACACAGAGACATTTCTGTAAGAACTGCAGTTTTAGAATAGTATTGTCTCCTGCAGTGGCATCACAGGTCTGGTGGATGCTAAGGAGGTTGGGATGAAGATTGTGGAGGACTACGCCGCCTCATGGAACTGGATCTTAATGTAAGAACCTACATGAAAACTAGAATACTTCAGTACTTACTATAGAATTCTGTAGTAAACTGTAGAATACTTTAGATTGTGGAGGACTACGCCGCCTCATGGAACTGGATCTTAATGTAAGAACCTACATGAAAACTAGAATACTTCAGTACTTACTATAGAATTCTGTAGTAAACTGTAGAATACTTTACTACATGCTGTAGTATCCCTCTATCGTGTGTAATACTTAGTATATAATCTACTAAACACTACAGTATTATCCACAAAAATATTACAGTAATGTCCGCAAAAACCCGATAATAAATACTTCAGTATTGAATTTGCATATAACCTGCACATTCCCCTCCCCTATTTCCCAATTTGTGCCACCCATAAGTGAGAAACCTAAATGCCAAGTATAGCCCATATATTGTGTTCCCTACAGGTTATAGAAAAGAATAGTAGCTATGAACTATCAGTTCAGACCCCAGTCCTACCTGCCTACCTACCACAGGTTATGGAAAATGTGCTCTTTTAGTATTTCTCCAGTAGTAGCCTGCACATCTTCATCAAAGAAAAGAAAAACATGATCTATAGTAAATAATACAGTAAAGTCTACAAAAACACTACATGAATTACAATAGTATATACTACGCTTTTATTTTACTACAGAATTTATACTACAGTTAACTGTAAATACTACAGTAAAGTCTACAAAAACACTAATGGGTAATACTGTAGTATTTATAGTACTTTTTCATTTGTGAACTCTTACTGGCAGAGATAGTGGTTTGAGTTATTATAATGGACAATGAATTGTTCTGTATGGTACTTTTACGGTACTGTAAAATGCTATATTTAGAGAGTGTACTGTATATTATATTTCCAGAGGTCTGGTGATAGCTCTGGTGGTCAGTCTGATATTCATCCTGCTGCTACGTTTCACTGCCGGACTCCTCCTCTGGTTCACCATCATCGCAGTCATACTGGTCATTGCATACGGTCAGTATGTGTGTGTGCCTGTGTGTATCTACATGTTTGCTTGCGGGTGTGTGGATGTGAATGTGTGCAATTGTGCATACGTACGTGCATGCGTGTGTAGCCGTGTGTGTTACCAGTGTCTTCTCACCTCTTTAACCTCTGCTTTCTGTGACTCTGTAGGAATATGGCACTGTTACCTGGAGTTCTCCCTGCTGAGGCAGCAGCCCGGGGCAGACGTAACCATCGTAGACATCGGCTTCCAGACAGATGTCATGGTTTACCTGCAGCTCAGCCAGACATGGCTCATCTTCTGTGAGTCATCACCTCTCTCATGACGATCTCTCTCTCAGCTTTATCTCAGGGCTGAGTCTCTTTCAAAGCATTTAGCCTGATGACCCGTTTCAGTAAAAGTAAAACATTTCACAAAGTATATGGTTGTTCTGTAATACATTCTTTCATTTACTTTACACATTACAAATTGAGAAAATGTTTGGTTCGGATTGATACTATGGTTTGGCTCAGACTCTCTAACTTTCTGCTGTCTCCTCCCCACTCTCTCTGTTAGTGATAGCTCTGGGTACCATAGAAGCCTCTATCCTGATTATTCTTATCTTCCTGAGGAGGAGAGTACGGGTGGCTATCGCTCTACTGAGAGAGGGAAGCAAGTAAGTCAACTAATAGTAACAGTTTCAGCATTCTCTCACTTTCTTCATTTAGTTCAAGAGTATATTTTCAATGACTGATGATCTTCTTGTGCCTCTGGTCTCTAGGGCCGTCAGCTACATCATGTCAACACTCTTCTACCCAATCATCACTTTCCTGCTGCTGGCCGTCTGCAGCTCCTATTTTGCCGTCACCTCTGTGTATCTTACTCTTACTGGTGTGGTATTTCTCCACTAGAGGGCGCTGTTTTTGCATTTCTTTGTTTAGCGTGCAGTTCACGATAACCACCAAACTCCCAGATTCTATACAGTTGTTGTATTGAATGCCTTATGGAATACAGAGACACAGAATTAATTGAAGAAAGTGGTGTTCTATTGTGTATTATTGTACAAGAGCAAAACATTTTTTTACCTTAATCAGCGTTACACCCAGATTCCTGGCCTCCTCTGGAGATGCCATCTATAAAGTAATGGCTGCTGAGCCCAACTGCATATACGCAAACAAGACATGTAATCCTGACGTAAGTCCCCTTTTTCTCCACTCAATCTAAGTATCCTGCAGACACACACAGAAACTCGGGTTTTGAGTACCCCAGATTTGCATGGATGGTAATCCGGTATTTTCACTATTTCCATCTCAGACGTTCAACAAGACCAACGTGTCTAAGGCATGTCCGGGCGCCCAGTGTACATTTGCGTTCTACGGCGGGGAGACGCCCTACCACCGCTACCTCTTCATCCTCCAGCTGTCCAACCTGCTCATCTTCCTGTGGCTGGTCAACTTCACCATTGCCCTGGGACAGTGTACCCTGGCTGGGGCCTTTGCTTCCTACTACTGGGCCCGGAGGAAGCCCCAGGACATCCCCCCCTGTCCCCTGTTCTCTTCATTTAGCAGGGCCATACGGTAAGGAGCCTTCCATACCAGGCTACAAATACAGTAGATTAGCAGGGTTACTGGAAAAGTTACTTTCATTATGACTCAGGAGTTGTTTGAACCAGTTCTTTATGTGTTTAGAGGGTTTGGGAGGTGATGATTTTTATTAATGATAGACTGACTAAAGCAGATGTGCGTGTGTGCGCGTCTGGGTTACAGGTATCACACAGGCTCACTTGCGTTTGGTGCTCTAATTCTGGCCGTGGTTCAGATGGCCCGAATTATCCTGGAGTATCTAGATTCTAAACTCAAAGGTGAGTTTGGCTTCAGGACAGTATAGTACAGTATTACATCATCTAGTCCTGAATGTGACTCTGGAGTAACTCGTCACTAATGGTCTGTTTTCAGGTGCCAATAACATGGCAGCACGCTTCGTGCTCTGCTGCCTCAAATGCTGTTTCTGGTGTCTAGAGCGCTTCGTCAAATTCATGAACAGAAATGCTTACATTATGGTGAGTATGGTGGTTTGTGGGGGTCCATATGCACTGACACTTACATAGCTGTTCCTCGGTGTGAAGTGGTGCTAATTTAGCAACAGAGTCAGGGGTAGCTGAATATGACCGCACAACTCAATTGTAGGCTATAGTGTAACTCAATATGGTACCATGGTCTGTGTGTTCACTCTAGATTGCGATATATGGGAAGGGCTTCTGCATGTCAGCTCGAGATGCCTTCTGCCTACTGATGAGAAACGTAGTCAGGTAAGGCCCTCTGAAGCCAGGGGCTGGATTGTTAGGCTACCCAGTTGGTGACACCTTACTGAGCTAACCTCACTGGGTTCCCCCCTCTCTACTGCAGGGTGGCGGTGTTGGACAGAGTGACTGACTTCCTACTGTTCCTGGGGAAAGTGCTAATAGCAGGGAGTGTAGGTGAGTCATTGCAAAAAAATTGTTTTTGTACTTGTGACTTCTAACCGTTTTAGTCTAAGGTTATGAGAATTTATATTTTCTTTGACTGAAATCAGTCAAAGGTATAAATATTTGATGAAGCGTATCTGTGGGTATTTACAATGTTGTTTGTGTGTTGCAGGCGTCATAGCATTCTTTTTCTTCACACACAAAATGCCCATCTTTCAGGAAGAAGTGCCGACCTTGCATTACTACTGGGTACCTTTACTGGTAAGAGGCCCATATAGAAAGGGTATAGCAGTGGGTATATCCTACATTCAGCTGGGTATTGATGGTGTATTATTGTGTCTTATCATTGGCAGACGGTGATATTCGGGTCCTATTTGATTGCTCATGGATTCTTCAGTGTATATGCAATGTGTGTAGACACACTGTTTCTGTGTTTCTGTAAGTAAAACCTCTGTATTCCTCTTCATAGATATGCTTCCAAAACACTGTGGTATTGGTTGATAATTCATTTCGGTTGAATGCAAAAAATCACATCTGAAAGAATACGCCTGCTCTCATCCTGGCATCTTTGATTGGCTATTCAGTCGATCTCAATATCAATGCTTTGGCTGCTTTACAACTGTAAAAACCACCATGGCTGTTCACTTGCTTCATATTCGATCTGAGCACCTCTAACCCCTCTCTCCTCTCCCTTCCTCCTGCATCCCTCTCTCCACTCCTCCCATACACCCCTCCAGGTGAGGACTTGGAGAGGAATGATGGGAGCTCTGAGAAGCCTTTCCTCATGTCCGCTGGGCTGCACAGTATTCTGAGAAAAACTGACCACCACTGAGGGACACAAAACTGTCCTACAAACTAATAGCTTTACTCTTCTGAGATATTTAGCATGCTTTAAACTCAACAGAGCTGAACACTAGCTACCTACACTATGCTGTCTATCAGCTAGCAAGTAATATCAGTCTCTAATGGACGATGAGACCACTGGCTGTGACTATTGCAACTCAAGAACCTTCTCAACTCTTCAGAATGAACACTGACTGTGATTTTGAGGGACTATGAGACTCCTCCTAAGAACTCTTACATTGACTATGACATTTGTGATCATTCAAATAATTATTAGAAGTACAGGACACGGACAATGAGACTAATAATGTGACTATTAGGCATGAAGACTTTGCTACTGCCTTACCTCAAGACTAGGAATTTGCAGGCAGCAACTCTTTTGGAACAAGGTCAGGTGGTCAGACTTCACTGTGACTTGTTCAGATAATCCAACAAACTCGTAACTCTCTGGTGCAGTGAGAGAGGGAGAGACTTCTGGTTTGCTCCAAACACATCAGAGGCTATGCATATCCAACCTGCAGGACACTACTATTGTCCCTATCATCTTCATTCATCCTCAGCAGCTATACTGTAACTGCAGTTTACATGAACAAGGGACCTTACTGCAAAGACAAGTGCAGCAGACTCTGACAGAACCCTAAATTGTAGTCTGACCAACACTTGTTCTGCGGACTTTGTCTTTTAGCTAATGCTCAAACTGGTTGATTTATGCTACTCAGTCAATATTCATTACTAATGGAGTTCCAGATACTTAGCCACTAAAGGCTAGGCAACAACAGTGTCAAGGACAATCATGAGAAAATTCTACCCTGTCACACTACTGCAGTCAACAGTGCAGTTTGCGGTCAAAACGTGAAACTGTGGTCACCTTTACACCCACAAATGGGCTCAGGTACAGCACGGGTAGCCTGTATTGTGTGTGTGTGTGTGTGATACTACACTGTACGTGTATGTCAGTGGAGGCTGCTGAGGGGAGAACGGCTCCTAATAATGTCTAGAACGGAGCAAATGGAATGGCATCAAACACCTGGAAACCATGTATTTGATGTATTTGATACCATTCCACTGATACCGCTCCAGTCATTACCACGATCCCGTTCTCCCCAATTAAGGTGCCACCAACCTCCTTTGATGTATGTTTGGAGGGACTAGCTGTTCCGAATAAGGGCTTCTGTATATCTGATATGCTCCTGTCCTACTGTATGAATATTGAATCCTACTGTTTCAACTTCGTCAAAACCGGATGGTTTCACTTTCAAATCAGGATTTGATTTTGAAGTCATGTCATCTCTGGGTCCTGATAGGATCTCATTACAACTGAATGGCGTTACTCCCTGGCCAATGGACTACTCTCCATAATCCAGACATACTGTATGTTGTGTGATAGGAAAACCTGCAAGCAAACAAAAATCCCTATGCATAGCTTTGGTTGCTGTATGGTGGATTACAGTTGTCTGAAGTGCTGATTTTTCCTTTTACCTGGATGACCACCCTGGCTCTGGCAAATACTTGGGGAGACTATCAAATACAGAGGATGTGTACAAAACACTGCACGAAAGTATCCACTATATTAAACAGAAGGCCATGGCAGATCCTGTGGAGATTCAGATAAGTCTGTGTCACTGCAATTTAAGATCCATTGAAAAATAAATGCTGTTTACCTAGCTGAGCATAAGGTTTTATGTACGACTTAATTGCAGGTTCTAGTTAATGTGCCTAGCTGGTTGATAATGGAGGCTTTTACTTTAGGCTAAACACCTTTTTAGACTCCTGGTAATGGAAGGATGTCAATGTCATTTTGGTAGAATTTGTACTTCAGTGGTAGTACAGCTGAAAAAAGTGCTATGTTTTTATAATGTCAATTACATGTACATGCTCTTTTCTACATTTTGGGATGAATATTTAATGTATATTTCATTTGGGATTTTCTTTTGTAAAATTTAGTCAATGAGAATGTGAAGTGACCTTTATAAATAAAATACATTTGAATAGTTCCATGTGCCTTACAGCATTTGATGTGCCATGTAATGCGTTTACACCAACAAGTGTGAAAACATGGCCAATATTTAAATATTGTGCAAAGCTACAGCTATTGCAGCTAAAACATCAAAATCACTGTAGAATCCATAAATCCAAATTACCCGTCTATTCTTCCTCATTTTGAGTTTCTTTTCAACTCTGAGGGCTCTATTCAATCTGAAACGCTGAAGCAGAAGGCGTTACAGATTCTCTTATATAAATGTTAAGGTAATTTACGATTGAGCCAAAATATGCAGCGTTTACTGTGAATGCAATCTCCACTAAAGTGGGAATATTGCCTTTAAATTTCATCCCAGCTGTAGAGCTGAACTTCCTCAATGCGGATTGAATCGCCCCCTTATTTCCAGTGCTGGATCAAGAGTACAACCAAAGATTATGGAAATTCTGACAAGGTACTCGTCTCTCCGCCCTAACAATGGAAGTCGTTGTCCACAAAGTGGCACGGTGGGCTGTCTAGCTCCTGCCAATCCTTTCTTTGGATTGGTGTATACATCTCATTTACTGTCATCTTTTTAAAAATATTCAATGAGGGTTGTTGACATCAACCACCTGTATTCAATGTAGAGAGATGCTATGCTACTAGCCACATTCCATTAATATGCATAGCCGTCTCGACAACTCTGGTATAGTTCTCAAAGTTGCCGGGATTTCAAGTGACCTACTTATACACTACATATACAAAAATATGTGGACATTCCTTTAAATTAGAGTATTCGGGCTATTTCAGCCACACCTGTTGCTGACAGGTGTATAAAATCGGGCACACAGCCATGCAATCTCCAAAGACAAACATTGGCAGTAGAATGGCCTTACTGAAGAGCTCAGAGACTTTCAACGTGGCACTGTCATAGGTTGCAACCTTTCCAATAAGTCAGTTCTTCAAATTTCTGCCCTGCCTAGAGCTGCCCCGGTCAACTGTAAGTGCTGTTATTGTGTGGAAATGTCTAGGAGCAACAACTCAACCGCAAAGGTCACATAAGCTCACAGAACAGGACCACTGAGTGCTGAAGCACGTAGTGTGTAAAAATCGTCTGTCCTCGGTTGCAACACTCACTACTGAGTTCCAAACTGCCTCCAGAAGCAACGTCGGGAGTTTAATGAAATTGGTTTCCATGGCCAACCAGCCGCACACAGGCCTAAGATCCCCATGCGCAATACCAAGCGTCGGCTGGAGTGCTGTAAAGCTCGCCGCCGTCGGACTCTGGAGCAGTGGAAACGCGTTCCCTGGAGTGATGAATCACATTTCACCATCTGGCAGTCCGACGGACTAATCTGGGTTTGGCGAATGCCAGGAGAACGCTACCTGCCCGATTGCATAGTGCCAACTGTAAAGTTTGGTGGAGGAGGAATAATGGTCTGGGGCTGTTTTTCCAGTGAAGGGAAATCTTAACGCTACAGCATACAATGGCATTCTAGACGATTCTGTGGCAACAGTTTGGGGAAGGCCCTTTCCTGTTTCAGCATGACAATGCCCCTGAGCACCAAGCGAGGTCCATACAGAAATGGTTTGTTGAGATCGGTATGGAAGAACTTGACTGGCCTGCACAGAACCCTGACCTCAACCCCATCAAACACCTTTGGGATGAATTGGAACGCTGACTGCCAGCCAGGCCTAATCATCCAACATCAGTGCCCGACCTCACAAATGCTCTTGTGGCTGGATGGAAGCAAGTCCCAGCAGCAATGTTCCAGCCTCTAGTCGAAAGCCTTCCCAGAAAAGTGGAGACTGTTATAGCCGCGAAGGGGGGACCAACTCCATATTAATGGAATGAGAGTGTAGTGAATCAGTACACTCATAACAACTTAAGCATTTGGAAACTTCAACTCGATCAAATAAACCATACATTTTTTTGTTGACCAAATTCAACACTCATTGACCGCCATACAAAAAGTTCTTGCTTGGAGGGCTAAAACAACGAAAACACGCCACCTGCTTGAGGGAGACAGATTTTCTGCCTTGTTGGGCCTCTCTTCCTCTTTGGTACCATGATGGTTCGTTCAGCAGCTCGAGCATACCAAATCAAATGTTATTTGTCACATACACATTGTTAGCAGATGTTAATGCGAGTGTAGCGAAATGCTTGTGCTTATAGTTCATACAGTAATATCTAACAATTTCACAACTACCTTATACACAAGTGTAAAGGAATGAATAAGAATATGTACATACAAAATATATGGATAACGATGGCTGAACAGTATAGGCAAGATGCAGTAGACGGTATAAAGTACAGTATATACATATGAGATGAGTAATGCAGGGTATGTAAACATTATTTAAAGTGCCTAGTGATACATTTATTACATACAATTTTTAATGATTAAAGTGGCTAGAGATTTGAGTCAGTATGTTGGCAGCAGCCACTCAATGTTAGTGATGGCTGTTTAACAGTCTGATGGCCTTGAGATAGAAGCCGTTTTTCAGTCCCCGCTTTGATGCACTTGTACTGACCTCGCCTGCTGGATGATAGCGGGGTGAACAGGCAGTGGCTCGGGTGGTTGTCCTTGATTATCTTTTTTTCTTTTTTGCCTTCCTGTGACATCTGGTGGTGTAGGTGTCCTGGAGGGTAGGTAGTTTGCCCCCGGTGATGCGTTGCGCAGACTCACTACCCTCTGGAGAGCCTTACGGTTGTGGGCGGAGCATTTGCCGTACCAGGTGGTGATACAGCCCGACAGGATGCTCTCGATTGTGCATCTGTAAAAGTTTGAGTGTTTTTGGTGACAAGCTGAATTTCTTCAGCCTCCTGAGGTTGAAGAGGCGCTGCTGCGCCTTCTTCACCACGCTGTCTGTGTGGGTGGACCATTTCAGTTTGTCTGTGATGTGTATGCCGAGGAACTTAACTTTCCACCTTCTCCACTACTGTCCCGTCGATGTGGATAGGGGGGTGCTCCCTCTGCTGTTTCCTGAAGTCCACGATCATCTCCTTTGTTTTGTTGACATTGAGTGTGAGGTTATTTTCCTGACACCACACTCCGAGGGCCCTCACCTCCTCCCTGTAGGCCGTCTCGTCATTGTTGGTAATCAAGCCTACCACTGTAGTGTCGTCTGCAAACTTGATGATTGAGTTGGAGGCGTGCATGGCCACGCAATCATGGGTGAACAGGGAGTACAGAAGAGGGCTGAGAATGCACCCTTGTGGGGCCCCAGTGTTGAGGTTCAGCGGAGTGGAGATGTTGTTTCCTACCCTCACCACCTGTGGGGCGGCCCGTCAGGAATTCCAGGACCCAGTTGCACAGGGCGGGGTCAAGACCCAGGGTCTTAATGATGAGTTTGGAGGGTACTATGGCGTTAAATGCTGAGCTGTAGGCAATGAACAGCATTCTTACATAGGTATTCCTCTTGCCCAGATGGGTTAGGGCAGTGTGATTGCGATTGCGTCGTCTGTGGACCTATTGGGGCGGTAAGCAAATTGGAGTGGATCTAGGGTGTCAGGTAGGGTGGAGGTGATATGGTCCTTGACTAGTCTCTCAAAGCACTTCATGATGACGCAAGTGAGTGCTACCGGGCGATAGTCATTTAGCTCAGTTACCTTAGCTTTCTTGGGAACAGGAACAATGGTGGCCCTCTTGAAGCATGTGGGAACAGCAGACTGGGATAAGGATTGATTGAATATGTCCATAAACACACCAGCCAGCTGGTCTGCGCATGCTCTGAGGACGCGGCTAGGGATGCCGTCTGGGCCGGCAGCCGTGCGAGGGTTAACACATTTAAATGTTTTACTCACGTTGGCTGCAGTGAAGGAGAGCTCGCAGGTTTTCATAGCGGGCCATGTCGGTGGCACTGTATTGTCCTCAAAGCGAGCAAAGAAGTTGTTTAATTTATCTGGGAGCAAGACGTCGTGGTCTGCAATGGGGCTGGTTTTCTTTTTGTAGTCCGTGATTGACTGTAGACCCTGCCACATACCTCTCGTGTCTGAGCCGTTGAATTGCGACTACTTTGTCTCTATACTGATGCTTAGCTTGTTTGATTGCCTTGTGGAGGGAATAGCTACACTGTTTTGTATTCAGTCATGTTTCCGGTTGCCTTGCCCTGATTAAAAGCAATGGTTCGCGCTTTTAGTTTTGCGCGAATGCTGCCATCAACCCACGGTTTCTGGTTGGGGAAGGTTTTAATAGTCACTGTGGGTACAACATCACCGATACACTTGCTAATAAACTCGCTCACCGAATCAGCGTATTCATCAATGTTATTGTCCGACGCTATGCGGAACATATCCCAGTCCACGTGATTGACACAATCTTGAAGCGTGGAATCCGATTGGTCGGACCAGCGTTGAACAGACCTGAGCACGGGCGTTTCTTGTTTTAGTTTCTGTCTATAGGCTGGGAGCAACAAAATGGAGTCGTGGTCAGATTTTCCAAAAGGAGGGCGGGGGAGGGCTTTAACTTCCGTGGCGCATTCAGAGTAACAATGATCCAGGGTTTTACCAGCCTGGGTCGTGCATTCGATATGCTGATAAAATTTAGGGAGCCTTGTTTTCAGATTAGCCTTGTTAAAATCCCCAGCTACAATAAATGCAGCCTCAGGATATGTGGTTTCCAGTTTACATAGAGTCCAATGAAGTTCTTTCAGGGCCGTCGATGTGTCTGCTTGGGGGGAATATACACGACTGTGATTATAATCGAAGAGAATTCTCTTGGTAGATAATGCGGTCAGCATTTGATCGTAAGGAATTCTAGGTCAGGTGAACGAAAGGACTTGAGTTCCTGTATGTTGTTATGATCACACCACGTCTCGTTAATCATAAGGCATACAACTCTGCCCTTCTTCTTACCAGAGGGATGTTTGTTTCTGTCGGCGCGATGCGTGAAGAAACCAGGTGGCTGTACCGACTCTGATAACGTATCCCGAGTGAGCCATGTTTCTGTGAAACAAAGAAAGTTACAATCTTTGATGTCACTCTGGAAGGCAACCCTTGCTCGGATTTCGTCTACCTTGTTGTCAAGAGACTGGACATTGGTGAGTAGTATACTCGGGAGCGGTGCGCGATGTGCCCGTCTACGGAGCCTGACCTGAAGACCGCTCCGTCTGCCCCTTTGTTTTGGGTAGCCGGCTGGGATCCGATCCATTGTCCTGGGTGGTGGACCAAACAGAGGATCCGCTTCGGGAAAGTCGTATTCCTGGTCGTAATGTTGGTAAGTTGACGTTGCTCTTATATCCAATAGTTCCTCCCGGCTGTATGTAATAAAACTTAAGATTTCCTGGGGTAACAATGTAAGAAATAATAAAAATAAAATAAAAAATACTGCATAGTATCCTAGGAATGCGAAGCGAGGCGGCCATCTCTGTCGGTGCCGGAATACGGGCATTTGACTAGAACTCTGAGGAGGTGCTCCGCAGTCACCAGATAAAGAGACAGAGGTAGTAGGAAGAGGAGAATAAAATATTCAGGAGAGAATACACCTGAAAGTTCAAGCAGCATGCTTGCCCATGGGCAAGTGCCAACGCCCAAGCATCTTGTCTACCAGCATCAGAGAAATGTGACGTCTACACATACTTTGGAGCAGGGCTTTAAATACATCTCCTCGAGGATCCCCGACCATTCCATGTATTGGAGCTCCAGAGCTAGCACACCTTATTCAACTCGCTAACTAATTTATTAAGTGCTTGATGATAGGGTTTTGACTAGATGGGACGCCGCTAATGTCAAGTGACTTTTCGTAGCAGGTTAGAATTTACACAGCAGGTTAGATAATGAGGTTAAAGTTGGGAAAAGGGTTAGCTAAAATGCAAAAGTTCTCAGATGTAACTCGCAAGTGTTGACGTCACTATGACATTAGCAGCATCCCTTCTAGACATGACACTTCAGTAGATTAATCAAGCGGGCAACATCATTGTGAAACGTCTGAGGGTCACGGAGGAGATGTTTGAGAACCAGAGATGCGTTCAGTTCGCTTGAACGTTTGCTACGTTGCAGAGCGGTTTGTACTGAACGACACGTTTCTCCAAAACGTTATTGTACGTACTTGAACAGACTGAGGTACGTTTGTTCCCGTTTGGTGTGTGTGGCTTGAAGCTATGGGTGACGTATTTAAAGGGCAGTGGCTATGCTGACAGTGTTCCCCGACCCACAACCAAATCCGTAAAGTTTTTCAACTGGTTGTTCGTTACAGCATCGCTTTGGTTCAATTGAACGCTCTAGAACGTAAAAACGTACTGAACGCAGCCCTGTGCTTTGGAGTGCCCACACATGCCTCATACAACAAAACAGTCTATTCAGTCAGTTAAACTGTAAAGCGCGTCAAATGGCATTACGATTGTCATGACCGTCAAAACAAGACCGCATCTATGAAGTCCAGTCCCTCTCAGCAGTGATCATATGGCTTTCATTTAGATTTTTTCACAGCCTTCCAAAATAGATATCTATCTATAAATAACAAAAGGCTGTGAAGTATTTGTAGTTAATCATATCAGAGCTGTAGCTCCGCCCACTGGTGAAGTGGAGCAGAGCATGCTGGGCGATCTCCAGCTCAGAGAAGATCAGCTCCAGAGTAGTCAAGTGAGAGAATTCCAGCCATCCTTGTGTTTTCCCACCAGTTAGCTGTGTGCATCCTTGTTGATATGTAAGTACATCTTTCACATGTTCCCGGTGTTTGTCTGAAGATGCACTCTGTGACTATAATGTCATATGTATGGTTATGCTAATTAGTAGTTTATACTGCGAGCTAGCTAGCTCTAGTTTGGTTGTCTTGTCATTTTGGACATTTAACCCTGTGTTTGTAATGACCCCCAGCATGTTTTATATTTTGATCTCAAATTAGTACAGTCACGTTGTATTGCGCTGTATAGCATTAAGTCATTATAGTAATATTATATCCAAGCATATTGTTTATGAGATGTGAATTGTAGATTCTATTGTCATTCACTATTGTATCTTTATTTCTCTCTTTACTTGCAGACCTCACACACACTTTGTTTGAAGCAAGTTGCTCATCCACACTACATACACTGTGCGGTGCTGTTCCGTGCCTGTGCATCTTCAGCGTTATTAAACCCCCTCAACTGGAATCCTACCTGTCTGTCCTCTGTGCCCTTACCAGCACACGGGAGCGAACACATTAAGGAAAACCTAACCAAAAGAATATACAGACCACCAAGTCCTCACTTACACATATACATACAGTACCAGTCAAAAGTTTGGACACACCTACTCATTCAAGAGTTTTTCTATATTTTTACTATTTTCTACATAGTTTTTTAAATATTTTTTTTATTTCACCTTTATTTAACCAGGTAGGCTAGTTGAGAACAAGTTCTCATTTACAACTGCGACCTGGCCAAGATAAAGCATAGCAGTGTGAACAGACAACAACACAGAGTTACACATGGAGTAAACAATAAACAAGTCAATAACACAGTAGGAAAAAAAAGAGTCTATATACATTGTGTGCAAAAGGCATGAGGTAGGCAATAAATAGGCCATAGGAACGAATAATTACAATTTAGCAGATTAACACTGGAGTGATAAATCATCAGATGATCATGTGCAAGTAGAGATACTGGTGTGCAAAAGAGCAGAAAAGTAAATAAATAAAAACAGTATGGGGATGAGGTAGGTAAATTGGGTGGGCTATTTACAGATGGACTATGTACAGCTGCAGCGATCGGTTAGCTGCTCAGATAGCAGATGTTTAAAGTTGGTGAGGGAAATAAGTCTCCAACTTCAGCGATTTTTGCAATTCGTTCCAGTCACAGGCACCAGAGAACTGGAAGGAAAGGCGGCCAAATGAGGTGTTGGCTTTGGGGATGATCAGTGAGATATACCTGCTGGAGCGCGTGCTACGGGTGGGTGTTGTTATCGTGACCAGTGAACTGAGATAAGGCGGGGCTTTACCTAGCAGGGACTTATAGATATTTGTAGAAAAGTAGTGAAGACATCAAAAGTATGAAATAACAAATATGGAATCATGTAATAACCAAAAGAGGGTTAAACAAATCAAAATATATTTTAGATTTAAAATTCTTCAAAGTAGCCACGCTTTGCCTCGACGACAGATTTGCACACATTTCAATTAACAGGTGTGCCTTGTTAAAAGTTCATTTGTTGAATTTCTTTCCTTAATGCGTTTGAGCCAATCATTTGAGTTGTGACAAGATAGGGGTGGTATACAGAAGATAGCCCTATTTGGTAAAAAAACAAGTCCATATTATGGCAAGAACAGCTCAAATAAACAAAGAGAAATGACAGTCCATCATTACTTTAAGACATGAAGGTCAGTCAATCCGGAAAATTTCAAGAACTTTGAAAGTTTCTTCAAGTGCAGTCGCAAAAAACATCAAGCACTATGATGAAACTGGCTCTCATGAGGACCACCACAGGAAAGGAAGACCCAGAGTTACCTCTGCTGTAGAGGATAAGTTCATTAGAGTTACCAGCCTCAGAAATTGGCAAATAACTGCACCTCAGATTACAGCCCAAATAAATGCTTCACAGAGTTCAAGTAAGAGACCCACCACAACATCAACTGTACAGAGGAGACTGCGTGAATCAGGACTTCATGGTCAAATTGCTGCAAAGAAACCACTACTAAAGGACACCAATAAGAAGAGACTTGCTTGGGCCAAGAAACACGAGCAATGGACATTAGACCGGTGGAAATACAGTATATCATTTTGGTCTGATGAGTACAAATTTGAGATTTTTGGTTCCAACCGCAGTGTCTTTGTGAGATGCAGAGTAGGTGAACGGATGATCTCCGCATGTGTGGTTCCCACCGTGAAGCATGGAGGAGGTGTGATGGTGTGGGGGTGCTTTGCTGGTGACACTGTCAGTGATTTTATTTAGAATTCAAGGCACACTTAACCAGCATGGCTACCACACCATTCTGTAGCGATACGCCATACCATCTGGTTTGCTCTTAGTGAGACTATCATTTGTTTTTCAACAGGACAATGACCCGAAACACACCTCCAGGCTGTGTAAGGGCTATTTGACCAAGAAGAAGAGTGATGGTGCTGCATCAGATGACCTGGCCAAGTGATTCCTCATGAAGCTGGTTGAGAGAATGCCAAGTGTGTGCAAAGCTGTCATCAAAGCAAAGGGTGGCTACTTTGAAGAATCTCAAATATATTTTGATTTGTTTAACACTTTTTGGGGGGGTACATGTGTTTCATAGTTTATCTTCACTATTATTCTACAATGTAGAAAATAGTAAAATAAAGAAAAACCCTTGAATGAGGTGTGTCCAAACATAAATACACTTATACATAAACAAAAATACACTCTGAACAAAAATATAAACGCAACATGTAAGGTGTTGGTCCCACAGAAATTTTCCATGTGCACAAAAAGCTGATCTCTCAAATTTTGTGCACAAGTTTGTTTTCATCCATGTTAGTGAGCATTTCTCCTTTGCCAAGATAATCCATCCACCTGACCGGTTTGACATATAAAGAAGCTGATTAAACAGCATGATCATTACACAGGTGCACCTTGTGCTGGGGGACAAAAGGCCACTTTAAAATGTGAAGTTGTCACAACATAATGCTTAAAGATGTCTTTAAGTTTTTAGGGAGCATGCAATTGGCATGCTGACTGCAGGACTGTCCACCCAGAGCTGTAGCCAGAGAATTAAATGTTGATTTCTCTACATAATGTCACGTTCCTGACCTGTTTTCTGTTATTTTTGTATGTGTTTAGTTGGTCAGGGCGTGAGTTGGGGTGGGCATTCTATGTTTTGTGTTTCTATGTTTAGGTCATTTGTAATTAGCCTTATATGGTTCTCAATCAGGGACAGGTGTTTGACGTTTCCTCTGATTGAGAACCATATAAAGGTAGGCTGTTCACACTGTTTGTTTGTGGGTGATTGTCGTCCGTGTCTGTGTATGTTGCACCACACGGGACTGTTTCGGTTTGTTCGTTCGTTTGTTGTAGTCTGTACCTGTTCGTGCGTTCTTCGTGTTATATGTAAGTTCTCATAGTTCAGGTCTGTCTACGTTCGTTTGTTATTTTGTAGTTTGTTGAAGTGTTTTCGGTTTTCGTCTTTACTTTAATAAACTTCATTATGTCAAATTATCATGCTGCGCTTTGGTCCAATCCCTACTCCTCCTCTTCGGACGAAGAGGAGGAGGACAGCCGTTACAGAATCACCCACCAACCATGGTTCAAGCAGCGTGAGAGGAACCAGCAGCAGCGGCCAAAGAACCAGGACTCGTGGACTTGGGAGGAAATATTGGACGGAAAGGGACCCTGGGCTCAACCAGGAGAATATCGCCGCCCCAAAGCTGAGCTGGAGGCAGCGAAAGCAGAGAGGCGGCGTTTCGAGGAGCTAGCTCGGAAGCAGGAGAAGGATCTGGGCTACACTACGTGGGAGGAGATCGACAGGTGGGCGATCAACCCAGGGCGAGTGCCGGAGCCCGCCTGGGATTCTCTGGCGCAGTGCGAGGAGGGATACCGGCGAATGGAGGCAGCACGACGACGCGGTAGGAAGCCTGTGAGTAAACCCCAAAAATTTCTTGGGGGGGGGCTAAAAGGGAGAGTGGCGAAGTCAGGTAGGAGACCTGCGCCCACTCCCTGTACTTACCGTGGAGAGCGAGAGTACGGGCAGACACCGTGTTACGCAGTAGAGCGCATGGTGTCTCCTGTACGTGTGCATAGCCCGGTGCGGGTTATTCCACCTCCCCGCACTGGCAGGGCTAGAATGAGCATTGAGCCAAGTGCCATGAAGCCGGCTCTACATATCTGGCCACCAGTGCGTCTCCTCAGGCCGGCTTACATGGCACCAGCCTTACGCATGGTGTCCCCGGTTCGCCTACATAGCCCGGTGCGGGTTATTCCACCTCCCCGCACTGGTCGGGCGACGGGGAGCATACAACCAGGTAAGGTTGGGCAGGCTCAGTGCTCAAGGGAGCCAGTACGCCTGCACGGTCCGGTATTTCCGGCGCCACCTCCCCGCTCCAGGCCAGTACCACCAGTGCCTACACCATGCACCAGGCTTCCAGTGCGTCTCCAGAGCCCTGTTCCTCCTCCACGCACTAGCCCTGTGGTGCGTGTCTCCAGCCCAGTACCTCCAGTTCCGGCACCACGCATAAAGCCTCCTGTGCGTCTCCAGAGCCCTGTACGCACTGTTCCTTCTCCCCGTACTCGCCCTGATGTGTGTGCCCTCAGCCCGGTAACACCAGTGCCGGTACCACGCACCAGGCCTATAGTACGCCTTGAGAGTCCAGTGTGCCCTGTTGTTGTTCCCCGCACTAGCCTGATGGTGCGTGTCCTTAGCCCGGTACCTCCAGTTCCGGTACCACGCACCAGGCCTACAGTGCGTCTCAGCCGGCCAGAGTCTGCCGTCTGCCCAGCGGCGCCTGAACGGCCCGTCTGCCCAGCGGCGCCTGAACTGCCCGTCTGCCCAGCGGCGCCTGAACTGCCCGTCTGCCCAACGCCGTCTGAACTGTCCGTCTGCCAAGCGTCGCATGAACTGCCCGTCGGTACTGAGCCTTCAAAGCCGCCCGTCTGCCATGAGCCTACAGAGCCGTCCGCCAGACAGGAGCCGCTAGAGCCTTCCGCCAGACAGGAGCAGCCAAAGCCTTCTGCCAGACAGGATCAGCCAGAGCCTTCCGCCAGACAGGATCAGCCAGAGCCTTCCGCCAGCCATGACCAGCCAGAGCCGTCATCCAGCCATGACCAGCCAGAGCCGTCATCCAGCCATGATCAGCCAGAGCCGTCATCCAGCCATGACCAGCCAGAGCCGTCATCCAGCCATGACCAGCCAGAGCCGTCATCCAGCCATGACCAGCCAGAGCCGTCATCCAGCCATGACCAGCCAGAGCCGTCATCCAGCCATGACCAGCCAGAGCCGTCATCCAGCCATGACCAGCCAGAGCCGTCATCCAGCCATGACCAGCCAGAGCCGTCATCCAGCCATGACCAGCCAGAGCCGTCATCCAGCCAGGATCCGCCAGAGCCGTCATCCAGCCAGGATCCGCCAGAGCCAGCCAGCCAGGATCCGCCATCCAGTCCGGTGCTGCCGTCCCTCAGTCCGGTGCTGCCGTCCCTCAGTCCGGAGCTGCCGTCCCTCAGTCCGGAGCTGCCGTCCCTCAGTCCGGAGCTGCCGTCCCTCAGTCCGGAGCTGCCGTCCCTCAGTCCGGAGCTGCCCCTTATCCCGGTGCTGCTCCTTATCCCGGTGATGCCCCTTAATTTAGGTGGGGTTATTTGGAGGGTGGTCATTGAGAGGGGGATAAAAAAGCGGGGATTTATTACGCCCAGAGCCTGAGCCGCCACCGTGGACAGATGCCCACCCAGACCCTCACCTAGACTTTTGGTGGTGCGTCCGGAGTTCGCACCTTGAGGGGGGGGGTTCTGTCACGTTCCTGACCTGTTTTCTGTTATTTTTGTATGTGTTTAGTTGGTCAGGGCGTGAGTTGGGGTGGGCATTCTATGTTTTGTGTTTCTATGTTTAGGTCATTTGTAATTAGCCTTATATGGTTCTCAATCAGGGACAGGTGTTTGACGTTTCCTCTGATTGAGAACCATATAAAGGTAGGCTGTTCACACTGTTTGTTTGTGGGTGATTGTCTCCTGTGTCCGTATATGTTACCACACGGGACTGTATCGTTTGTTTGTAGTCTGTTCCTGTTCGTGAGTTCTTCGTGTATTTATGTAAGTTCCATGTTCAGGTCTGTCTACGTCGTTTTGTTATTTTGTAGTTTGTTGAAGTGTTTTCGGTTTTCGTTCTTTACTTTAATAAACTTCGTTATGTCAAATTATCACGCTGTGCTTTGGTCCAATCCCTACTCCTCCTCTTCGTCTGAAGAGGAGGAGGAAGACCGTTACACATAAGCTGCCTCCAATGTTGTTTTAGAGAATTTGGCAGTACCTCTAACCGGCCTCAACTGCAGACCACGTGTTGCCACGCCAGACCAGAACCTACACATCCGGCTTCTTCACCTGCGGAATCATCTGACACCAGCCACCCGGAAAGCTGATGCAACTGTGGGTTTGCACAACCGAAAAAATTCTGCAGTTTGGTGCCGTAACCGACTTCTGTGGGCAAATGATCACCTTCGATGGCCACTGTGCTCTTCACGGATGAATCCCGGTCTCAACTGTACCCGGGAGATGGCAGACAGCGTCGTGTGGGCTAGCAGTTTGCTGATGTCAACGTTGTTAACAGAGTGCCCCGTGGTGGTGGTGTGGGTATGGGCAGGCATAAGCTACAGACAACAAACACAATTGCATTTTATCGATGGCAATTTTATTGCACAAAGATACTGTTGAGATTCTAAGGCCCATTGTTGTGCCATTCATCCGCAGCCTTCACTTCATGCTTCAGCATGATAATTCACAGGCCCAATGTGGCAAGGATCTGTACGCAATTCCTGGAAGCTGAAAATGTTGCAGTTCTTCCATGGTCTGCATTCTTACCAGACATGTCACCTATTGAGCATGTTTCGGATGCTCTGGATTGACAGCATGTTTCAGTTCCCGCCAATATTCAAAATCTTTGCACAGCCATTGAAGAGTAGGACAAAATTCCACAGGCCACAATCAACAGCCTGATCAACTCTATGTAAAGGAGATATGCATGAGGCTTACGGTGGTCACACCAGATACCGACTGGTTTTCTGATCCCTGCCCATACTGTACCTTTCTATTTAAGAGATTCATGACCAACAGATATACAGTACCTTTGGAAAGTATTCAGACCCCTTAACTTTTTACAAATGTTTGTTAGGTTACAGCCTTATTCTAAAATGTATTAAATAGTTTCTTTCCCCCTTAATCTACTCACAATACCCAATAATGACAAAGCAAAAACAGGTTAAGAAATGTTTTTAAATAAACCAACACATTTAAATAAGTATTCAGACCCCTTTACTTTGTTGAAGCACCTTTGGCAGCGATTACAGCCTCAGTCTTCTTGGGTATAACGCTACAAGCTTGGCACACCTGTATTTGGGGAGTTTCTCCCATTCTTCTCTGCAGATCCTCCCAAGCTCTCAGGTTGGATGGGGAGCATTGCTGCACAGCTATTTTCAGGTCTCTTCAGAGATGTTCGATCGGGTTCAAGTCTCTGCCACTCAAGGACATTCAGAGACTTGTCCAGAAGCCACTCCTGTGTTGTCTTGTCTGTGTTCTTTGGGTCGTTGTCCTGTTGGAAGGTGAAACTTCGCCCGAGAATGAGGTCCTGAGCGCTCTGGAGCAGGTTTTCATTAAGGAGCGTTCTCTGTACTTTGTCCATTCATCTTTGCCTCGATCCTGTCTAGTCCCTGCCGCTGAAAAACATCCCCACAGCATGATGCTGCCACTATCATGCTTCACCGAAGGGATGGTGCCAGGTTTCCTCCAGATGTGATGCTTGGCATTCAGGCCAACGAGTTCAATCTTGGTTTCATTAGACTAGAGAATCTTGTTTCTCGTGGTCAGAGTCTTTAGGTGTCTTTTGTCAAACTCCATTCAGGCTGTCATGTGCCTTTTTACTGAGGAGTGGTTTCTGTCTGGCCACTCTACCATAAAGGCCTGATTGGTGGAGTGCTGCAGAGATGGTTGTCCTTCTGGAAGGTTCTCCCATCTCCTCAGAGGAGCTGTCAGTGACCATCGGGTTCTTGGTCACATTCCTGACCAAGGCCCTTCTATTGCTCAGTTCGGCCAGGCGGACAGCTTCAAAACTTCCATTTAAGAATGATGGAGGCCACTGTGTTCTTGGGAACCTTCAATGCTTCCCCAGATCTGTGCCTTGACACATTCCTGTCTCGGAGCTCTACAGACAATTCCTTCAACCTCATGGCTTGGTTTTTGTTCTGACATGCACAGTCAACTGTGGAACCTTAGACAGGTGTGTGCCTTTCCAAATCATGTCCAATCAATTGCATTTACTTCAGGAGGACTCCAATCAAGTTGTCAAAACAGCTCAAGGATGATAAATGGAAACAGGATGCACCCGAGTTCAATTGAGTCTCATGTAAATAAGTATTCAGACCCTTTGTTATAAGGTATGTTTATTTTTTTATAAATTTACAAACATTTCTAGAAACCTGTTTTTGCTTTGTCATTACCTCATGTGTGTAGATTGCTGAGGATTTTTTATTTAATCCATTTTAGAAGGCTAATGTAACAAAATTTGGGGAAAAGTCAAGGGGTCTGAATAACTTTCTGAAGGCACTGTATAGCTGTATTCAGTCATATGAAATCTATAGATTAGTGCCCAAATAATTTTTCAATTGACTTATTTCCTTATGAACTGTAACTCAGTAAAAATCTTTGAAATTGTTGCATATTTCATTTTTGTTCAGTGTACAACTAATCTATTAATACATTTATTTTTTTACAAAGTGCTCAGTCACATACCTCAAATAAATTAAATGCCAACCAATATGTACAATACATCAACAACAAGTTTACATATTAACCTTATTTTACATCTGAATTTGATCTCCTTCAATAAATCCCCATAGCAGATCATTTTGCACCCCACCCTTTAATGGACAGGGGTATCGCATTGGCTCCTCAGCATTCTAACCAATGGTAATGGCCGGTTCCGCAGGGTGTGAAAATCAGGCATGGCTGATTGGCAGCTGTGTCATGGAATGGTATAAAAGAGGCTGGAACACCAGGGAGGAGGGAGAGTGCACTGTGAAGAACAAACATAATAGCCCATTGGGTTATGAAATAATGTGATTTCAGATCTTTGCACTGAATTCTAAAGCAAAACTAATAAGATGTTACTAAGAAAGCTTAACCCACAAGACATAAAAAAGATGAACCTGTGATGTGCTGGTTTTGCTCACCATCCATGTAAGTGTGTAGTGCTGTAAGCACGGGTGTGTCTGTTGGTATGTAGGATGTGTAGTGTAGATCCTCCATAAGAGGCGGAGAAAGACTGGACTGCTGTAGTGACGACATCGCTGCAGATGGCACATGGTGCTGAGGGCTCACATGCTTCTTATGACGAGCTCGACAGTTCTGGAACCAAACCTGGACATTCAATAGGGATGGGTTAAGCTTCATTTGTAACTTCAGGGACACCTAGAATTGTTTGACTAGACTGTTAGAGAGCTCACCTGAATGACCCTGCGACTGAGGCCAGTCCTCTCTGCCAGCTTCTGGAGGGTCTGAGCATCTGGGTTGTTGTCCTGAGCAAACTGGGCCTGCATCACCTGACAGACAAGATACAGTGAATGTAAGATGGTCACACAATCATATCATTCATATGCAAACATCCAGGATAGTCATTTCTGGAGTGACAGGAAAGTAATAAATGTTCACCTGTAACTGGTCTGTGGTGAAGCTAGTGCGAGCCCTCTTAGCTGGTTTGGGATGAGACCCTTCTTGCTCTGATGGCGGGGCTCCCTCTACAGTAACACCTTTTCATGTAAACACATGACCACATAGGTCATCACATTGCATAGGAAAATGAGGAAGGCTAATTGACAAATCTAGAATCTCATATTTAGCAATTGTTTCAAAATAATTAAATTGCCTAAATTAAATTGCTACATCAATCATACATGTGTAGAAAAACAGTTAGTGTACAATTAACACATTTTTAAAAATGCAGGCCTTATTCTTTCTACACACCTTTTAATGTTGCTTACCACTTTCCATGGCCTGTTTCAGGTTGTCCAGCATGCAGTCGTAGTGGATTCGACACAGCACCCTCTCCTCCACCAGGGCAAATTCCTCCCCCGTGGAGAGCTGGCGCTTGCAGGAGAAGCAGGCGAAGCAGGCCAGGTGGTAGGTGTTGCCCTTTGCTCTCCTCACCCAGTCTTTGGAGTGCATGTTCCTGCCACAGTGGGCACAGCGAGTTCCATACTTCCTGTGGGAAAGTTGGATTGCAAACAAACTACAGATCAAAACCACTAAAGGCAGGGTAGTCATTTACTTTTTTAAATCAACAAAATTATTTGATCATGAATCTAGAAATACAAGGTTGTCCCCCAAAAATGCATTTAATGTAAATTGAAGGCTGTAGAGAAGTCCTACTATGAATGGTGTGGCTATAAATACTAGAGGTCCCAAGGTTAACAGCCATTTATCTTGCCTTGTAGAAAGTCTCATTAACATCATTAGATAACAATTGAATGTCATGTCAAAGTTGCAACTTCAGATGTAGCCTAAACTCAACTCTCCGTTGACGTGAAGTACATCGTGGAGTTGAGTTTTACTTGGCTAATCGCGCTAGAACCCTCCCTGTATGGAAGAGGCCTCCCTTTTCACCTACCTGAAGTAGTCGAGTTTGCAGAAAACCACCTCGTCTTTGATGTAGCAACTGACATGTCTTCCTAGAGGAGTTTGGCACATGCTGCACGAGAGGCAGTTCACGTGCCAACACAAGTTGTTCACCTGAAATGTAGCCACAACAGTTAAACAGATTTATTTGCCCGAAAGAGTAGCCTGGTCTACAGTTTTAGCCACGAAAATTAGGCAAGTGTGAACACCATTCGATGTTAATAGTAACAATTTTGCTTAACTTAAAACGTCATTTTATTTACCAAATAGGCCTACGTCAAAAAAAAAAATCCTGTCACAGTTAAAAATGTGAACGCTTTAGGGATCCTAGGCCTATGCGTTTATGGACGTTGGGGGAGAAAAAAAATGTACATACAGATTTTAGGCCTTGGTTGAATATCTAAGCCGGTCATAGGCTCGGCAACTTACCTTGAGTAGGTATTTGTCAACTATCTCCAAACCACAACTTGTACAAAGGCTTTTCCCCAGAGAGGCTGATGCCATCGTCTGCGGTGTCAAGGAAGACAAAGACGAGGATGGTGAATACGACTCATCTCCAAAAATGTAATCCGATGTGCCCTAGATATATAAAACAGAAAAATAAGACATGATTGACATAAGGCAAACTTTTCCATGCATAAATTAACAATTTCATATGCCTAAATTTGACCAGGCCTATCCATGTCTGGGTTTTCCGCTTTACCATCGGACTTTCCTGATAGTACATACATTTGTCATCTAAAGTAGTTTTGACTGACGTGGTTTTCCCACCTAGTTATCTTAAGATGAATGCACAAACTAAATCGCTCTGGTTACGAGTCTGCTTATTGACATGTAAAATGAAGGCACCCGTGAAGGCATAGGTATAGGCCCAATTTCCACTGGTAAGGTTTCACGCATAGGCCTACTATTAAAAATAGGCTACCGGTATACCCGTTTGATTACCCTTCCTTATGCTACTTGTCGGCGTATTGACTGTACGTTTGTTTATTCCATGTGTAACTGTTTGTGTCTCACTGCTTTGCTTTATTTTGGCCAGGTCGCAGTTGTAAATGAGAACTTGTTCTCAACTGGGCTACCTGGTTAAATAAAGGTTAAATTAAAAAAAGTATACTCAAAGAATCGGAAGATGCCCTTCCACATCCCTCCTTAGGCATAGTGACTAGTCAAAATATGCACTGGGGATGGCCTTTACCTCCACTTCTGCTTGCTATGACAACCACGACGAAAAAAATAGGACTAAAATGCCATCTTCAAGAACCCTTTAATAATTGTTTTGGTACACATGAACCAAAACTCTTGAAATGTTAAACCACTTATCAACAAAATAACGTCCATGGTTCAACGCCTATCAATTTCTGCTGTCAATCACATTAGTTCTCTGCAGAAAGGCAATTCTTGTAAAATGATCACATTCAGGACGAATGACTGAACAAAAATGCCAAATCAAACATACAGATTTGTTTGGCAGTTATCAGCATGGCAGCTTTCTCCAAACCAACGCGCAGGCAGCCATGTATTTTGATTAGCCTGTAACGCAACCTCCCTCAGGTAATGCACTGATTTGTGCAGAGACAACGAATGGGTGGCCAGCTCAAATCTAAAATTATTAATTTGAAACAGTCGCCCGTCGGTTTGGAGTAGCCTAACATTTTACCGAATGTTGGATGTTTAAACAATAAATGGTAGGCCTAATAGCACCATATAATATCGAAAAATTCGCTAAACAATGAATGCTCGATAATTTCTTCAAACTTTTAATATGGATATAGGCATACCGTGCTGTCGAAGGTCGAGTTAAACCCATTTTCAATGTCATCCACCTCGGGGCAAGCCAACATTTGTTCGCTTTTCCAATACATTACGTTGTAGCCCTAGAACAAAACGCAAATCCACCAGGATAATAGTCCCATATAGATTCCATCCAGTGTCAGAGGCAGCTGCACCAACCCCATGCTCTAGCGAAAGCAATCTTTGCATTAGTGAGGTTGGAACTTTTTCCTCTCCATTTTCCTTTTGACTGTCTTGGCCGCACCTCCTTGACACATATGCCCGCCTTGCAGTGGATATGAGATGTTATACATTGGGAAAGTATTTCAGTAATACGTCAGAGGTGATAACACATCTGTCGATATAGCTTTTTATTTTCGTTATTTATACATAATACAACAATCCTCCATGATAAGATGCTCATAATTTCGTTTTATTTCACACGCTGCTGCTAAAGGTGAAAATAAACTAAAACAAATGTAACAGGTCATTTAGGCTTTGTTCAGCTCTTACAATTTATAGCCCAATGTTTGCAACCTTAGTTTCAGAAAAGAAAGAACTCGCATTGCGGCAATCAGTTCGTTTTTAATCCATCCCATTCGGACTAACCGATAGCATCTGGGCAGAGAGCAACTGACAGCAGCCCAATTGGGTTTATTGTCTCGTAGTTGAGTTCAGCATCTTTATTGCTGCCTGCAGCTGATGATGGTGACGGTAGTTCAATGAACGATGGGCCCTATAAATGCTAAATACAAGTAGGTTTGTGAAACCCCTATCATTTTTAAATAATTTAGTGTGTGCCCATTTTTTCTTTGTTTTGCCATGGTAAACACGTGCAAAGCTTTAGTAAAACCATATATAAAAGGCGTGGGGACCCTTTTCAATAGGAAAGCTTACAGTTCGAAGTATCTGATTTAAAAAAGAGATGTGCAATCTTCAGCATTATAATAATTGTCATCATGCCTCTGCTATAAGTTGTTATGCAATGTTGGCTATGGCCCACTGCAGGAATAAAAAAAAAATGGTACCAAGATTTTTCAGTAGGACTCAATTTTTTTCGTTTTCATAATACAAATACATGCTTATTATAATGTTTAGGCGAATAATAGCCAGCATAATACAACTCAATCTTGTTTTAATGTTGAATTATCCTGTTTGAATTTTTTGTTGTTGATATTAATTATTTCCTGTAGGCCTACGTTTCCCTAAATTGTGATAGCCTGTGCAAACTAGGCATCCCTATATATTTGATTTGATCGCACTTTGATTAGTTTTTGCAAAGTTATTGTTTTTCTTATAAGACTATTTGTTTTGTAAATGTAACTATTCTTTCTTTCAAATAGGCTGTATTTATTTGTTAACAGCAACATATTGCTTTCAGATAGTCCTAATGTAAACGTTCCAATATCTTTAAATTAATCCAAATGAGCCTATTATTATTATTATTATTATTATTATGATTTTTCACGTTGTTAAATGATAATTTGAGAAATTCGATTTGAACCAAATTTTGTCGAATGGGTTTTTTTCGTCATGGGAAAAATTTGCCGAGACTAAACATTCGGTAGTCTATAGTTAACATGCATGTCTAATTTTATTAGATTCACCTTAACTAGAATATGTTATTTCACAAGAGCAGACCGAACAGTTTAAACCTCTCACTGGGCTACTACTGAAACCTACTGAATCGGATCAAATGAACGGTATGCTTATTAAAATATGCAAGCATGATTCATTTTTTTTTCAAGTGTGTGATTGACAATATCAGCCCCTTCATCTGTGTTTCTCCCTATGTGGACATTTCACAGCAAAGCCACAAGCGTTCAAAATATCAATTTTCAGACTCAGGGGGAAAATGTTTTTTTTTTTTTTTGTAACATATACTTGTAAACTCCCTATGATTTAAATCCTTCGTCAGGGAATTTCACCATGTAACAAACCTAATGGCCCATTTCAGAACTTTATTTCCTGGTCGGTAATCGCTGTTAATGTTATTAGTTAGTTAGATATAATGTATAGTCCATCACATGTATGACACAATTTTTTCAAATTGATTCCCTCATAATAGTGGATCACATTTTCTATAACACTTTTCTCAAAGTCTTGGAGCTCCCTACAGTATATTATATGAGGACATTCACCTAATTTAATCATGTACAGACAGACAGAAAGACTGACAGAAAGACAGGTTTTCTAGAGTTTGTAAAGAGGAAGGTATTGTCTCGAAAAAATAAATTGATGTTTTGTCACGTACATCACCAAATAGGTGCAGAGAAATGTATTGTTTTAAAGGGTCAGCCATAGATGCACCCTGTACTGCAATTGCTAATTAGGGTTAAGTGCCTTGTTCAAGGGCACATCGACAGATTATTCAACGTGTCGGCTTGGGTAATCGACTTTTTGGTTACTGGCGCAAGGCTCTAACCGCCTGCCGCCCTACTATTATTGTGATAGTTTGTTAAGGGTCCATTGGAGAGATAAAGAAATGTATGCCTGACATCATTGCCGAAACTGTCATCTTGCTAAATTAGTGCTCTCTCTTACTCAGACCATTGTGTACAAAGCTCAGATGAAGGTGTATTGAGTCTAATCTTTTGGCTAGGTTATGATACACTATATATACAAAAGTATGTGGATACCCCTTCAAATTAGTGGATTTGGCTATTTCAGCCAAACCCGTTAGTGACAGGTGTATAAAATCTAGCACACAGCCATGCAATCTCCATAGACAACCATTGGCAGTAGAATGGCCTTACCGAAGAGCTCAGTGACTTTCAATGTGGTACCGTCATAGGATGCCACCTTTCCAACAAGTCAGTTCGTCAAATTTCTGTCCTGCTTGAGCTGACCCGGTCAACTGCAAGTGCTGTTATTGCGAAGTGGAAATGTCTAAGAGCAGCAACGGCTCAGCCACAAAGTGGTAGACCACACAAGCTCACAGAACAGAACGTCGAGTGCTGAAGCACGTAGCGTGTACAAATCATCTGTCCTCAGTTGCAATACTCACTATCGAGTTACAAACTGCCTCTGGAAGCAACGTCAGCACACAAATTGTTCGTCGGGAGCTTCATGAAATGGGTTTCCATGGCCGAGCCACTGCACACAAGCCTAAAATCACCATACACAATCCCAAGCGTCAGCTGGAGTGGCGTAAAGCTCGCCGCTATTGGACTCTGGAGGAGTTGAAACACTTTCTCTGGAGTGATGAATCACACTTCAACATCTGGCAGTCGACGGACGAATCTGGGTTTGGCGGATGCCAGGAGAACACTACCTACCCAAAAGCATAGTGGCAACTGTAAAGTTTGGTGGAGGAGGAATAATGGTCTGGGGCTGTTTTTCCAGTGAAGGGAAATCTTAACGCTACAGCATACAATGGAATTCTAGATGATTCTGTGGCAACAGTTTGGAGAAGACACTTTCCTGTTTCAGCATGACAATGCCCCTGATCACCAAGCGAGGTCCATACAGAAATGGTTTGTTGAGATCGGTATGGAAGAACTTGACTGGCCTGCACAGAACCCTGACCTCAACCCCATCAAACACCTTTGGGATGAATTGGAACGCTGACTGCGAGCCAGGCCTAATCGTCCAACATCAGTTCCTGACCTCACTAATGCTCTTGTGGCTGAATGGAAGCAAGTCCCTGCAGCAATGTTCCAACATCTAGTGGAAAGCCTTCCCAGAAGAGTGGAGGCTGTTATAGCATTAACTCCACATTAATACCCATGATTTTGGAATGAGATGTTCGACGAGCAGGTGTCCACATACTTTTGGTATTGTAGTGTATAATTTCAGGTGACATAATTTAAAAGACATTGGGGGAATATTGTTGATTGACTTGACATCAGTGTGTGTTTGCCTCTCTGACACCAAACTCAAAAATGGTTTCAAATAGAACTGCAGTGATCACCAAAGTGCACGGTGTTACTCTTTGCTACAGTACTTACTAAGTCGCTCTGTATAAGGGCACCTGCTAAATAAACAACATGTACAAGGTACACAACTCCTGGGCAAGTCCTGCAGCACAGCTGAAGATTGAATCCTTTTTGTTCCTTGGCCTCTGCCTCTCTTTTTTCACTCTACTATGTGTGAGTCACCAAGCGCATATCATGTTGAGCTCTGGGTGGGTACAACCACAGAAATATAATTCATAAAATGGACAAAGCTCGTCAGTCCAGAGATTTCTGGGTGTTACACAAAATATGGATGCCAGTGTATCCACTCTGAAACGTTGACTTAAATGGGAGTCTGCTCCATTTTACTAATCCTAATTCTGTGTATTCGAAAGAGAGTGGAGGGGCCCTCTGAATTCTGATGTTGTGCCACATTCTAGAACGTTGTTGGGAAATGGGCGACTTGGTTCCTCCATTCTCTTGTGTTCATGGCGCTCTTTCGATTTCCCATCATAGTGAAACCCCCATCCTGTTACACATATACGTGGAGGAAGCAGAAGTCAGAGGAGGGACTAGCATTTACACACAGTAGAAAATGTAACACATACAACAACTGGTGAATGATAGACACTACAAAGTGAGCTGATATGTGATCAAAGTGTAAAAAAAAATAGGAAATGGATCCTTTACTTAAGACTTCTGCTGCTGTTTTTCCTCCCTCAAAACAGTCTGAAAACATTTCACATCCCCCTTTCCTCTTGCATTGCAATTCTTCTTCCAGTTACGTCTGTTGTAGGGCTCTCTCTATTGTGTTATTGGAGATATACTGGGTCCACAGATATTCCTGTGTGTGAGACAATACCCTTCAAATCATTGCATCTCATCATTAGCCATATAAGAATAACAAACCTAAAGGAAGTTATGTCTTGGTTTTTCTTTGTTGATGGACAGGCACAGAACATTTACCTATGGCTATTGTTTTTAATTCAAATATATATCAAAACTATGAAATAACACATATGGAATCATGTAGTAACCAAAAAAGTGTTACACAAATCAAAGTATATTTATATTTGAGATTCCTCAAAGTAGACACCCTTTGCCTTGACAGCTTTGTACACTCTTGCCATTCTCTCAACCAGCTTCATGAGGTAGTCACCTGGAATGCACTTAAATTAACTGGTGTGCCTTGTTAAAAGTTCATTTGTGGAATTTCTTTCCTTAATGCGCTTGAGCTAATCAGTTGTGTTGTGACAAGGTAGGGGTGGTATACAGAAGATAGCCCTATTCAGTAAAATACCAAGTCCATATTATGGCAAGAACAGCTCAAATAAGCAAAGAGAAAAGACAGTCCATCATTACTTTAAGACATGAAGGTCAGTCAATCCGTAAAACTTCAAGAACTTTTGAAAGTTTCTTCAAGGACAGTTGCAAAAACCATCAAGCTCTATGATGAAACTGGCCCTCATGAGGACCGTCACAGGAAAGGTAGACCCAGAGTTGCTGCAGAGGATAAGTTAATTAGAGTTACCAGCCTCAGAAATTGCAGCCACAATAAATCCTTCACAGAGTTCAAGTAACGGACACATCTCAACATCAACTGTTCAATGGAGACTGCGTGAAACAGGCTTTCATGGTCGATTTGCTGCAAAGAAATCACTACTAAAGGACACCAATAAGAAGAAGATACTTGCTTGGGCCAGGAAACACGAGCAATGGACATTAGACCGGTGGAAATCTGAGTCCAAATTTAATAGATTTCTGGTTCCAACCACCATGTGAGATGCAAAGTACGTGAACGTATGATCTCCGCATCTGTGGTTCCCACCGTAAAGCATGGAGGAGGAGGTGTGGGGTTGCTTTGCTGGTGACACGGTCAGTGACTTATTTACAATTCAAGGCACTCTTAACCAGCATGGCTACCATAGCATTCTGCAGCAATACGCCATCCCATCTGGTTTGCGCTTAGTCCCACTATCATTTGTTTTTCAACAGGACAATGATCCAATACACCTCCAGGCTGTGTAAGGGTTATTTGACCAATAAGGAGAGTAATGAAGTGCTGCATCAGATGACCTGGCCTCCACAAGCACCCGACCTCAACCCAGTTGAGATGGTTTGGGATTAGTTGAACCACAGAGTTAAGGAAAAGCAGCCAACAAGTGCTCAGCATATGTGGGAACTCCTTCAAGACTGTTGGAAAAGCATTCCATCAGAAGCTTCTAAAGCCATGATATCATTTTCTGGAATTTTTCAAGCTGTTTAAAGGCACAGTCAACTGACCCACTAGAATTGTGATACAGTGAATTGTAAGTTAAATAATCCGTCTGTAAACAATTGTTGGAAAAATGACCTGTGTCATGCACAAAGTAAATGTCCTAACCGATTTGCCAAAACTATAGTTTGTAAACAAGAAATTAGTGGAGTGGTTGAATAATGAGTTTTAATGACGCCAACCTAAGTGTAAGTAAACTTCCGACTTCAACTGTATATATTAGGCAGGGCGTTGGATATTCCTGCAATCAGCATGTCAATTGCACACTCCCTCCAAACTTGAGACATCTGTGGCATTTAGTCTAATCTTTAGGCTAGGTTATGATACACTATCATATACATAATTATGTGGACAACCCTTTGAATTAGTGGATTCTGCTATTTCAGCCACACCCGTTGCTGACAGGTGTAGAAAATCGAGCACACGGCCATGCAATCTCCATAGACTCTTTTTTTCCCCCTACTGTGTAATTGACTTGTTTATTGTTTACTCCATGTGTTGTCTGTGTTGTTGTCTGTTCACACTGCTATGCTTTATCTTGGCCAGGTCGCAGTTGTAAATGAGAACTTGTTCTCAACTAGCCTACCTGGTTAAATAAAGGTGAAATAAATAAAAATACATTTAAAAAAAGAATAAAAAAATAGACAACCATTGGCAGTAGAATGGCCTTGCTGAAGAGAGGTTCATCCAAAAGATGGAGATTCAACAGGAGGCTATTTGCCATTTTTGACCAAATACACAAAATATAGAAAATGAAGGTGGAGTTGGGCAGGAGTCATATGATCCTGTAGGCCTGGGGGTATAGAGCCCTCGGAGCGCCTGTCTTCCAGTAATGAGCTTTGGCAGGTTAACCTGAGGGGGCAGAGGGGGGCTGCAGAGGTCATGTTTCTGGGAGGAAGAGAAATCTCCACTGGCGTCAAGGCGTATGTTTCAGGTCTCACTCTACATCTCAATGCTGAGCCCAACACTTTTCATGTGAAGATTTAGGTGTTTTTAGACGTGATTAAAAGACATGAAGACAACTTATGAAATAGGCTTGTGTGTTGTGTTGTGATGGCAAATGTAATCTTTGATGATAGGATTGAAACAATGTTACACCGGGATGAAAATATAAACATTACATGTCATGTTGATGCTTGGCTTGGCGTGGCTGTTCAGACTGGCAGGAACATGCATTTCTCCTGATTTGTTTCATGTCAGGGCCTGGGTCTGGAGGATGCTGTTGTGGTCGTAGGAAATGGAGCCGATAACAGAGACACTATCACTCTGGCCTCAGGAAACAGAAAATACAACATCACTCCCACGTGGAAGTCCGACCCAAAACACACCGTGCCCTCAGTGCCCGCTCCTCTGGGTCTGCCAACCGTGCCCAGACCTCCCGTCTCTGAACTGGTGTTTGTTTTGTTGCTTAAGAGGAGTGTCCTGCTAAACCATTACTGACCTCCTGAACAATTAGTGGCTGTCATATGGCTCAGTTGTTTGGAACATAGTGCTGCTAAAAGCAAGGTTATTTCAATTGCACACATGCTTAACTGAATGAACAACAGAGACAAAAAGCAACAATTAACATTTATTGAAATAGTTTGGGGAATGGCCTCATCTCTGAGGGATAATCCTCAGAGCCATATGCTTTGATGGCAGGTAGCCCTATGTGGGGCATCTGGCATCGACCACTGGGCTTCAGGAGTTCCAATGACTTAGCTGGTGGTGGTGAGGAGGTGGCGGGTTGTCTGTAACTTTTGCTGTAACACAGCAAGTAAGAGAACATGGGTAAGTTTGACATATAAAAATACATACCAAGATTTATGTCCATTGGTTGAGAGAAACGAAGGTGATAATTTCAAGAGTGAGCCCGTAGGTTGAACAGCAAATGTGAGGAATGCCGTGCTCATTATTATGCCGTGCTCATAGCTGAACGACATTCTGCATGTGGCAAATCGAAAAGGGAGAAATGACGCTCTGATGATGATGACAATGTTTGTAAACACTAACATATACATTCCCACTATGCACATTGTGCACAGAGGAAGCAATGTGAATTGTATTGTGCTTACCGAAAACAGTAAAGTGAGCTATCCATTCAGACAAATCTTACTGATTGAACCTATGTTATCAACTATATTGAACAGAAATATAAACACAACATGCAACAATTTCATATAAGGAAATCAGTCAATTGAAAAAAATTAATTAGGCCATAATCTATGGATTCCACATGACTGGGCAGGGGTGCAGCCATGGGTGGGCCTGGTAGGGCGTAGGCCCACCCACTGGAGAGCCAGGCCCAGCCAATCAAAATGAGTTTTTCCCTACAGACAGAAATACTCCTCAGTTTCATCAGCTGTCCGGGTGGCTGGTCTCAGACGATCACACAGGTGAAGAAGCCGGATTTGGAGGTCCTGGGCTGGCATGGTTACACGTGGTCTGCGGTTGTGAGGCCGGTTGGACATACTGCCAAATTCTCTAAAACGACTTTGGTGGTGGCTTATGGTAGAAAAATTTAAATGACATTTTCTGGCAACAGCTATGGTGGACATTCCTGCAGTCAGCATGCAAATTGCACACTCCCTCAACTTGAGACATCTGTGGTATTGTGTTGTGACAAAACTGCACATTTTAAAGGGGCCTTTTACTGTCCCAAGCACAAGGTGCACCTGTGCAATGATCATGCTGTTTAATCAGCTTCTTGATATGCTACACCTGTCAGGTGGATGGATTATCTTGGCAAAAGAGAAATCTTCCCTAACATGTATGTAAACAAATTTGTGACCAAAATCTGAGTGAAATAAGATTTATGTGCGTATGGAAAAATGTGGGTATCTTTTATTTCAGCTAATTAAACATGGGACCAACACTTTACATGTTGTGTTTATATTTTTGTTCAGTATACAATACCAGTCAAAATGTTGGATACACCTACACATTCAAGTGTTTTTCTTTATTTGTACAATTTTCCACATTGTAGAATAATAGCGAAGACATCAAAACTATCAAATAACATATGGAATCATGTAGTAACCAAAAAAGTGTGAAACAAATCAAAATATATTTTATATTTGAGATTCTTCAAAGTAGCCACACTTTGCCTTGATGACAGCTTTACACACTCTTGGCGTTCTCTCAACCAGCTTAATCTGAAATGCTTTTCCAACAGTCTTGAAGGAGTTCCCACATATGCTGAGCCCTGCTTTTCTCCTTACGCCCCCTTACTCACCCCTCTGGTTCCATTCTATACCTCCTTACGCCCCCTTACTCACCCCTCTGGTTCCATTCTATACCTCCTTACGCCCCCTTACTCACCCCTCTGGTTCCATTCTATACCTCCTTACGCCCCCTTACTCACCCCTCGACAGCAACCACCCCTGGACTGTTACACATCCGCTATAGCCCCCGGCTTTATATCCACAGAGCCATGGCTGGTTTGGCTGGGCTACGGCGCCCCACTTTATACCCACAGAGCAACTGCTGGTTTGGCTGGGCTACAGCCCCCCACCTTATACCCACAGAGCAACTGCTGGTTTGGCTGGGCTACGGCCCCCCACTTTATACCCACAGAGCAATGGCTGGTTTGGCTGGGCTACAGAGCCCCGGTATGAAAAGGCCTGGATGTAAGTAGAGTGCTTAGGGCCCAACCTGCTTTCATCTGGCCCGGGCTTAGTCACAGAGGCTGGGGAACGTAAGCCAGGGAAGCCCCTCTGGGGCAGCCGCACGCACTGCTAAATTACACTTGTGCTGGAACATGGTCCCGTTTGAAAGGAGTTCATGAGTTTATTTTTACAGAGACAGTGCACATTGATCAACGTTTCAGTAAAAGTGCTGGTATTAGCTAGCCGGCTAATTTTCAACTGCAGTCCCTGGGCAGGTATGGGAGAGACAAGTTTTGAGGCCTTGGATATTCGCATACACAGAGGAAAGGGCTGGAAATAAAACTGCTTGTATGTCCTCAAACAGACATCTTAGTTAGAGTAAGTATGAGTGATGATTTTTTTCATGTAGTGAAGTTGATGATGTTTGCCATGAGTAGTTTACCTTCAATCTGTATCGTCAAAGTTCAGCATTATAGCACGATTGAAATTCAGAAGTATTGTGATTGAGCCGACATATGCAGTGTTAGCGGAGACAATGCAGTCTCCGCTAACGCAGGAACATTGTCTTTACATTTCTATCACGCTGTAGCGCAGATCTTCAGCGCTACGGATTGAATCGACCCCTAAACCTTTTCTGATGCCTTCATTTCGCTCCTCATTTTCAAGTATGGTGTTTCACAGGGATCGATTCTTGGAGCTCTTATTTTATTTCTAGTTTATATGAATGATCTATCAATGAATTAATTTTTTCCAATGATGCTTGTTGATGATGACACAAGGTAGGCTGTGGAGCCTGCATCTCTCACTACAGAGACTGTTCTTACAGTATGTCTCTTAATTTTGCATTGTGATCAACAGTCTGTTTTGTGAACCCACATCCATCTCCCTGCCATGAGTAGTGGTGGCGGGGGGTCTCTGAAAGAAAGAGGAAATGTTACTGTATTTTGTACTGTAGTACACACACACACACACACACACACACACACACACACACACACACACACACACACACACACACACACACACACAGCCTAGCTGCCCTCATCTGGGAGTGATTTGTTGTCCAGTGTACCCGTGGCCTTAAGTCATTGTGCGTCTGCCATTCGCAGAGAGAGAAAGGGTCGAGCTGATCTACACTGAACAAAAATATGAATGTAACATTCAATATATTTTTTTACTGAGTTACATTTCATATAAGGAAATCAGTCAATTTAAATAAATTCATTAGGGCCTGTAATCTATGGATTACACATGACTAGGAATACAGATATGCATCTGTTGGTCACAGATACCTTAATAAAAAAACATTTTGCCTCATGCATCTCCTTCGCATAGAGTTGATCAGGCTGTTGACTGAAACATGGGACCAACACTTTACATGTTGCGTTTATATTTTAGTTTAGTGTACATGGAGAGTCAGGGGAGTGCTCTGATTACTCCATGCCTGAGGTGAGGAGTGCCTGTGGTTGGGCATATAGAATGCCTTCAGGCAGGGTTCCTTTCAGTGTTTAGACTAAGTTAAGTTTAGAGGGTTGTTACAGTAACTGTGTTAAGGTTAGTATTTTAAGCGAGTTCCCGTACCTTGCTACCCCAGTTTGGGATTTGCTGAATTCTTTGTTCATTGACTACATTAGATGGCCACACATTTATAGTGAATTGAGTGCATTGAATGGAATATGTGATGATACTCTCTCTATTGAATAATATCTGATCAGAACATTTCAGAACATAGGTCTCATTCACACCTATCCAAATGCACGGAGGCATATCCCCCTCCCCAAGACACTCAAACACATTTACAAAGTGCATGTGCAAGCACACACACACACAAACACAGAGAGAGAGCTGTACTTGTGCATGTGACAGTAAAACTTGAAACCTGAAACACACCCTTGAGCACCCTATAGGGCACACATTATTTACTTCTTCGACAGTGAAGAAAATACATATTGGAATGCAAAGCAAAACAGTACATCCTTGCACTATAGAGTACATCCTTGCACACCACATAGTTGTCATGGTGTCAGAAACCACAAGTATGCCATTTGTGTTGTGGCAGGTGAAGAAGGTAAACACCAACTAACCAGCATCATCAGCCCTCACAATACATCCACACAAATCTCAGGTCTTGTTTATATGCTCCCTTTATTCTGGATGTTTCTGTAGGGATGTAAGAGGAAAGAACCATGATCATAATAAATAGACGGCTTACACACACACACAGGTAGGAGTATGCCTGCCTCACACACACCCTACCCCCCCCCCCCCTCCTATTCCAAGGTGTAAACACGACAAGTGAAAAGGGTGTAAAGGCGAGCTTTGAGAGGAAGGCAGGCATGAAGCAGGCCGATGACAGTAATCTGCACAATTATTCCAGCTATGACAACAAAGGCGAGAGGGAATGCAGGCACCACTGACACCTGTCCCAGCTGCCCCAGAGGAGAAACATGGAGTGGAGGGGGGTGTAACTCCTCACCTCAGTGCGGCTGTATGGGGAGAAGCAAATCGACAACGTGACGGGCCGGACACACACACACACACACACACACACACACACACACACACACACACACACACACACACACACACACACACACACACACACACACACACACACACACACACACACACACACACACACACACACACACACTAAGAACATGACATCATCCGATGTGTGTAGTTACAATTTATTGGTGCATAAAAAAATGACATGCATATACTGTAAGTACAACTAAAACCTGACTTACTAAAATACTTTGAAATAGATATGTCAGATCGAGCCTTCAGAAAACACTTGAGCTGCTCTGTAACCAAACATAGCTGACTGGCAGTCATTCCTATCCTGCTCCACTGAGTTGGGCCTCTACTGACAGGTATGATCTGTTACACGTGTCATTTCACCAAAGCTGCCTGACCTTCTGACCCTGCACCCTTCCTCAGTGCTCCTGACCTGGGGATAAATGGTAGAGTTCAGCGACGGATGTCTGAGGAGAATCATACACTATGGCAGTGGAGAACTGTGAATATAGGACCTAGGCCTACAGAGGAACCACAAATCTTCCAATACGTTGTATCAAACTCGAAAATCAAGAAAATAACAAAAAACATAGCATCACCTAATGCGTCCGACATTATATCTTCAGTTTTTGGACGATTCTCGTTCTAGTGAATGCTTTTTGATGACATTATGACTGAATCAAACAGGCCTGGCCGCACTTCAGGCTGCCGCACACACAGACTGAACCGGCATGTGACACACAACATAAAATAACGCGTGCAGCAAAACCAAACCATACACTGTTTACACAACCTATGGTACCTTAACCAATAGAAACTGTCAGCAATAGCGACAACAACAGTGTCATATCAAAGGTGACAGGTGCTGAAAGGACAGTGACCATAATACATGTGCACTCCATGGCGCTGAAGGAGAGACAGTTTTGGTCAAACACAAAGACAGGGCTGATAGACCGGCGACAGCAGTCACACACACAGGGGCGACCCATCATTCAGGGCGCCCCACATATTTTGGGGGCTTGCCTGTTTTGCATGTTATTTTGGCATTAACACGTGTCACATATCAGTTTGCAAACAATGTAAAAATAATATATATAATTGAGATAAAGCCGCATACAACATTTTCTTGAGTGAGGCAGCTCCAAAATGCAGGCGTTTCAGCCTAGCTCAGTGCTTTCTGTGGTGGGGCAAGCCAGCAGAATATACGGAGTGTTGCGCCGTGATTGGCTCAGTGTTCTGTCACGCATGGGGACTACGTCACTGTAACGAAGCATCCTTCACTCATGCTGCCAAACATACCCTCGTAAAACTGACTATCCTACAGATCCTTGACTTCGGCGATGTCATTTACAAAATAGCCTTCAACACTCTACTCAGCAAATTGGATGTAGTCTATCACAGTGCCATCCGTTCTGTCACCAAAGCCCCATATACTACCCACCACTGCGACCTGTATGCTCTCATCTCGCTTCATACTCACTGGCTCCAGGTCATCTATAAGTCTTTGCTAGGTAAAGCCCCGCCTTATCTCAGCTCACTGGTCACCATAGCAGCACCCACCAGTAGCATGCGCTCCAGCAGGTAGGGAGCAAATAGTAGAGGTTAATGGTTCACTGTCTCAGGCAAAACCATGAGTTGTGGCATTCCGCAGGGGAGCGTGCTTGGGCCTCTGCTGTTTTTATTGTATATTAACGATATGAAAGATGCTTGTTCTTGCCGTCTTTTTCTTTATGCGGATGACTCTACACTTCTGGTGTCTCACAAAAGTAAAACTATGTTGGAGAGCACAGAGCTTACTAACATTAGCAAATGGCTTGGAGATAATAAGCTATCTCTGCACTTAGTGAAAACTGAAGCAATTATTTTGGGATCCAGACCTAAATTGTGTAGGTTGTCTGAAATCAGAGTGGAGTTAGGGGGTGAGGTGCTGACTACTAAAACCTCTGTTAGCTACTTGGGATGTATCCTTGATGGAAGCTTGGGAGGTGTGAGCATGGCCAACCAATAAGGTGCTAGGGAAGGTTAATGCCAGTACTAAGTTATTGTCTAGAAAGTCCAAGCTGCTTGATAAGGACTCCATGAAAGTGCTAGCTACTGCCCTCATTCAATGCCATTTTGACTACGCTAGTACTTCCTGGTTTGGGGGCTTATCTAAACTTATGAAGGGGAAGCTCCAGATAGCCCAGAATAAGCTGATCAGGGTAGTATTGAAGGTGAGTCCACGTACTCACATAGGCAGGAGCTGCTTTCAGGAACTAAACTTGGCTGCCTGTTGAGGCTAGGGTGTCCCAGATTAGACTAGGTTTGTTTTACAGGAGTATTTATGGTCCTGCGACCAGATATCTAAGTGATTATTTTCCTCGTGTTAGGGATGCACACAATCACAGCACCAGGTCAGGTGTTGCTGATGTGTGCTTATACAGGTTCAGGAGTAATGCTGGGAAAGGTACTTTCTTGTATACTGGAGCCTCAGAATGGAATGAGTTGCCTCTGCCTATAAAAACAACGTCCTCTCTGGACAGCTTTAATAATAAAGTAAAAATATGTTTGATGTCTTCTGTGACCATATGAATAACCCCTATGATGTAACTGGAATGATGAGATAGATGTTCTTCTTCTATGTTTTTATTTTATTATTTCACTGCCATACCGTGTTCGATCTTGTCTAGCCATCTTGTTTCAAGAGGACCACAATGGAAATAAGTCCCAGACTTTATTGTGTGTTATCCTCGATGATTTTATTCATGTGCATGTAAGGCTTTTAAGTTTTACGTGTGCTTGTTTTTTGAAATGGTCGATTTAATAAACTAAACTAAACAAAAAAATGTCACTGGTCATCCCCAAAGCCAACTCCTCTTTTGGCCACCTTTCCTTCCAGTTCTCTGCTGCCAATGACTGGAACGAATTGCAAAAATCACTGAAGCTGGAGTCTTATATCTCCCTCACTAACTTTAAGCATCAGCTATCAGAGCAGCTTACGGATCATTGCACCTGTACACAGCCCATCTGTAAATAGCCCACCAAACTACCTCATCCCCATATTGTTATTTCTTTTTTTGCTCCTTTGCGCCCGAGTATCTCTACTTGCACATTCATCTTCTGCACATCTATCACTCCAGGGTTTAATTGCTAAATTGTAATTATTTCGCCACTATGGCCTATTTATTGCCTTACCTCCCTAATCTTACTACATTTGCACACACTGCATATAGATTTTCCTATTGTGTTACTGACTGTACATTTGTTTATCCCATGTGTAACTCTGTGTTGTTTGTGTCGCACTGCTTTGCTTTATCTTGGCCAGGTCGCAGTTGTAAATGAGAACTTGTTCTCAACTGGCCTACCTGGTTAAATAAAGGTGAAATTAAAAATTAACTGCCAAGTGTAAGAGGAAATTCTAGCCCTTCGGGTGTTACATTAGAAGTGCCCATCCAAGAAGGCTCAAGGTCATTGGCCAGAGATAAAATGACGTCAAATCAAGTTATAAACTCAGCAAAAAAAGAAACGTCCCTGTCTTTCAAAGATAATTCGTAAAAATCCAAATAACTTCCCAGATCTTCATTGTAAAGGGTTTAACCTGTACTGCTCTGGCGTTCCGCCAGCGGAACTCCTCCCACATTCCACTGAAAAGGCAGAGCGCGAAATTCAAAATATATTTTTTTGAAATATTTAACTTTCACACATTAACAAGTCCAATACAGCAAATGAAAGGTACACATCTTGTGAATCCAGCCAACATGTCCGATTTTTGTAAATGTTTTACAGCGAAAACAGCACGTATATTTATGTTAGCTCACCACCAAATACAAAAAAGGACAGACATTTTTCACAGCACAGGTAGCATGCACAAAGCCAACCTAACTAACCAAGAACCAATCAAACTAACCAACAAACAACTTCATCAGATGACAGTCTTATAACATGTTATTCAATAAATCTATGTTTTGTTCGAAAAATGTGCATATTTCAGGTATAAATCATAGTTTACATTGCAGCTACAATCAGAAATTGCACCGAAAGCAGACAGAATAATTACAGACACCAACGTCAAATACCTAAATACTCATCATAAAACATTTCTGAAAAATACATAGTGTACAGCAAATGAAAGACAGGCATCTTGTGATTCCAGCCAATATTTCCGATTTATTAAGTGTTTTACAGCGAAAACACAATATAGCGTTATATTAGCTTACCACAATAGCCAGAAACACAAGCCATTTCCCAGCAGCAAAAGTTAGCGATCGTAACAAACCAGCAAAAGATATATAATTTTTGACTAACCTTGATATGCTTCATCAGATGACAGTCCTATAACATCAGGTTATACATACACTTATGTTTTGTTCGAAAATGTGCATATTTAGAGCTGAAATCAGTGGTTATACATTGTGCTAACGTAGCTACTTTTTCCCACAACGTCCGGATTTTTTTCTGACACTTTTTCTGACACACATATTCTGACCAAATAGCTATTCATAAACATAACTAAAAAATACATGTTGTATAGGAAATGATAGATACACTAGTTCTTAATGCAATCGCCGTGTTAGAATTCTAAAAATAACTTCATTACGACATAAGGCTTACGTTATGGCGACCGAGTGCCCAAAACCTGGGCACAAAACTAATAGTACACAGTTAGACAGATATATGAAATAGCATCATAAAATGGGTCCTACTTTTGCTGATCTTCCATCAGAATGTTGTACAAGGTGTCCTTTGTCAAGAACAATCGTTGTTTGGATTTAGAACGTCCTTTTTCCCTCTTGAATTAGCAAGCGCACTAGCCAAGTGGCGCGAAGCTCTCCTTTCTGAACAAAGGCACACAACGCAACACGCCTAACGTCCCGAATAAATTTCAAAAATCTAATAAAACTATATTGAAAAAACATACTTTACGATGATATTGTCACATGTATCAAATAAAATCAAAGCCGGAGATAGTAGTCGCCTATAACGACAGCTTTTCAAAAGGCAATCCCCGGTTCCTCCTTGCGCCTTCCTGAAAACAGGAAATGGGTGACACGTCATTCCAAGAGGATTTATTCCATCTCAGACCAAGATAAACACCTCATTTCTTCTCTCACTGCCTCTTGACATCCAGGGGAAGGTGTATGACGTGCATGTATACTAATACGTATCATGCCCATTTATAGGCAGGACCTAGAAGAGAGCATCGATTTCAGATTTTCCACTTCCTGGTCAGGAAGTTTGTGCCAAATGAGTTCTCTTTTACTCACAGATATAATTCAAACGGTTTTAGAAACTAGAGAGTGTTTTCTATCCAGTAGTAATAATAATATGCATATTGTACGAGCAAGAATTGAGTACGAGGCCGTTTAAATTGGGCACGTTTTTCCCCCAAAGTGAAAATAGCGCCCTCTGTCCTCAACAGGTTTTAAACACTGTTTCCCATGCTTGTTTAATGAACCATAAACAATTAATGAACATGCACCTGTGGAACGGTCGTTAAGACACTAACAGCTTACAGACGGTAGGCAATTAAGTCACAGTTATGAAAACTTAGGACACTAAAGAGGCCTTTCTACTGACTCTGAAAAACACCAAAAGAAAGATGCCCAGGATCCCTGCTAATCTGTGTGAACGTGCCTTAGGCATGCTACAAGGAGGCATGAGGACTGCAGATGTGGCCAGGGCAATAAATTGCAATGTCCATACCGTGAGACGCCTAAGACAGAGCTACAGGGAGATAGGACGGACAGCTGATCATCCTCGCAGTGGCAGACCATGTGTAACAACACCTACACAGGATCGGTACATCCACACCTGAAAATCACACCTGTGGGACAAGTACAGGATGGCAACAACAACTGCCCGAGTTACACTAGGAACGCACAATCCCTCCATCAGTGCTCAGACTGTCCGCAATAGGCTGAGAGAGGCTGGACTGAGGGCTTGTAGGCCTGTTGTAAGGCAGGTCCTCACCAGACATCACCGGCAACAACGTCACCTATGGGCACAAACCCACCGTCGCTGGACCAGACAGGACTGGCAAAAAGGGCTCTTCACTGACGAGTCGCGGATTTGTCTCACCAGGGATGATTGTCGGATTCGCGTTTATCATCAAAGGAATGAGCGTTACACCGAGGCCTGTACTCTGGAGCGGGATCAATTTGGAGGTGGAGGGTCCGTCATGGTCTGGGGCGGTGTGTCACAGCATCATCGGACTGAGCTTGTTGTCATTGCAGGCAATCTCAACGCTGTGCGTTACAGGGAAGACATCCTCCTCCTTCATGTGGTACCCTTCCTGCAGGCTCATCCTGACATGACCCTCCAGCATGACAATGCCACCAGCCACACTGCTCGCTCTGTGTGTGATTTCCTGCAAGACAGGAATGTCAGTGTTCTGCCATGCCCAGCGAAGAGCCCGGATCTCAATCCCATTGAGCACGTCTGGGACTGTTGGATCGGAAGGTGAGGGCTAGGGCCATTCCCCCCAGAAATGTCTGGGAACTTGCAGGTGCCTTGGTGGAAGAGTGGGGTAACATCTCACAGCAAGAACTGGCAAATCTGGTGCAGTCCATGAGGAGGAGATGCACTGCAGTACTTAATGCAGCTGGTGGCCACACCAGATACTGACTGTTACTTTTTTTGACCCACCCCCTTTGTTCAGGGACACATTATTCCATTTCTGTTAGTCACATGTCTGTGGAACTTGTTCAGTTTATGTCTCAGCTGTTGAATCTCGTTATGTTCATACACATATTTACACATGTTAAGTTTGCTGAAAATAAATGCAGTTGACAGTGAGAGGACGTTTCTTTTTTTGCTGAGTTTATGTACTGTAGCTCTGATTGGACTGATCATGTCAACGTCATACTTTCACAATTTTAGCTAGCAGTCATCATCAAGAATCAAATCGACAATCTACTGGCAAATCCTTTTTAATCCTTGTCATATGAAGAGAAATTATAGATAAAACGTATCGGTGCTCATCGGCCATTGGACATAATCATTACACAACAAGTTGGAAATCGCAAATTCAATTAGTGGTTTGGAAGGAATCAGTGACAGTGGCTGTGTGGTCCCGAATCTGAGATTATGGGGCTCTTTTCCAAGTTTAAAATTCTAACCATTCAACATTGGCCATGTTGTCAATGAAGCATGATTTGTGCCGCGCGAAAAAAAACACAACTCGGAACTGCAAAAACTTGACTTCACTTCAGTTTTGAACGGTCATCCAACTCGGAATTGTAAATCCGGCCTCCAGTTGTATTAAATCCAGAGAATGCCATACTTTGATGACAAAATTTGCCCACGAAGGACCGCCGCGCCACCTTACTGTTCAAGTGAGCAAATCACAAGGTGAGTCCAAAAATGTATTGTATGCTGCTGCATAAATTGTGTAATATGCCAGGGAGATATGTATACTGTAGCTAAGAAAGTAATACTAAGTGTATTTGGTGTGGTAAGATGTTAGTAGCCCATGTGCATCCCCCTAATAATTTGGTCTATTTACCCCTCTTAATTTCACCTACTGTTCTGACTGTTTTACTGTAGCCTATAACCTGTTTTAGAGAAATGTAATCATCAAATATTCTAAGAGCTTTCATTGTCTGCTTACAGTATATGCCCCCTTTATTTATCCTACGGTTCTGACTTGGTGTACAAGGAGAACACTGTAAGAACGGCCCATGTTCTGAATTCTGTCACTGTACATTTCAAAAGTACTAAACAAATAGTTAAATTGACTAACGTTATGTCCGTCGTAGCTCGCTCATTAATGTCTTAATCGAAATTACGGATTGCCTCTTATCCGCTTGTCATCCCCTTATGCCATAGTTTGTACATCTCAATTGTCATTAAAAACCACATTTGTTTAAGCAAGTCAGCCATATCAGCTATGTTTTTTAAAAGGCAGCAAATGAGTCTGAATGAACTGTTTCGCTGCCAGACAAGGCTCCGCTGATAGCCAGGTGTAGCTGTGGTAAGGATTCACTCCATGGTGCTCAAAAGAAAGCTCTGCTGTTGGGACAGCTTTATGTGTAGGCACTAACAGTTTGTGGGCACCATTTGTCACCGTTATAGTGCAATTCATGTATTGTTTAGTGTTGTGTAGTGGCTTTTCTGGCATGCATCCCACTTTTGAATTTTTTTGCCCCACCAAGATTTACATGCTAACATCGCCACTGCACACACAGCATCAAATAATGTAAAAGAATAAGCCTCCCATTAACTCCAGCAGGCCCCATGAAATCATATACAAAAGCACAACCATTTCCAAAATTAAATTAACAAGCCAGCTATTACTTCCCATTATAAATATATTTTCACTTTCATCACACTAACCGGTGATATAAAGTTTAATGCAAAAATGGTTCACAGTCATTATTTTCAAAGAGATAGCTAACAGAAAGTGAGCTGCAACAAAAAACAGTGCCACTCACCAGATGATGATAATTTGTAAACAAAGTTTAAAATACATTTGAAAGTTAATCTTTAAAAGTGTGATGCTAACAAATTAGCAACAACATCCACCTTGAAGTTTATAACAGCTGCTGCAGCCACTGTTGCCATTGTCACACTACTACAACACAAGCTAGCTAATGTTACTAGCGTTAGCATGGGAAAACTACTGCTTGCACCACTGATTATTTTCTCTTCCTCGCTCAGTACTCTAGGCCTAGACATGTCACTTGAAAAAAAACGGTCCCACCCATTGCAAGTCAAAATGTGATTAGTTCATTCCACTGTCCAGAATTTTGCTCTAATACAGTTGAATGTCAGGGGCCTTCTGTCCAGCTTCTGAAGGCCCAGCCAATGCCTGGCTGAGCTAGCTAGATTTCTCTACCAAGAGAGCACCAAAGAAAATCCTGATTTGATATTTTTTTCAATTCAGTATTAACCCTTCTCTTTCCAGCACAAACTGAAGAGATGAAATCAGAATATCATAAAAAGTATTGTAAAAATAAAAATAAAAAGTTTTAAAAAATTAAATATATATATATATATATTTTTTTTGAAATCCATAAAGGCCCTCTCGGTTCCCCACTGCACTATGGAAAGACTGACTGACGGGTTTCTGAAGATCCATAAGTAATGGAGCCCTGATGTTGCAGAAATGAATAGCCTTGGTTTGCTCATGTTCTGTAAATATAGTTTGAAGAGTATAATCTTTTTTATATATGTATGAACTAATCCACCATTTTATTGACAAATCATTTGTGTCCTCTTAGCTTAAACAAAGATTCGCTCTGCTTCACCAAGACAAAGAGCATTGAAAAGGCCTGGGGGCGAAGGAACCAGATCTTACAGAACCAGTAATAGATTCACCCTCTCCTTCTCCTATACCCCCCCCCCAACACCCAGCCTCTCCTCCTGGTCCGACTCCTGCCGTGGCGTTGCCCCTACACACTGGGCCTCTAATTATTTCATGATGTAGCAGGAAATCCTGCAGGGGCTACATAAACACCGGGCGGGGGGGGGGGGTGACGATGACTCCCGCTATGCCCTTTTCCTCTCTTCCCATCAGAGGAGGGTGACATCTCGTCCCCTCTTCCTGCCCTCAGCAACCTTCAGGACCTGGGATCTGTGTCCTCCTCAAGTCCCCATGGACCGCCTTGTCTGGAGCGTCACACTTCATACTCCAAAACGGACACACACATGCATACACGTACACAAACACTTTCCTTCTGAGCCCAGGTCAGAGGCTGAGCTAGATTCCGTACCCCCACCTCTACACCCCCCCCTTACAAAACCAACATTCTTCACTCCTGGTGAGCTGAAGTGGGGGATGTGGAGGGTTTGGGGGGTCTAGTTGCGTGTGTCGAACCAAAGGTGCCGTTGTGCATAAATTAATATAAGGTGAAATTCTTGCCAGGGAGTCGTCTTGCACTTCTCCAGACAGAGGAGGCCCCATCTACTTCCCATCTACTTCCCCTCACACCCCTGGACTGGTCTCGTGTGGGGCAGCGTATTTAGGGTACTGGCTCTTGATAATTATCGATTCGTTTGAACTGGGATTTTGTAGTGTCCAACACATGCCTATCACAGGTATCCCCATTGAGAACATTATCTTGGCATACCTGGGTCGAGAGAGGGGAGGAGAAGAGAGGCTGTCATGCAGAATACTTTGTGAATACCAGTCCCCATGACCATTATTTAATGGTCAATGTACCTTCCGAATGTATTCACACCCCTTGACTTTTTCCACATTTTGTTGTGTTACAGCCTGAATTTAACATGGATAAAATTTTGATTTTGTGTCGCTGCCCTACACACAATAACCCATAATGTCAAAGTGGAATTATGTTTTTAGAAATGTTTATAAATGATTTATAAATGAAAAGCTGAAATTTCTTGAGTCAATACGTATTCAACCAATTTGTTATGGCAAGCCTGAATCAATTCAGGAGTAAAAATGTGCATGTTGAAGTTATTAATTACACTTTGGACGGTGTTTCAATACACTGAGTCACTACAAAGATAAAGGCATCCCATCTAACTCAGTTGCCGGCGAGGAAGGAAACCGTTCAGGTATTTCACCATGAGGCCAATGGTGACTTTAAAACAGTTAAAGAGTTTAACCTCATAACTTCTTATGGCTGCAGGGGCAGTATTGAGTAGCTTGGATGAAAGGTGCCCAGAGGTGCCCAGAGTAAACTGCCTGCTCCTCAGTCCCAGTTGCTAATATATGCATATTATTAGTAGTATTGGATAGAAAACACTCTGAAGTTTCTAAAACTGTTTGAATGATGTCTGTGAGTATAACAGAACTCATATGGCAGGCAAAAACCTGAGAAGAAATCCAAACAGGAAGTGGGAAATCTGAGGTTGGTCGATTTTCAAGTCCTCGCCTATCGAATACACAGTGGGATATGGATCAGTTTGCACTTCCTACGGCTTCCACTAGATGTCAACAGTCTGTAGAACCTTGCCTGATGATTCTACTGTGAAGTGGGGCCGAAGGAGACAGGAATGAGTCAGGTCTACCATGAGCTGACCATGCGCCTTCACATGAGAGGGAGCTCTGTTCCATCGCACATCTTAAGTCAATGGAATTCTCCGGTTGGAACGTTATTGAAGATTTATGTTAAAAGCATCCTAAAGATTGATTCAATACATCGTTCGACATGTTTCTACTGACTGTTACGGAACTTTTTGACATTTCGTCTGCTTTTAGTGAACGCGCTTCCTGACTTTGGATTTGTTTACCAAACACGCTAACAAAAATAGCTATTTGGACATAAATGATGGACATTACCGAACAAAACAAACATTTCTTGTGGAAGTGGGAGTCCTGGGAGTGCATTCCGACGAAGATCAGCAAAGGTAAGTGAAGATTTATAATGCTATTTATGAGGTTTTTTGACTGCACAATTTGGCGGGTAAATGTATGGCTTCCTTTTGTGGCTGAACGCTGTTCTCAGATTATTGAATATTGTGCTTTTGCCGTAAAGCTTTTAGCTGAAAGCTGAAATCTGACACAGCGGTTGCATTAAGAACAAGTGTATCTTAATTCTATGTAAAACATGTATCTTTCATCAAAGTTTATGATGAGTATTTATGTTATTTGACGTGGCTCTCTGCAATTTCTCTGGATATTTTGGAGGCATTTCTGAACATGGCGCCAATGTAAACTGAGGTTTTTGGATATAAATATGAACTTTATCGAACAAAACATATATGTATTGTGTAACATGAAGTCCTATGAGTGTCATCTGATGAAGATCATCAAAGGTTAGTGATTAATTTTATCTCTATCTTTAGAACCGCAGAGTGCTGAAGTGCGTAGCATGTACAAATCGTCTCTCCTCGGTTGCAACACTCACTACCAAGTTCCAAACTGCCTCTGGAAGCAACATCAGCACAAGAACTCTTCGTTCTGGGTTTCTGGGTTTCCATGGCCGAACAGCCACACACAAGCCTAAGATGATCATGCGCAATGCCAAGCGTCGGCTGGAGTGGTGTAGCGCTCGCCACCATTGGAGTAGATGAAACGTGTTCTCTGACAGTCCAGTCATACAGACGAATCTGGGTTTGGCGGATGCCAGAGAACGCTACTTGCCCCAATGCATAGTGCCATCTGTAAAGTTTGGTGGAGGAGGAATAATGGTCTGGGGCTGTTTTTCATGGTTCGGACTAGTCCCCTTAGTTCTAGTGAATGGAAATCTTAACACTACAGCATACAAGGACATTCTAGACGATTCTGTGCTTCCAACTTTGTGTCAACAATTTGGGGAAGGCCCTTCCTGTTTCAGCAAGCCAATGCCCCAGTTCCCAAAGCGAGGTCCATACAGAAATAGTTTGTTGAGATCGGTGTGTAAGAACCTGACTGGCCTGCACAGAGCCCTGACCTCAACCCCAACGAACACCTTTGGGATGAATTGGAACTCCAACTGCAAGCTAGGCCTAATTGCCCAACATCATCCAACATCAGTGCCCAACCTCACTTATGCTCTTGAGGCTGAATGGAAGAAAGTCCCCGCAGCAACGTTCCAACATCTAGTGGAAAGCCTTTCCAGAAGAGTGGAGGCTGTTACAACAGCACAGGACGGATGCCCATGATTTTGCAATTAAATATTAGACGATACTTCTGGTCATGTAGTGTGGAACATGCTGCATTGAACATGACCCTATACAATGTTTTGGATTAGTAAAGTTAACAAACAGAGCTCCTCTCTCCTGTCCAGTTATTAGTAGTTATTCTATAGGTTATAAAACCTCAAATACGACTATGGATTCAAATGAACAAATGTGTGGATTGTAAATGGAGCAGCCGTGCAACTGATATTTCACGGCCGGAGGCAGGAGAGCTAGCTACCACTGAGGATATTAGCCCAGATAACAGTAGCGACGAAGGAATGGCTACTTTGCAAGTCGGACATGTAGAAGCTGACACGGGAACAGGACTCCCACAGGTCTTGCGGGTCCCGCAGGATTCTGACAGGAATGGGAGTGATGTTTCTAGAGTCATGTTCAGGACCGGATCAACAGTCTACAGGAATGGGCATTACAGGAATAGTTATAAAAAGTGTTTTTTGGGGGAGCAAATATGTCATGTGTGGAGCATTTCATTAAAACAACAACAGTGTAAGCTAGGCCTAATATAGTTCACTTAATAAAAATAAATTAAAACATGGGCTCACTCGCGCCTCGCTCCAGTTGTTGCCAGTCACTAGGCTACCTCAGATAACAACCTACCTCAGTAGCCTAAATGATGAAGCTGTCAAGGAATTGCAATGTCTTGTAGCAGCCAAGGACCCATCACTAACATTAACATTAGAGCAAAGGAAAGAGCGATGTTTTAGCTAAAATAGACGGAGTTGTGTTTGACAAGGAAGGAACTTGTAAAAAATGCTGTGGTTTAATCAAATAGGCAACCAACCGGAGACAACCTGAAGCAGCATAGCTGCTCTACTCCTAACAACTTTACCTTCAAGACCAATTTTTCGTGTATTTAACTAAACCTGTGCCTGAGGTGAAGAGTGAAATAAAAATTGATTGACCTATGCAGTACTGCCACTCAGGTTTTTATTTTATTTTTCATGTTCATGTTGTAAATGTTGATGTGTTGTAAATGTTCATATGTGCACAGTGCTCAGATTTATGCAGGAGCTGTGCTGAGCAGACCATCCTGCTGTGGTTTCTGTCCTCATCCTCCAGCGTCAGCCGTGTCAACCTCTAGTGGACTAGTACTGTAACGTGAGCGCTGGGAGTCGGGAACCAAGTTCAGGGAGTGCATCATTTAATAAACAAATGAACAAAACAAGAAACACAAACAGCAAGGAAACTGACTCAGAAACAGTGACGCCTGGGGAAGGAAGGGAGTGACATATATAGGGCAGGTAATCAAAGAGGTGATGGAGTCCAGTTGAGTCTGATGATGCGCAGGTGAGCGTAACGATGGTGACAGGTGTGCGCCATAACGAGCAGCCTGGTGACCTAGAAGCCGGAGAGGGAGCACATGTGACAAGTACAAATAATCTCGGGAGGATTTTGAAAGTTATCCACCTCCTTTGAAGCTATGGATGTTTACAAATGATATTAAAGACAACAAAAAGCTCAGTGTGTTTCTGTGATTGATGCTGAAACAGATGGACTATTAAAGAATCTGATCACACCTGATACACTAAGTACGTTGCCGTATGACGAACTGAAACTAGTGTTGCTAGCTCACTACAAACCAAAACCACTGGTGATTTTAGGGAAAGCAAAAGCGGCTCAATCAGTAAATGCAGTGAATAAAAATGCGAAAACATTTCCCAGGAGTGTAAAAAGGACAATTCAACAGCAGCAATGACAATTGAGAGAAAAAGAATCCAAGGCAAAAAAAAGGCAAAAGAATGCTGGTCAGCAACCATGCTACAGGAGTGGAGGACAACATTCTGCTCGTGATTGCAAATTCAAAAATGAGAAATGCCATGTCTGTTCTGAAGTTGGATACATAACCCATGCATGTAGGAACCGCAGAGCAGGACAGACACAGCATGTTGATACTGCTGAGAGCAATGACAAGAGTATTGACGATGATTCAGAGTTGTTTGGGGTGTATATAATTAACACTAATTACAATGGGAAAAAGGGCATTACAGTGAATGTCAGTGAATGTTAAAGAAAACGCAGTTACAGCTGACTGCCTACTCAGGTGAAAAAATCCCTTTGGGCATGTTAAAGTGCCAGTGCAGTACAGGAAATAAAGTGACTTTGCCGTTGATAATTGTTAAAGGAGACAGACCTGCACTGATGGGCCATAACTGGCTAGAGGAAATACAGTTAAACATCTTTTCAGTGGAAAGGGCTGTGACAGACACAGACTGGCAGTCAAAGCTGTACTACAGTGCCATCAGGTAGTGTTTTCAGAAGGGACAAATTTCATCAAAGATTTCCAAGCAAAGATCAGAACACGTGCTGACGCTCATCCCATTTTTCAGAAGGCAAGACCAGTGCCATACGCATTGAACAAGCAGTGGACAAAGAGTTGGATATGCTCGAGGAGACAAAGATCATCACCAAAGTCGAAAGGAGTGACTGGGCGCGCCAATAGTCATCGTTCCAAGGAGTGACAAATCCCTTGGGTATGTGGCACTTGTTAGGTCACCATTAACCAGAGCGTGGAAGAGGAGACTTACCCCTTACCAAACACTGAGGACTTATTCACTACACTAGCTGGAGGAACATCATTCAGCAAATTGGATCTCTCGCACGCCTACCAGCCGTTCCAGTTGGACACAGATTCTGAGAAATATCTGACAATCAACACTCACTGTGGGTTGTACAGGTATCATCACCTCAGCTATAGTGTCTCAAGTGCTCCTTCAATCTTTCAGTTGGTCATGGACCAGATCCTACAAGGAATCGAACATGTCACCCGTTTCCTGGATGACATCCTCATCACGGCTGGTTCTAAGGAGGAACATCTGAAAAAGCTGTATGAAGTGCTCAAACGGCTGAAGAAGTACGGGGTACGAGTGAAACTCTCAAAGTGCACACTTTTACAAAACATCTTGGAATACTTGGGTCATCAGATTGACAAGGAAGGACTGCATCACACAGATGTAAAAGTTGCAGCCATCATCAAAGCACCCAAGCCAACCAACGTAACAGAACTTTAGTCGTTCCTAGGCCTGCTAAACTATTATGGCAGATTCCTATCAAACCTGTCACCTTGCTCCAGCCGTTGCACAACCTGTTGAGAATAGAAGAACGTTGTAGTTGTACTGCCGCATGCGACGCAGCGTTTGAGAAAAGCAAACAGCTGTTTCTACAGAGTAATGTCCTGGTGCACTACAACACCCAACGACCCGAGACTTGCCTGCGACGCATCAACATATGTTGTGGGTGCCATGGTCTCCCACATCATGGACAATGGAGAAGAAAAACCCATTGCGTTTGCTTCACGGATGCTATCAGACGCAGAAAAGAATTACACCCAGATTGAAAAAGAGTCCCTGTCAATTATCTTTGGAGTCAAGAATTTCAAGAAATACCTATAAGGAGAAAGTTCACATTAATCACAAATCACAAGCCTTTGCTGGCTATCTTGGGACCCAATGGGTGGCCAAGTCACGTGACAGATGAAGACACGAGTTGTCTGAAGATCAAGGCTGTGCACTCTGGGGTTTGCGAGTGATCATACCCCCAGCACACAGATAGAGACTGTTGCAGGACTTTTACCATGAACATCCTGGCATCTGTCGGATGAAGGCCTTAGCCCAAAGCTATATCTGGTGGCCAGGATTGGACAGTGACATAGAGAAGAAAGTGCAGAGTTGTCAAATCTGCCAAGCAGTACAGAAGATGCCAGTTGTCTCACCACCTCATGTTTGGAGATACCCCAAAAGGGTGTGACAGAGAATTCACATCGACTTCGCTGTAAAGGACAAGAAGTACTTTTTAGTGATTGACAGCCATTCAAAGGGGTTGGAAGTTTTTCACATGACATCATCGAATGTCGTTGAAAAGCTACAACGCCTGTTCGCAGCCTACGGATTGTGCAAAGAAATCGTCTCTGATAATGGACACCAGTTGGTCTATTCCGATTTCAAAATGAGTTGTCAACCCCAGAGGACATCCCCGATATCCCACGGACAGCTCTAGTCCTGACCGCTCACCAACGTTCCCAGAAAGCAACCTCAGCCCAAGTCAAGTTGCGCAGCCAGCACTTGAAAGGTACCAAATCCAGCTCCAGTAAACTCAAGGAGTACCATAACGTAGCCTGCGTACAGTGCATTCAAAAACCTTCACTTTGCCACATTTTGTTGCGTTACAGCCTTATTTTAAAATGTATGAAAATAAATAATTTAATCAATCTACAAACAATGCCCCACAATAACAAAGCAAAAACTTTTTTAAAATCTTTTGGCAACAGAAATACCTTATTTACATAAGTATTCAGACCCTTTGTTATGAGACTCGAAATTGAGCTCAGGTGCATCCTGTTTCCATTGATCATGCTTGAGATGTTTCTACAACTTGATTGGAGTTCACTTGTGGTGATTGATTGGACATGACTTGGAAAGGCACACACCTGTCTATATAAGGTCCAAAAGTTGACAGTGCATTGACAGTGCATCAGAGTAAAAACCAAGCCATGAGGTTGAAGGAATTGTCCGCAGAGCTCCGAGACAGGATTGTGTCGAGGAACAGATCTGGGGAAGGGTACCAAAAAAATTCTGCAGCATTGAAGGTCCCCAAGAACATAGTGGCCTCCATCATTCTTAAATGAAAGAAGTTTGGAACCACCAAGACGCTTCCTAGAGCTGGCCGCCCGGCCAAACTGAGCAATTGGGGGAGAAGGGCCTTGGTCAGGGAGGTAAACAAGAACCCGATGGTCACTCTGACAGAGCTCCAGAGTTCCTCTCTGGAGATAGGGAACCTTCCAGAAGGACAAACATCTCTGCAGCACTCCACTAATCGGGTCTTTATGGTAGAGTGGCCAGACGGAAGCCACTCCTCAGTAAAAGGCACATGACAGCCCACTTGAACTTTGCCAAAAGGCACCTAAAGGACTCTCAGACCATGAGAAACAAGATTCTCTTGTCTGATGAAACGAGGATAGAACTACCTGGCCTGAATGCCAAGCATCACGTCTTGAGGAAACCAGGCTCCGCTCATCACCTGGCCAATACCATCCTTACGGTGAAGCATGGTGGTGGCAGCATCATGCTGTGGGGATGTTTTTCAGTGGCAGGGACAGAGAGATCCTTGATGAAAACCTGCTCCAGAGCGCTCGGGACCTCAGACTGGGCTGAAGGCTCACCTTCCAACAGGACAACGACTCTAAGCACACAGCCAAGACAACGCAGTAGTGGCTTCTGGACAAGTCTCTCAATGTCCTTGAGTGGACCAGCCAGAGCCTGGACTTGAACCAGATCGAAATCTCTGGAGAGACCTGAAAATAGGTGTACAGCAACGCTCCCCATCCAACCTGACGGAGCTTGAGAGGATCTGCAGAGAAGAATGGGAGAAACTCCCCAAATACAGGTGTGCCAAGCTTGTAGTGTCATACCCAAGAAGACTGGAGGCTGTAATCGCTGCCAAAGGTGCTTCAACAAAGTACTGAATACTTATGTAAATATGATATCAGTTTTTTATTTGTAATACATTTGCAAACATTTCAAAAAACCTGTTTTTCATTTGTCATTATTGGGTTTTGTGTGTAGATTGATGAGGGGAAAAAAACAATTTAATGCATTTTAGAATAAGGTTTTAAAGTAACAAAATGTGGAAAAAGTGTAATAGATTTGTCTATTAACATGGTAATATGCTTAGATACAATTATCACTTACCTGATTGGTTAATCCTGTGACCTATTAACTTTGATACGTTGATAGAACGTGCTGCCTCAAACATGCCCCTGTGTTGTACTACCATGTTTTGGATCAGTAAAGTTACTAAATGTAGCTCCTCTCTCCTGTCCAGTTGTTATAAGTTACTAAATGTAGCTCCTCTCTCCTGTCCAGTTGTTATAAGTTATTCTATAGGTGATAAAACCTAAAATACTACAATAGTAAAACTGCAAAACATTTGGCAAAGAAATGTACTTTATGTCCTGAATACAAAGCGTTATGTTTGGGGCAAATCCAACACATCACTGAATACCACTCTTCATATTTTCAAGCATGGTGGTGGCTGCATCATGTTATGGCAAGGACTAGGGAGTTTTTTAGGATAAAAATAAACGGAATAGTGCTAAGCACAGGCAAAATCCTAGAGGAAAACCTGGTCCAGTCTGCATTCCAAGAGACACTGGGAAACAAATTCACCTTTCAGCAGGAAAATAACCTAAAACACAAGGCCAAATATACACTGGAGTTGCTTACCAAGATGACATTGAATGTTCCTGAGTGGCCTAGTTACAGTTTTGACTTAAATTGACTTGAATATCTATTGCAAGACTTGAAAATGGCTGAAGAATTGTTTTAATAATGATGTGCAAATATTTTACAATCCAGGTGTGCAAAGCTCTTAGAGACTTACCCAGAAAGACTCACAGCTGTAATTTCTGCCAAAGGTGATTCTAACATGTATTGACTACTTATGTAAATTAGATATTTAATTTGCATAAACAAATGTGCATAAATAAATGAAGGGGGTTGAATACTTTCTGAAGGCACTGTAAGTCTTCACATTGCAGTGACTTTGATATAGCCATTGTTCACAGTTCAACGCGCATGCACATGTAATTCTGTTGCTTACTCCGAACTGTGAGAAATATTTATTTTAGTATGAAAAAAACTCTCATCTCATTTATCATGAGCTGCCATCTGTCGAAACAGTTTTGGGGAAAGGGTGGCATGTCTGGACATGAGCACAGGAGTTGGCTCCCAGCAGAATGTTGGTTAGCTGTCAGAAAGGGATCGTTTCTCTCCAGGACTCTCCTCAGATTCAAGGAGGCAGTGTTAAAATAGATTAATTTATTTTTCAAAAGTGGTGATGTCACCAGACAGGCCAAAACTTTATCCCACCAAAAACCGCTTTCAAACCGCTCTTACACGAAAATGGCATTACAATCATTTTCACAATTTCACAGTATTATTCCAACCTAGTGTGGAAATAAAAATCAGCAAAAAAAGAAACGTCCCTTTTTCAGGACCCTGTCTTTCAAAGATAATTCGTAAAAATCCAAATAACTTCACAGATCTTCATTGTAAAGGGTTTAAACACTGTTTCCCAGGCAGGTCCTCACCAGACATCACCGGCAACAACGTCGCCTATGGGCACAAACCCACAGTCGCTGGACCAGACAGGACTGGCAAAAAGGGCTCTTCACTGACAAGTCGCGGTTTTGTCTCACCGGGGGTGGAGGATCCGTCATGGTCTGGGGCGGTGTGTCACAGCATCATCGGACTGAGCTTGTTGTCATTGCAGGCAATCTGAACGCTGTGCGTTACAGCGAAGACATCCTCCTCCCTCATGTGGTACCCTTCCTGCAGGCTCATCCTGACATGACCCTCCAGCATGACAATGCCACCAGCCACACTGCTCGCTCTGTGCGTGATTTCCTGCAAGACAGGAATGTCAGTGTTCTTCCATGGCCAGTGAAGAGCCCGCATCTCAATCCCATTGAGCACGTCTGGGATCGGAGGGTGAGGGCTAGGGCCATTCCCCCCAGAAATGTCTGGGAACTTGCAGGTGCCTTGGTGGAAGAGTGGGGTAACATCTCACAGCAAGAACTGGCAAATCTGGTGCAGTCCATGAGGAGGAGATGCACTGCAGTACTTAATGCAGCTGGTGGCCACACCAGATACTGACTGTTACTTTAGATTTTGAACCCCCCTTGTTCAGGGACACATTATTCCATTTCTGTTAGTCACATGTCTGTGAAACTTGTTCAGTTTATGTCTCAGTTGTTGAATCTTGTTATGTTCATACAAATACTTACACATGTTAAGTTTGCTGAAAATAAACGCAGTTGACAGTGAGAGGACGTTTCTTTTCTTTCTGAGTTTATATATCAAACACAGAAAAATCATGTTTTTGACCTCACTGGGCCTTGAAGTATTATTGCTGCAAATTAATCAAAGTTAGCCAAACTGTTGTTCATGAATGATTTACACAGCTTTCTGCAGATGGCAGGTTCACTGAATAGAAAGCAGAGAAAACAACTAATCCGCAAATTGACTATGAAGTGACGAATTGTAATATTGACTGGTTTAACATGCACCAGTTTTATTTACTGTTGTCATGGTATAACAATGCACATCTTATTGAAAATCAGAGAAGGGACCAAGTTACAATTTTGCAAGTCCTAAGCAAGTCTCAAGTCTTAACCTTCGAGTCTCGAGTCAAGTCCCAAGTAATAATAGGCGAGTCTCAAGTAAAGTCCACAGCTCAGGTCGAGTCAACTCACAAGTCCCTAATTTTGCGTTTCCAGTCCTCAAGTCAATGGTTAAATGTGTTATGCCAATTTCAGAGGTGGCACCACAGAGTTTTTCCTAATCTGGTAATCTAACTGTGATTAATTAACAGTCGTTTTTACATGGGCAATGATGGGAGTGGGACCAGATTTATATTTCAGCAGACACTCTTATCCAGAGCAATTTACAGGAGCAATTAGGCTTAGCTGCCTTGCTCAATCAATCAAATTTATTTATAAAACCCTTTTTACATCAGCAGATGTCACAAAGAGCTATACAGAAACCCAGCCTAAAACCCCAAACATCAAGCAATACTGAAAGGCACAGACAGATTTTCCACCTAGTCAGCTCGGAGAGTTGAACTATTGGCCTTTCAGTTACTGGCCCAACGCTCTTAACCACTGGGCTACCTGCCCCCTAGATATACAGCTATTTTCTAAACAGGTCACATAAAGACATTCTGGAAAAACTCCTGGCCCTAGGGAGGAAACCCTGTCAAACTGCAGCAACCTTATACTTGTCAATATTAATTATATTTTAAAACTTTCCTTTACACAGTCACAATTAGACAATAGAATTCACAAGGCTGAGCTTGCTTTGTGCAGGTTTGCCTCATATAGGCCTATGCAACTGCAATTAAAAAGTAACTCACACAGTCTATTTATGTAATCTGTATCGTGTTGTCTGATTAATTTCAGTTAATAATATGATTGAAAAGGTAAAGGTAGCCTACTCAGCCAGCCGCAGTTTACATATAGCCTAAACCAAATTGATCACGTTCACATTTTCTCCAAACACAAATAAATGGGCAATAAATAGGCTACATAACATTACCACTTCATTTACCCTGGCCAGAGGGCAAGTGAGGACAGGGCGTTATCAGTAGCCTAGTTGATCAGACTGAGAAATCGTCTTGTTTTCTTCCCAAACAGTTTAGTGTATGCTGCTGCAATATTTTTGTGAAGAGTTCTTGCTTGTGTATATCGGGTGTGATGTGTTATCAAGTTTGCTAAATAAATACCGGAGGACAGTGGAGCAGTGCACACTTTGCTAGATGACTTGCTTTGTGCCCTGCCTGTACAACCTGTGATTTCCGTGAATCTGATTGGTCAAGAAACAGAACAGAACGCAAAGAACCTGCAGCACTCTGATATAAAGCACATATAGGCTTACATAGTGTGCGAAATGAAAAACGAGTCTTTCGAGTTATACAGCACAAGTCCAAGTTAAGTCACAAGTCATAGATACTCAAGTCGAAGTCAAGTGGCAAGTACTTTTTCTTTTTGCCAAGTCAAAATTTGAGACTCGGATAGTACTCCAGTCTAAGTCACGTGACTCAATTCCACATCTCTGTTGAAAAGACTCAAACCAGGACCAGGTTTTCTTCCCTCTGAAAAGACTGTGCAGTGGAGTGGGACAAAACATTATTTTCTAACCCCTCATGACAACACAGGGTAACCTCTGACCCTCTAGCCTGCGATCCTGTTCATTCATACACCTTCAGAGTCAACAGCAGTGTAGACAAACACAAACACCCTGGATATCTGTGTGTTCGTATTAATGCGTGTATCTGTCAATGTGTGTGCCTGAGAGTTTGCAGATATAGTCAAGAGGGTCTTCAAGTTCACCATGTAAAAAAATGCAGATAGACTCAAACTACTAACACACACATAGCTGAAAATACAAGCACAAACCCTGTACTTTAATAATATTAAATAGGCTTCTCCATATGCATTTGATCAGATTGGTCAATGTGAGTAATGATATGAGTAGTCTGGGCAACTGTAAAAACAGTCGACACAAAGACTTCCGAGTTGTGTTTAACTGACATTGTCCCCTCTCCCGTTGACTGACGCTTTTGTTCAAGCAGCCATACACCCGAAACATTATTTGTGAGTAACCCAGAGGTTTACCCGATTATCTCAGTTTGTTTAGACCATTTGCCAGGCCTGAAATAGCCTGTCACTTAGCACCTGCTATTTACCAATTTCCTTCAATAGCGTGCCGGCAAACATGACTCCCTAGCTGCCGGGACAGACCAACGTAAAACAGGACAAAAATACAAAAACAAGATTTTACTGGAGTTACTCTGTCTCAAGAATCAGAGGAAGCAGAATGACATGTCAAAGAGAGTCAGAGAGAGATGGAGGGAGTGAGAAATAGACACAGAATGAATGGACAAGAAAGCCAAATTGTCCTCCCTTCAAAGACATTCCTCTCTCACTGTTATGAGTTTATGAGTGATGAGGACTTGAGAGGAAAGCAGTTTAAGATATGATAAACAAACAGTAACAGTGCATGAGCTTAAAAGATTACTGTGGGCACAATGGCAAGCATAACAAAGTTCTTAGGATGTGCCTTTTGAGGTTTTCGTTTCTCGTAAGACAAGTGCATTAGTCAATAAAAATGACAGAAAGCACTTTGAAGCTACCCCTTAACTATCAACACTTAAAGTTGCTTGCAAGAGTAAATCCTGCTTTTGATGGATTATTAAGAGTGTATTTGAACACAGATTTGTAAATTCATCTTTTTGGCTGTGTTAGAATTTTTTACTGGATCAATTTTAGTCCTTCTTAGCGAAGCATAGTCGGCATAACACAATCATGCACAACTACAGTAGCTACTGGGAAGCACAGTCGGCATAACACAATCATGCACAACTACAGTAGCTACTGGGAAGCACAGTCGGCATAACACAATCATGCACAACTACAGTGGCTACTGGGAAGCACAGTCGGCATAACACAATCATGCACAACTACAGTAGCTACTGGGAAGCACAGTCGGCATAACACAATCATGCACAACTACAGTAGCTACTGGGAAGCACAGTCGGCATAACACAATCATGCACAACTACAGTGGCTACTGGGAAGCACAGTCGGCATAACACAATCATGCACAACTACAGTAGCTACTGGGAAGCACAGTCGGCATAACACAATCATGCACAACTACAGTGGCTACTGGGAAGCACAGTCGGCATAACACAATCATGCACAACTACAGTAGCTACTGGGAAGCACAGTCGGCATAACACAATCATGCACAACTACAGTAGCTACTGGGAAGCACAGTCGGCATAACACAATCATGCACAACTACAGTAGCTACTGGGAAGCACAGTCGGCATAACACAATCATGCACAACTACAGTGGCTACTGGGAAGCACAGTCGGCATAACACAATCATGCACAACTACAGTAGCTACTGGGAAGCACAGTCGGCATAACACAATCATGCACAACTACAGTAGCTACTGGGAAGCACAATCGGCATAACACAATCATGCACAACTACAGTAGCTACTGGGAAGCACAGTCGGCATAACACAATCATGCACAACTACAGTAGCTATTGGGAAGCACAGTCGGCATAACACAATCATGCACAACTACAGTAGCTACTGGGAAGCACAGTCGGCATAACACAATCATGCACAACTACAGTAGCTACTGGGAAGCACAGTCGGCATAACACAATCATGCACAACTACAGTAGCTATTGGGAAGCACAGTCGGCATAACACAATCATGCACAACTACAGTAGCTATTGGGAAGCACAGTCGGCATAACACAATCATGCACAACTACAGTAGCTATTGGGAAGCACATTCAGCATACACAATCATGCACAACTACAGTAGCTACTGGGAAGCACATTCAGCATACACAATCATGCACAACTACAGTAGCTACTGGGAAGCACAGTCGGCATAACACAATCATGCACAACTACAGTAGCTACTGGGAAGCACAGTCGGCATAACACAATCATGCCCAATTACAGTAGCTATTGGGAAGCACAGTCAGCATACACAATCATGCACAATTACAGTAGCTATTGGGAAGCACAGTCGTCATACACAATCATGCACAACTATGTAGCTACTGAAAGGTGATCTTTGTTGAACTTTCACTGTTAGGAATTTAAAAAAAACACAGGTCTGTCCTATGAGGTATTTTTTTACGCATAGGAGCAGACACACACACACAACACCACTCTATCACCAGCTGAGTCAAGGCAGGGATCTAAGTGTTGCCTGAGCAGTATGTCATCACACAGCTCTCTGGAGAGCTCCTAAAGGTCTCCAAACAGTGGCCTCTTCCTCACCGAGACTCACTGTATGTCAGTAACAGTGACTATTCCAAGACCTGCGCTAACATGAAGCCATGAAGCATTTTCCATCTGGTTTAGTCTGGGGCCTCCTGGCAGTTAGAAGATATAAAAAGCCTAGCGTGCCTGGCTCTCTTTCTGCCTCGTTCTGCCCCATGGAGATGAATGGCTGCTATCAGTGGATCCATCTGGCAACATGGCACTCCGCTCCCCATGCTTTCATCCCCACTCACAGGTCTGACAGCCACAGCCACCCGGCTTGCCAACAGCAAGGACCTGCCAATCAGATCTTCCCCTGCTGCAATAACACTGCTCTCTAGGCCAATCACATCGCGGGCCCTGTGGGAAACAACATGGAACTGTAGCATCCGTGCAGTTATACAGTGCTGTAGCGATGTTTGGTTCTATCAGTAGTGGTGATGCTGGGTGGTAGGTGGAGTAAATGGGTGGTATACTGTAGATGTACTGTGTGGGGCCTCATAGTTGTAGGTAGCTTACCACTGTAGCGGAAACTCAATGATCTGGAAAGGTATTTCAATTCAACCTTTATTTATCCATATTGTATTCTCATTGAGCTAAAATCTATTTTGCTAGAGAGAATAGGTATGTTCCCTACTGTACTGTACTAGCCTATATTGTGAAACACACCCATTAACTTAGCAGAAAACAGGCATATACAGTTTGACCACTTGGATCTACAGAGGTCTGCAAGTTCTGTTAATTTGGATAATTTGATTAGCCTCCTCACCACAAAACAATTGTCACATCACTCATTGAAATCAAAGCTGTTGGTTGATTGAGTACACATTAAAAGTACATTACTTACTTATGTGTGCAATAAAGTGCATCCACCACAACTCCTCCTTCCCTAAAAATAATTGGGCATGATTACTTCACAATGTTTTGCTTTCATCAATATAATAATCTACAGTGTCTACAGTGTATTATTTGGTGAATAGTCTAGTCTACATGAAAAGCAACATCAGAGACTCTTTGTGTCTGTAAGGTCGGAATGACGGGAGGCCTAAACAGGTTTAAATAAACATCTTCATCTTCACAGAGCTCCAGCATGCTGTTTAGCCTCAGTGAGTTGGTGTGTTGCTTTTGGAAGGATGACTGACTGACTTTCTTCACCAATTAAGGATTTATGCCAAGACGATTTAAACGTGTAGAGAAACGGGTGGATTTTGATAAGCCAGGTCAAAATAAAGTCAATTATTGTATTGATGTTGTTTAATATTCTTACCTCCTTTATAAATCAGATGAGTCCGCAACTTCAAATAGTTTGTTTTATTTATTTTTCCCCATAATTGAATTGAAAGAAAAGTTGTTTTTTTAATTAGGATATTTTTACATTTTAGATGGAAACCTTTATTCTGAATTAATTTCTTAAGATATTCAAATTATTTCTGCCTGCTTTCATTAATTTGGGCTGTTTTTGGGTGAGCATTATGTAACAAGTTGTAACTATTCCAAACCGGGAACGCTAACCCAACCTCTGACTTCATATTGCAATGTTCTATCTAGCCCCTTGATAGCTCTGATCAATTCAAAAGTTGTTGATAATGGCCAACCTGCTGTTGATTTTGTTTTCTACATCTATCTCTCTACTTCCCATGTAATTGCTTCCTTTAGGCATTTTTAAATGAAGGCAAATGGAGACGGAGTCAGCTCAGCTGCTCTACTCTCTTCACCTCTATGCATGTACCCTCACCAAACCTCCATCCCCTCATCATTCCATTCCTCCTTCTCTGCCACCCCCTCTATGTATCCCCTCAACCCTCCTCTCCTCCTTCTCCCTCTCTTTAACCACTGCAGAGGGCTCCAGGAAATGACAGGGGATCTGAATAATTACTGCTGGCCCACCGGCAAACAGGGAAAACAGCACCCTTCAAGAGAGGAGTGGGTTGGAGAGGGGTAGATGTGAGTGGGTGAGGGCTGGAGGAGAAGGTAAATTGACTAGGGGCCTGATAGAGACAGAAGTCCACAGGTTATGATTCGACCACACAGGAACAGGTAGGGAAGAACAACTGGAATGGTAGTCACAGGTAACATTATTATGGCAAATACTCCACTGTGATGCCACTTGCAAAGATCCATGCAGGAGCCTGGCCAACATTAGAAACTTGCAGATGTCAATATACAAAACGGATGATATGTCTATTCTCATTTAGACATATACCATTCCAGTAAACTATGTGTATTTCCTAATATTACTAAACTTTACTGTACCACCACGCCAGAGGGAGCAATTTAGGTAACTAATAGTCTGGAGTGGACAGCATGTCCTTATTCAGGGCACTAAGATGGGCCACCCTCAACCCAAATGAGTTCCAGCCCAGGAAAAGGCCAATTCATCCTGATGATGTCATTTCCACTAGTCACCAGCGACTTGCAGCCGGCCCTGCATGTGTCGGGCGGCTGAATAGAAGGTATCCGTCATTCACCGGCTGATTAATGAACTCCAGATGTGCCCACCCTCCGATGCCAGGGCTCCCCGTCCCCTCGCTTTGTTGTGATAATGATACAGTACCCAGAGCACAACTGTTTATTTTATTTTCCGTCCATTTTCTCCAGGAGTGTAGCCGTGCAAGTCAGGGACCCTAGGTTTGGGCTGCCTCCCGACAGCTGAGATGAAAGCAATGTCGAGTTATTCTACTTTCTCTGTGGAGTTTAATTCATTCATACCAGACCCCCCCCCCCCCCCCCCCCCCCCATACACACACACACAAGTGGAGGCTGCTGAGGGGAGGATGGCTCATAATAATGGCTGGAATGGAGTGAATGGAATGGCATCTTCAATCGAACGCTGCCCAAACCTACCCACCCGTCCAGCATCACTACTCTGGACGGTTCTGACTTAGAATATGTGGACAACTAAAAATACCTAGGTGTCTGGTTAGACTGTGAACTCTCCTTCCAGACTCACATTAAGCATCTCCAATCCAAAATTAAATCTAGAATCGGCTTCCTATTTCGCAACAAAGCATCCTTCACTCATGCTGCCAAACATACCCTAGTAAAACTAACTATCCTACCGATCCTTGACTTCGGCGATGTCATTTACAAAATAGCCTCCAACACTCTACTCAGCAAATTGGATGCAGTCTATCACAGTGCCATCCGTTTTGTCACCAAAGCCCCATATACTACCCACCACTGCGACCTGTGTGCTCTCGTTGACTGGCCCTCGCTTCATATCTGTCGCCAAACCCACTGTCTCCAGGACATCTATAAGTCGTTGCTAGGTAAAGCCCTGCCTTATCTCAGCTCACTGGTCACCATAGCAGCACCCACCCGCAGCACGCGCTCCAGCAGGTATATTTCACTGGTCACCCCCAAAGCCAATTCCTCCTTCGGCCGCCTTTCCTTCCAGTTCTCTGCTGCCAATGACTGGAAAGAACTGCAAAAATCACTGAAGCTGGAGACTCATATCTCCCTCACTAGCTTTAAGCACCAGCTGTCAGAGCAGCTAACAGATCACTGCAACTATACATAGCCAATCTGTAAATAGCCCATCCAACTACCTCATCACCATATTGTATTTTATTTTATTTATTTAGCTCCTTTGCACCCCAGTACCGCTACTTGCACACTCATCTTCTGCACATCCATCACCCCAATGTTTAATTTTCCATACTGTAATAATTTCACCACTATGGCCTATTTATTGCCTCACCCCCCTTATCCTACCTCATTTACACACACTGTATATAGACTTTCTCTATTGTATTATTGACTGTATGTTTGTGTATTCCATGTGTAACTCTGTGTTGTTGTTGTTTGTGTCGCACTGCTTTGCCTTGGCCAGGTTGCAGTTGTAAATGAGAACTTGTTCTCAACTAGCCTATCTGGTTAAATAAAGGTAAAAAAATAAAACACATGGAAACCATGTGTTTTATGTATTTGATACCATTCCACTTAGTCCGCTTCAGTCATCACCACGAGCCCGTCCTCCCCAATTAAGGTGCCACCAACCTCCTGTGTCACACACACTACCTCAGACTTGGTTGTAATTGTAAACGGCTGCTGGTAGCTCTACTGTAAGTCGTGAGGTGGAGGGACCACCACGGGCCACTCATGTAGGCAATTAATGAATATCATAGCTGTCAGGATCAAACGAGAGAGACACTTCCTGTTTGGGTCAGGTGACAACTCGAGGCATGCCGCGAGGAGGGTGGCTCTGTCTGAAGGGGACTGAGTAGGTAGAAGAAGTTGCCCCTAACCACTGATACTAGGGTCAGATATTTTTCAACATCCTAAAGTTTAACTTTAGGATTGGAGTAGGGACATCTGATCCTAGCTTTGTGGTCAAGGGCGACTACTACTGTACGTCTAGCAAGTCAAACCCTGAACCTCACCCTAACCTTGACCCTCTGAAGCGCTGTAATTTACCTAGCAGACTAAAGTCCACTCCATGGTGAAGGAAGTTTCTGATGACTCCACCAACGGAGTGGAGCAGAGACCAGGCTTTGTGGAATCTAGCTCCGACTACATCCATTCACCCAAGGTCAATACTTTAAAAAAATATATATTATGAAATGCCTACCTTGTACCTATGTTTGTCCTCTGTAGTTGCATGTCTTTCTTTGTTTGCTTAAATCCATACTTTTTCTATAAATGTAAATCAAATACAACCATCAACTGTTTGCTTATTACTGTTGCTCTAAGATGGCAGCCCAGCACAAATGTGCATGTGTCAATTGAATCTCAACAAGGAAACAGTTGATTGTATTTGATTAACGTTTATTGAAAAAGTATGGATTTAAGCAAACAAAAAAAGACATGCAACTACAGAGGACAAACATAGGTACAAGGTAGGCATTTCATAATATATATTTTTTTAAAGTATTGACCTTGGGTGAATCGGTGTAGTTGGAGCTAGATTCCACAAAGCCTGGTCTCTGCTCCACTCCATTGGTGGAGTCATCAGAAACTGGAGTTTATTCTGCTATAATTTACCCAGAACTAAAATTTGTGCTAAAGTTTGTCTTTTCCTGTTTAATCAGAGAGAATAATAGAGGCCACAAGTCTGTTTTAGCATGGCAGCATCATTGAGTGCTTCCACTATGCTTCCGCCATTTTAAAGTAGTTAACTGGGTGGGGATTCCTATGGGTTGTAGCCTCAATGGCGCTGCCCATGCTGTCATAGACCTTATAATGGCACAGATATAAAGATGAGTTCTCTATCTCTCTCTATATGCCACTCCGATGAACCCTCATAGATATGGGATATAGCCATCTCTCTTAGCCCAGATAGGCCATATATGAAGATAGACAGTCACTAGTTACAGCCATAGTCATAAACCCTGCCTATTTCTAAAATGTATCTTTTTAAAATCTGATTTTAAACCTAACCTAACCTTAACCCTAACCCCATAAAAATATATGAAAACAAAAATGTGCTTTTTGATCTTAATTTAAGGGTAGGGATAGGCATAAGGTTATTATGTCTACCCTACCCTTAAATTAAGATCAAAAAGCACATTTTTGTTTTCATATATTTTTATGATATAGCCAATTTTGACTTTATGGCTGTGGTAACTAGTGACAACCTTGTTGAGGCTGTTACAAGAGGAGATGGTGGCCAAACAAACACACACACACTCACGCACACTCAAATACCACCCTCATCCTTTAGATATAAGACTTGATGTGCCATTCCCAAAACATAAAACGACGCAAATCCTTCACTTTTTAGGTTGTTTGTTAAAATGGTTCTGGAGGCTGGGGAAGCCAAACACATTCACATCTCTACACAAACAGAATTAACTCATTTTTACATCACAATCTGACCTCATAATGTTCCAGTGTTGACCTTTGATGAGATCCACAGTCTTGATGCCAAGCCTAATGTAGAAGTACCACTGCTTGACTATCAGCTGCTCGACTCTCTTGACCCTTACCTGTGTGACTCTAATATTTACTTTTGTCAATCTGCTCCAATCAAAAATCTTATACATTTGACATAAAAACATTCACCTGTGGTATTGAAATGAGAGCTAATCGGGTGCGTGCATGGAAGGAACCAATTCTCTGCTCTACTCCACTTTGGGGGGCCCTAAGCGAGATTTGGTAGGGGGGCCCCTCCACCTTGCGGAAAAATGTTTTAGTTGATGGTGGAGAGAAATTTTTTGTTTTAAAGTTAATTTCCAGCAATTCTGCACATTTTGCCATGGGTGGAGAGATTTTCTTTTGCAGTTTTATAACAAATTTCATGCAATTCTACTAATTTTGCCATGGGGAGGAGCAATATTTGCAATTCTACACATTTACACATGACTTATGCCGTGTTAATATGATATCTGAGTGAGAATGACTAACAAAATCAATGGGGGCCCACTGGAGGTCAGGGCCACTGGGCATGTGCCCTAAGTGCCTGGTCGGTATTCGGCCATGATTACTACAAGTTTAGATAGCTGTCTAGGCTAACTGCCAATTAAAAAATTGTTAGCCGACATGACTAATGGAGTGACTGTCAGTGACTGACATAAGAGAAAAACTAAATATTTTTTCAAATTGGGTCGAGGACCCCCTACCGGCCGGGGGCCCTAAGCGACCTATTATGTTGCTTATCCCTGGAAGGAACAATGATAATTCTATATGCCCTTTAAAGTACCAGGCAATTCTCTCTCTTTTCTATGAGAGCCAATTTCTGTCAGACAAAGGGGGAGGAGATTGTCCAACTAAGGTCAGATTTACAGTAAGAGCAGTAATTACTTGGTGACTGAGGAGCAGACGCAGCTATCCAATCCAGCCACTGAAGGGACGTCCAGCAATCCAACCCCCCAGCCTAGAGACACACTGCCAATCCTAATCTCTCACAACGAGCCACCCTGGACCTACAAGGCTCTATCAGTGAAGGGTGCATGCTGAATAATGATACATGCAGGTGTCTACAATTTCTCCCTCGGTTAAAATCAATTACAGGTTATTTGTCTTATCCACCTTGAGGTCTCTGGCCAGCCAAGTGTTTATACTGCAGCACGCAGATTAAAAGGCGCTCTAGCCTCCTCTTGAGGCCAAGTCCAAACATGGAAGCTGCAGTGTGACCCATATCATACAGCTCTCTGCAGATTAGCAAAACACCCTCCAACATGTTAGTCATTTAGCAGATGCTCTTATTCAAGAGCAATTAGGGATAAGCGCCTTGCTCAAGGGCACATCAACAGATTTTTCACCTAGTTGGCTCGGGGATTCGAACAAGGAACCTTTCGGTTACTAGCCCCACACTAGGCTACCTGCTGCCCCAAGCATGTTATCCACATTTTTTTAAACACTACCAAGGAAAATTTATTCAGACAGGTGGGCTATTAAGTTAGGCGGGGGGGCACACCAAAATAATAGTAGGTGAAACACTGAACCGTAACTGGCCTTTGACATCAACATGTTCTATTGAAATATGTCTGTGTAACACTAGGGGAAACCCTGAAGTGAAGCTGGGCCTCCTGGTGGTTCAAAGCAGAGCCGGTGCAGTTCCTCCTGGTTAATGAGGCGGGTCTCCCTAATGAAGCATGCAAGAACCAACCGGGCCTGTACAGAACCTGACTGAATGGGTTCTGATCCGCAGGAAATGGGCTCTTAACCGCATGCCATATCCCCATCAGAGCCACTGTCAGAGATGAAAAAGGTGCTCGGTGGTCCATTGATGTATTACGCCATACCCCGTACTAATGAGTGCTAACATCTCTCTCTTCACAGGCAAAGAGACCATCAGAGAGCAGCTGACTGTACTCAAATACAAAGCACAAATACAGATGATGAGTGAGCAGATGATGGAGTGAGTGCATCTGTGAGTGTGTAGGGCCCTGTGAGTATGCATAGACAGTACAAAAATAAAAAGTCAATAAAGATACAAGGTTAACTCTGTGTAGCTATTTATCAGTCTTATTGCTTGGGGATAGAAGCTGTTCAAGAGGCTGTTGCTGTCAGACATGCACCGGTACCGCTTGACGTGCGTTAGCAGAGAGTCTGAGAACATTGAGGCCTGAGAAGATTTCAATTCCAATAAATTCAGAGCACTTTTTGTAAATCAAGTCATAAACTTAACTTTGATCACATTTTAGCCAGAATGTATTGCCAGTGTACTGTAAAATAAACATCAGCTCACATGAACAATCACAGCGGTGTTTTTCTGGCAACAAATGAAGGTCAATCCAAATGTCATGGTACAGTAGTTTCAATATAAGCAAGGATACAAAGGCAACTGTGATATGTTGTCAACTAGTCTGGAGAGTTTGATATGTTCAATGAGAACTAGAGCAGGAGGGTTATCTGACTTACCAGAAACTGGGCTTGATCAAGCTGTCTGCATTAGACATGAAGCACAATAGGCTCAAACTTCAGGCTTTAGTGTCTGAAATAATGCAAAAGCTAGCAAAAAGCTCACCCCATGGGTGGGTATAATTTGTGGAAGTTTCAACAGGAATCTGTTCCAATAACTTCGTAAATGATAAAATAATGTATATGTGAAAGATAATGATAAAATAATTCCACTCTGAAACCTTCACTGTATGAAATTGATTAGAATCATAAAATTATAATCTGATGATGTGTGTAGGTTTAGTCGGAATTAGGTTAAACAATGTATCTGCATAATGGGAAAACACAGACTGTCTGAGCAAGGCGTAGTTTAGGATTTGAACTTGTGTGTGTGTGTGTGCCTAGTAAAATACAGAAGAACAATTAAACTGTGTTTGGACGGACTTGGCTAGGCCTCTGAGAGACTTGGGAGAGGACAGGGAGTACTTCTCAAGGTCTCCCTAATCTCGGGGGAATGGAACTGTCGGCTGGGTAGTGATACAAATTGGTGCGACCTGTGGAGAAGGATAAAACTCACCTACTGTTTGTGTGTATGTATGTGCGTAGGATACCTACTGTTTGTGTGGAAGTATGTGCGCAGCTATAAAATTGATGTTTTTGTATTCTTGACTTTAGAACGTTCTCTGAATAAACTGTACTAGCCTTTTGCATAAGCTGAGTCTTTGACTAATTATTATTAAACCCATGGTCTTACAAACCTCGGGGATTGGTCAAAGCTATTGATTGATTGATAGTTATTATCATTGGGATTGAAAATTCTCGTGCCAGTAAATAAGAAGGTTGCTAACAAACAACGCATCCAAAGTTGTATAGCGGCAAAATAAAATACCAGGTAGGGAGTGCAATATTTCATTACGTTTTTCCACTCACCACGTTTATTCCAAAACATGTCTGTGCTCACTCTGGTAGCCTATGGACAAACATTAAGAATAAACTACGTGGTGAGTTGATCATGCTTTGTATGCGTTGTTTGTTGGCAACCTTGTACTTTACGAAGTTTTTGTTACAGATTCTCTGTTGGAACGTTCCACAAATTATACCCACCTTGTGAGATGTCCCTTATTGCTAAAATCTATTTGTTTAGACATAGTTTTTTCCATTGGATACATGTATTTTCCATCTCAACTAACAGATTGTGAGTATATTACTCCGTACCATCTATAATGTACATCGTAAACTAATGCCAGCTAGCATGCTTGACTAATGTTTCTTCTGCTATGGTATATTGGGGATTACACAATTGAATGTGCATCCCGCCACCTACTATGCGGGTCTTCCAGCGCCAGTACCCCTTGCAAGTTTTCAGATGTAAAAATCCTTAAATCCCACACACTTCTCTGCCGCAGCCACAATAATGTCCAGTTTCGTAGACTTCTTTGAGACTTGTGCTGTCCATTTTATAACTGTGGCAATGAACAGAACAAAATTCAAATTTTTAAAACACAGGTTATCTTTTGTCTGGCAGCAAACATTTACTACAGGCTGTGGTGTATCCACTACCATATTTTCACTAGCTTCACTTGTTTTCTCAATTATTTTAAGGAGATTAAATTGACCACTAACTTTTGCCACCTCAATCTCCTTCACAGGGCACTCCATGAACTCAGGATAATAATCCCCACCACAATTGGAACACCTTCCGTCCTTCTACACACCATTATTCAGTATACGCTGTTCGTCTGCACTTCACTTGAAACATGGCCAAATCCTTTACAATTCTTACAGTGGTTTGGAAAGATAGCTCTTACAGCGTATCTTACATAACCAAGCTTCACATGCATAGGTATTTGCTCTTTATAAAAAAACAACAGGACTTCCAGACTTTCTTATTTTGCTCCATTCACCCAGCGGGTCAGACGCTTTTTACAGCATGACATCACAATCAGAACACGATCAAAACGATTGGGAACTATTTCACGCTGGGGAGTTTTACATGGCACCGGGCACCAACCACACCAGGAATTTTGAACATGAACATCCATCGTCACCCCTGAGATGACTCCTTTTTACGGGTGCTCTACTCCAAAATTCAAAACTTCTGTTGTCCGGATTATTTTGAGGCCCACTGCAATCTTCCTGTTCTTCAAAAATATAATGAATCAAGATAAGCCCACTCCTGGTCACTCTCACAGACTCCACTTTCCAAGCGCATACCTTAAAATTTTCGACACTTCAAATGGGTTTCCCACATATGGATCCCAAGAAGATGAGATTCCTTATAATTCACACACGTAACCTTCACTGGAATCTAGACAATTTCATGTTTGTTCCTGTTTTCGATACTACTATCCGTCGCCAAATTTGCCCGACGCGCTGCTTGATTCGAACTCAACATCCACTTCCGCTTTCCTGCCTAATGTTTTGAATGAAGTGCAATATGTATCAAATGAGAAAAGCGTTTTACGGTGGCGGAGAGTAAATTCGGATGTTTATAATGTCATGCTGTCGCCACCGTGCGGATAGTTATTTTGGGACAGAAATCACTGACAGCTTCCTTGCATAAATGGTGAGTCCGTTTCGACTTTTATTGCCTTGATATAAAGTTTATGCTAGTTGTATTTTAGAAACATTATAGTATTTGTACTCAAATGTCCTGCTGAAGTGATAAGTTAGCTAGGTAACCAGACAGTGCAGTGGCTCGTTTGGTAACGTTAGCTAGCTAATGCCACTGCACTGTCCAAAGTCCATAAGCCACTCGTGTGTCTACTAACGTTACTACTTGTCAGCTAATGTAAGCTGCATGTAAAGGTTTTAGTTGGTTAGCTACTCTATTTGTGTGCAGATGGCAACAACGCCCAAGTTAATGAGAGCCATTCGAGTGGGTGAGTTTGGAGGACCTTCCGTTTTGAAACTCTGCTCCAACGTACCTGTGCCAAATCCAGGTCAGAAACAGGTAAATAAAATCATTCAAAAACGTTAGTAACTTACTATTACTAACTGTAAAGTGCAAAGGACAATGGATACCTTTTACATATATTGTATTGCACCTGTAGCTGTTTTATACGTTGTATTATGTTAGTTAATTCTAGTTCTGCAGAAGTTTCTCTATGTATGAAACAGCCTGTGTGTTATCCAGGTGCTAATCCATGTGCATGCGTGTGGAGTGAACCCTGTGGAGACCTACATCCGCTCTGGGACCTACGCGAGGAAGCCCAGCCTGCCCTACACTCCAGGGACTGATGTGTCAGGGGTTGTGGAAGCTGTCGGAGACAGAGTCCAACTCTTACAGGTGCTGCTCTTGTAACGGATGTGAAATGGCTAGCTAGTTAGCGGGTACGCGCTACTAGCGTTTCAATCAGTTACGTCACTTGCTCTGAAACCTAGAAGTAGTGTTGCACCTTGCTCTGCAAGGGCCGCGGCCTTTGTGGAGCGATGGGTAACGATGCTTCGTGGGTGACTGTTGTTGATGTGTGCAGAGGGTCCCTGGTTCGCGCCCGGGTCGGGGCGAGGGGACGGTTTAAAGTTATACTGTTACACTCTTACTGTACCATCCATCCCTAGGCTACCAGTAACATTATGATCACTGATGGTAATTAGTAACTATTTGAATGCGGCATGTGTAGTTTGTGAGAAAGTAATTGCTTACCAACATTTTGCTTTGAACACTCCTTGATTATATAGACTGAAGTACTATTGTACTAATTGTATGAATGTATTCATATTGAGTTTGTGTATGACTATACTATTAGTTTCTGGAGTGGAAGTCTGGTCTATTTTACCATTCAGGCTGGTGACCGTGTGTTCACCACCGCCACAGAGACAGGAGGGTATGCTGAATACACTGTTGTGTCTGAGGACTGTGTCCACCGCCTGCCAGACCCCTTAGACTACAAACAGGGAGCTGCCATTGGGATCCCGTACTGCACAGCATACAGAGCTCTCTTCCATAAGTAAGACACCAGCATTTTTTTGTTTTGTTTAAGGAGAACGGAATTCTGAACGGATTATTTTTATGACAAATGGGTGCAGAAGCAGGGAGACCGGGTATAAGTGTGTAGGGCTCACCGGTCCTACACCAATGTCTTGGTTGAGTTCTTTGGATTTGACATGGTTAGACAGACTCAGCATCACAATTGATATGATGTTCAATTAAGTTGAGATTCACCGACTCTGCTGCAAACGAAGACATATTATTAAAATCTGTATGTCTATTATTTACTAATAAAGTATTTGATTGTGGGGTGTGTACAGTATAATGAGTGACTGAGTCTTATGCTCCATTGTGTCTTATGATGCAGAGCACATGCTAAAGCAGGCGAGACAGTACTCATCCATGGAGCCAGCGGCGGGGTAAGATCAATACCCTCTTCTGTTTAATGTCTGTGCTATAGTTATTTTCCCCCATTTTCATTTAATTAAGATCAACTGAATCCAAATTACCTTTATTGCACTGCTTAATGACAAGTATTATTGGGGGGTTGATTTACTAGGGCCCAGTGTTTGTGACCTTTTTCTGGGTGGTGTGTATCTTTTCAGGTGGGGGTGGCAGCGTGTCAGATGGCCAGAGCCTTGGGTCTGAGGGTCCTGGGGACAGCAGGAACCGCAGAAGGACTGGAGCTGGTCCTGAGGAATGGAGCTCACCAGGCCTTCAACCACAAAAATGAAGGATACACTAGCAAAATCATGGTAGGTGGGAAGGAGTCATAGTTGCGGTCTCCATAGACCTGAATACATTTTAAGGACATTTTGTGTATGACTCCCAGTGGGTGACTGCTATTATGCTCTACTTTGACACCGATTAGCTGCTAAACCAGAGGGGGTATAATAAAATGTTTGTTATTACAGATAAAAAATATTAAAATTTCTAACATGTTAGCCTAGGATAAGTTAAGAACTGGGGTGACGCTTTTGTAAACACAGGTTGTCTTAATAAGTTATGTCTGGGCAATTGTTTTTTACAGGATGCTACCAAGGGGCAAGGGGTAAATGTGATTGTGGAGATGCTGTCTAACGTGAACCTCAGCAATGACCTGCAGATGCTGGCCTACGGGGGGAGAGTGACGGTCAGTATATGTTACGTTAGCATGTGTAATTTATTTTAGACTTTTAGAGCCACTTTTGAATATGTATTGGTTATTCATTGTTAATTCTTACTCAGTTTTCCTCTTTTGTTGTTTAGGTTGTTGGCAGTAGAGGCCCCATTGAAATCAACCCTCGAGACACCATGGCCAAAGAGTCCAGCATCATTGGTGTTGCCTTACCCTACGCTACTGTTGTAAGAGTCTAGATTCCTAGTATAATATTGATGCTGGTTTAGGCAGTGGTCGTTCTATAAATCATACATTCTGTAGTGTAAATTATACACTACCGTTCAAAAGTTTGGGGTCACTTAGAAATGTTATTGTTTTTGAAAGAAAAACACTTTTTTTTTGTCCATTTTAAAATAACATCAAATTGATCAGAAATACAGTGTAGACATTAATGTTGTAAATTACTATTGTAGCTGGAAACGGCTGATTTTTTTATGGAATATCTACATAGGCGTACAGAGGCCCATTTATCATCAACCATCACTCCTGTGTTCCAATGGCACGTTGTGTTAGCTAATCCAAGTTTATCATTTTAAAAGGCTAATTGATCACTAGAAAACCATTTTGCAATTATGTTAGCACAGCTGAAAACTGTTGTGCTGATTTTAAAGAAGCAATAAAACTGGCCTTCCTTAGACTAGTTGAGTATCTGGAGCATCAGCACTTGTGGGTTCGATTACAGGCTCAAAATGGCCAGAAACAAATAACTTTCTTCTGAAACTCGTCAGTCTATTCTTGTTCTGAGAAATGAAGGTTATTCCATGCGAGAAATTGCCAAGAAACTGAAGATCTCATACAACGCTGTGTACTACTCCCTTCACAGAACAGCTCAAACTGGATCTAACCAGCATAGAAAGAGGAGTGGGAGGCCCCAGTGCACAACTGAGCAGGAGGACAAGTACTTCAGTGTCTAGTTTGAGAAACAGACGCCTCACAAGTCCTCAACTGGCAGCTTCATTAAATGGTACCCTCAAAACACCAGTCTCAAAGTCAACAGTGAAGAGGCGACTCCGGGATGCTGGCCTTCTAGGCAGAGTTGCAAAGAAAAAGCCATATCTCAGACTGGTCAATAAAGATAAAAGATTAAGATGGGCAAAAGAACACAGACACTGGACAGAGGAACTCTGCCTAGAAGGCCAGCATCCCGGAGTCGCCTCTTCACTGTTGACGTTGAGACTGGTGTTTTGCGGGTACTATTAAATGAAGCTGCCAGTTGAGGGCTTGTGAGGCGTCTGTTTCTCCAACTAGACACTGAAGTACTTGTCCTCCTGCTCAATTAGGCCACTCCTCTTTCTATGCTGGTTAGAATCAGTTTGCGCTTTTTTGTGAAGGGAGTAGTACACAGCATTGTACAAGATCTTCAGTTTCTTGGTAATTTCTCACATGGAACAGCCTTCATTTCTCAGAACAAGAATAGACTGACGAGTTTCAGAAGAAAGTTATTTGTTTCTGGCCATTTTGAGCCTGTAATTGAACCCACAAATGCTGATGCTCCAGATACTCAACTAGTCTAAAGAAGGCCAATTTTATTGCTTCTATAAATCAGCACAACAGTTTTCAGCTGTGCTAACATAATTGCAAAAGGGTTTTCTAATGATCAATTAGCCTTTTAAAATTATAAACTTGGATTACGGTAGCTAACATAATGTGCCATTGGAACACAGGAGTGATGGTTGCTGATAATGGGCCTTTATGCCTATGTAGATATTCCATAAAAAAATCTGCAGTTTCCAGCTAGTTTTTTTCAAAAACAAGGACATTTCTAAGTGACACCAAATTTTTTAACGGTAGTGTATCTTCTGTTGTCTCTACAGGAAGAGAAGGCTGAGTGTGCCGCGGCCCTGTTTGCAGGGATGGATGCTGGTTGGCTGAAGCCTGCTGTAGGAAAACAGTACACCCTGGACATGGCCTCCCAGGCCCATATTGACATCATAGACTGCCCTGGGGCTTCTGGGAAGATGGTACTGACCATGTGAATGGAACAGCTGTAGGATTACTGTGAAATGTTACTGATTTACATTGGGATGAAATTCTGATTACTTTACATGTGTTTCATGCATATGGAATTTAAATTGCTTAAAATCTTGCCACAGACAAAGATGGTGTGGCTCACTTTCGGTGATCTTCGTGATTAATCATGTGCATTTCTAAACCAAGTTGTTGTCATTTCAATGCATTGGGTCAACAAGAAAAAATGTTGTGAAATAACAATATTTTAATTGAATGCCATTTTTGTAAAATATTACAAAGGGAATGCCTCCTTTTCCAAATTAAATAATAGCGTTGAAGTGTGCAGTCTTTTACCTCAGTCAGGCACAAGTTAAGTCAGGGGTGAGTGTGACGTCGTGCCATCTCAAGTAACAGCCCTGCGAACTGAGCATGCTCAGAGAAGCACAGGTAACCTTACCCAGCCTCTCCAATACGAACACAGACAGTTGACTGTGAAACAGTAGAAGTGACTACCGTAACCTGGGCTAGTCAACATCGAAATGTTGAAGCACAATGAGTGCTTATATGATGTTATATTGGACTGGTTGTAGAAGTAATGTATTCACCTGTAATGGACTCGCAGCTGATCTGTGGATGGTCAGTGGTCAATGATGGTGTATGGTTGGATTCTCTGGTCCATTTAGGCCTGCAGGTAAGACTTGATCTGGATAATGTTTCTTATATGTACAGTTGAAGTCGGATGTTTACATACACTTAGGTTGAAGTCATTAAAACTAGTTTTTCAACCACTCCACAAATTTCTTGTTAACAAAGTATAGTTTTGGCAAATCGGTCAGGACATCTACTTTGTGCATGACGCAAGTCCTTTCTCCAACAATTGTTTACAGACAGATTATTTCACTTATAATTCACTGAAATCACAATTCAAGTGGGTCAAGTTTACATACACTAAGTTGACTGTGCCTTTAAACTGCTTGGAAAATTCCAGAAAATTATGTCATGGCTTTAGAAGCTTCTGATAAGCTAATTGACATCATTTGAGTCAATTGGAGGTGTACTTGTGGATGTATTTCCCTCAGGAAAAAAAATTGTAGACCTCCACAAGTCTGGTTTATCCTTGGGAGCAATTTCAAAACGTCTGAAGGTACCACATTCATCTGTACAAATAATAGTACGCAAGTATAAACACCATGGGACCACGCAGCCATCATACCGCTCAGAAAGGAGACTACGGTTTGCAACTGCACATGGGAACAAAGATTGTACTTTTTGGAGAAATGTCCTCTTGTCGGAAGAAACAAAAATAAAACTTCTTGGCCATAATCACCATTGTTATGTTTGGAGGAAAAAGGGGGATGCTTGCAAGCCGAAGAACACCATCCCAACCGTGAAGCACGGGGCTGGCAGCATCATGTTGTGGGGGTGCTTTGCTGCAGGAGGGACTGGTGCACTTCACAAAATAGATGGCATCACAAGGAAAGAAAATTATGTGGATATATTGAAGCAACATCTCACAACATCAGTCAGGAAGTTAAAGCTTGGTCGCAAATGGGTCTTCCAAATGGACAATGACCCCAAACATACTTCCAAAGTTGTGGCAAAATGGCTTAAGGACAACAAAGTCAAGGTATTGGAGTGACCATCACAAAGCTCTGACCTCAATCCTATAGAGAATTTGTGGGCAGAACTGAAAAAGCGTGTGGGAGCAAGGAGGCCTACAAACCTGACTCAGTTACACCAGCTGTGTCAGGAGGAATGGGCCAAAATTCACCCAACGTATTGTGGGAAGCTTGTGGAAGGTACCCAAAACATTTGACCCATGTTAAACAATTTAAAGGCAACGCTACCAAATACTAATTGAGCGTATGTAAACTTCTGACCCACTGGGAATATGATGAAAGAAAGAAAAGCTGAAATAAATCATTCTCTCTACTATTATTCTGACATTTCACATTCTTAAAATAAAGTGGTGATCCGAACTGACCTAAGGCAGGGAATTTTTACTAGGATTAAATGTCAGGAATTGTGAAAAACTGAGTTTAAATGTATTTAGCTAAGGTGTATTTAAACTTCTGACTTCAACTGTATGACTCAGATAAACACTCATAGGTAACATGGGTGATCTGAATAGACTCCAGGGGGGTCATCATGCATGTTTCATTCATCTCCGATTGTTACCATTACTTTCCACCCAGTTTGTTTGGTCTCTTAGCAACACAAGCTAAATGAGCAAAGTACTAAGGCGATGTCATTTACAAAATAGCCTCCAACACTCTACTCAGCAAATTGGATGCAGTCTATCACAGTGCCATCCGTTTTGTCTCCAAAGCCCCATATACTACCCACCACTGTGACCTGTATGCTCTCGTTGGCTGGCCCTCACTTCATATTCGTCGCCAAACCCACTGGCTCCAGGTCATCTATAAGTCTTTGCTAGGTAAAGCCCCGCCTTATCTCAGCTCACTTGTCACCATAGCAGCACACACCCGTAGCATGCGCTCCAGCAGGTATATCTCACTGGTCACCTCCCAATGCCAATTCCTCCTTCGGCCGCCTTCCCTTCCAGTTCTCTGCTGCCAATGACTGGAACGAACTGCAAAAATCACTGAAACTGGAGACTCATATCTCCCTCACTAGCTTTAAGCACCAGCTGTCAGAGCAGCTCACTGATCACCACACCTGTACATAGCCCATCTGTAAATAGCCCATCCAACTACCTCATCACACATACTGTTATTTATTACATTTATTTTGCTCCTTTGCACCCCAGTATCTTTACTTGCCCATTCATCAACTGCACATCTATCACTCCAGTGTTTAATTGCTATATTGTCATTATTTTGCCACTATGGCCTATTTATTGCCTTACCTCCCTTTTCCTACCTCATTTGCACACACTGTATATAGACTTTTTCTACTGTATTATTGACTGCATGTTTGTTTATTCCATGTGTAACTGTGTTGTTGTATGTGTCGCACTGCTTCGCTTTATCTTGGCCAGGTTGAAGTTGTAAATGAGAACTTGTTCTCAACTAGCCTATCTGGTTAAATAAAGGTGAAAAAAAAATGTGTTACTGAGCTGAATGTGTTTTTATAAAAAAAAAAAAAAAAAAAAAAAATGAGACTATGGTTTTTATATCTGTAGGAGCAGTATGACCAGACATGGGAAGGAGTTGAGACAAGATGATGAGACCCTGAGACCACTTACATGGGAGAGCCAACACACCATGCAGCCTGGCCAGTAACAAACCATGAGAAGTATGTCTACCGTAACATTTCAACACCGAATTGTCAATATTCAACACATGAAAGGTATATTCATGCTGTTCAGGTATTGGATTAATGCTTCACAATATAGGTCTATTGAATGTGTGAACAGCTAAGATATTAAATATACTGACACGAAATGTTGATATACTGTACCATTCCCCCTCCCAAGCTAACCAGCTGTGTGTGTCCCCTTGGTGAACCCCAGGTGTTCTCCTGATGCTGATGCTGTCAATCACACATACCCAGAGCCTCTCCTCATGTCCAGCCTCCTGTGTGGTGTGTTCTGAAGATGCTGTCATCTGTTACAAGCTCTCCAACATCCTAGGTAAGAAGGAGCATTGACTGCCGAGTTGAGATTAAGAAATATCACCCTCTACTAATGATCTATGATAGCATTCATTTGAACAAGATTTGTTGGAATGTCTTGTTCCACACTAGCCTATGGCTATCATAAAGACGCTGACTTTTTGTGCCAACACCTATCTGTGTAGCCAGCCCTATTAAAGCAGTAATGATTGACAACCAGGTTTGTGTTTTCTTCCACCTCTAGAGGCCCCTGAGACCACCAAGGCCATGATGCTGACCGACGGCTCCATCGTGTCCGTGGACCGCCACTTCCTGTCTGACATGTCCAGCATGACCGTGCTGTCCCTCAGCCACAACGCCATCACCACCATCACCCACGACGCCTTCCAGAACCTCACCGTCCTCCACACCCTCCTCCTGGACCACAACCACCTCTCCAGCCAGGCCCTGGGGAGGGACACTTTTTCCTGGCTGCCCAGGTTGGAGATCCTCAAGCTGGGGAACAATGCCCTCGGGGAAGTCAACGGCTCCTGGTTCCATGCCGCCGGGGCCCTGCGGACGCTGCAGCTGGAAGGGAACCGCCTCTCCAGGCTGGACGCCACCACCTTTGCCTCGGCAGACCTCCAGGGGCTGGAGACCTTGGATCTGTCCGATAATCTGATCACATATCTGGGGAGGGATAGCTTCCGGGGTCTGCTGGGGCTGCGTAGTCTGGATCTGTCCAGGAATCAGCTCCAGAGTGCCCCGCCAGAGGTGTTTTCGTACCTATCGTGGATGTCTAGTCTGAACCTGGAACTAAACTGGTGGAACTGTACATGTGAGCTGAGGAAGCTGGCGTCTTTCCTCACCAGCTATATGGAGGCTCCGGATAAGGTTATCTTCTGTTGCTTTTTTTTCTTCTTTTCTTTTTATACTTTGATTTATTGTATTCCTTTTTTAACCAATATGTTTTATTATTTTGAATTAGGGCTAACACATATTTTGGCTGCCTGCAATTATTATAAGAAAGGTGCTTTATGGTATATGGTTTTTATGGTATATAAACTATATTGTATAAAAGGTGCTATGTAGATGTGTGTTATCGTTGTAACAGTATGATTACTATAATAACAACATTCTTGTTCAGGTACTGTTCAACGGGCGTAGGATGGTGTGTGTGAGTGCTGACAACCCGGCAGTGAAGACGGTGCTGGAGCTGACAGAGGCCAACTGTGTTCCAACAAATCAGAACATCACAGTGCAGGTTGAGGCTAGGAACGCCATCTCCTCTCAGCGTTATACCAGAGACCTGGCTCTGGCTGCAGCCTTCTGCTTTGCTGGTCAGTACCTCAGAAACTAGATCCTCCATGGCCACTTTCTAGCCGCACGTAACTTTTCTCTACTCAAATAGTGAAAAAATATATGAAATTGTATAGGACAATGTGACTTCTGTATCATGCAACTCCGTAAAGTGTATCAACACTTAAAATAAAGACTGTTTATCATTTTATCCCACTACATAAAGCTTAAGTCAGTCGGCTGTAACTCATAACTATACTAATAACGTACAGGTGGCGTTGGACTCACCCTAGCTGTGGTGTACATTGTTTACTGCAAACTGGGGATGAACAAGAGCCTGAAGGTCTGGAGAGACAGGACTGGAGCTGAGGAGGATGAGAATGGGAGGACAGCTCCCACCCAAACAGTCACCCAGTGGGATCTGAGCAGGGAGAATGAGGCCCTACCTATGGCTCAAATGGGACTGGAAACCAAGCTGATCATTCCCAATAGCCACCTCCAGCCTTGGGACAGGGAGAGAGCCATGTTTGACCTGAGAATAGGCAAAGATGGTGGCCATTTTACATGCCCCCATTGTGGCCCTGCAGTCAGTGGGTCTGCAATGGAACAGGGGGTAGGAGATGGACACTTGGGGGCACCCCTGCACATGCTCAGACAAGGGGGAGGCCAGCCCAACAAGATGGAGAGTCTGGCCATGACAGAGGAGAGCGATGAGAGGAAGAGACATGTGCCCCAACAAGCACTGATATCAAAGACAGAAGGTGAGCATGTTTTGATTTAATATTTCACTGCATAGACTGATTAGGATTATATCAGTGATGAGACTATAGGCAGACACACACACACACACACACTGCATATGTCTAACTCTCTTTCCCTGTTGTCATTCACAGATCTAAGCGGTCAAAGCTCATTGGTCGGGCCACTACAGGGTCAGAGCAACCATATTCTTAGTCAGGAGGAGTTACTCTATCACCAGCAGAGTTTAAATATAAAAAGCCATGATGGTTCTAATGGCAACAACCAGCTATTGGGTGGCAGGAGTTACTATTCACCTGCACATAGAAACATGCCCACACATAAAAGTCTAAAAGATGAGATGGTAAGACCTGGAAATCACATAGGCCTTGACAACAGACCGTCAAAAATGGACTTCCAATCAGAGCATGGTAGAACTGTACCTGACTGTCAACCCCAAACCGTCAGCTGTGTGAACTGTTACAGAACCTATGAGTATGGACAGCCAGGGGAGAAAGTCAGAGATGTATTGTATGACATCAGTGCAAGAGAATCTGCTGGGTATGATGGTTCTCCCAACCACAACCCACTTACAAGGCTAAACACCCGAAGGAGCATGAACTACAACCAGTCTAATATGGATATCTATGCAAAGCCTGCAAGCAAGCAGAGGAGTGTGACTTTTGACTTGGAAAGATCTGGAGTGCATGTCGTTGATGTACAAAGGATGAACAATGACAGGGAAGATAAACATGACAGGATTAAAAGTTCTAGGAAAGCGGAAAATGGTGATAAACAGATCCTGAGCTATGAAAGCATTGGACGATCTGTGAGGAGTAATGGTCTTGAAAGAGAGGACCACTCCAAAAGGCATAAACATAAAGCCCAGTCAGATGGTTTACTAAAAGTGAAGCTCAACCTTAACCCTCTTAAGAAAAGCAAGGTCCATCCAAGGAAAAACAACCACAAGAGACTAGAACAGGGCGATAGAGAAAGAACTGACTCCAAGAACCGAAAGCAACTGAAAATGAGGGATAAAGATGCCAAAGGCAAAAGGCACAACCAGGAAGAGTCTAAAGAAAAAACAGACAAATCCAATAAAGGAAACTCGTCTCACAAAAACAAAGCCAATCAGTCATCCAAAAATAAATCTACCACCAGCAAGTCTAAAGAAACTGATGAAACTAATAAAGATCAAGAGGAAGAAGATCCAGTGCCACAGGAAAACAATACATCCTCCAAGGAAAAAAAGACAAACTCAAAATCAAAACATCAGGAGGGCTCGAATGGTGACCATTCCAAGAAGAGTAGAGCTGATTCATATCAGAAAACCGACGTCACACAAAATAAAACTGGAGGAGAAACAGAGGAATCTGGTGGAGCACCTATACCAAGTAATGTGAGTCCTTACCAGTCATACCTCAACAGAGCTGGTGGGAGTTCAGCCAATGGGCAACAGGTGGAAAAATACAGAAATGGACAGTGCCAAGCACCGATCCCTGAGGTGCCCCAACCCCCCGGTTACCTAGGCGATGGAGTGACTCTTCAGAGGACATTGAGTAGCCCACAACTGTCAGCTGCAAAGCCCCTCAAAGCAATGGAAAGGACTTCCAGTTACAGTAACCTTGCTGTCCAGGGAGGAAACTCTATACTATTACAAAACACTGTTGCACCAAACACCATTTATGGTGGCAACTCACAGGCTCAAAATCTGAGTAGACAAGGCAGTTTAGGTCCGCCATCTTTACTAACTAACATCCCACCCACATCCCCACTATGTACAGACAATGCAGGGAGCTCACCTGTAAATCCACTGATTCAGCTGTTGTCACAGTCAGTTCGAGGCAACTCCAACCAGGGGGCCATGATCGGCTCTCAGCCAGCCCAGTTTCCAGTACCCCAAAGAGTGGGAGATCTTACTCTGCTTGCCCAGGGTCCAGGTTCACTAAATGGGCAGAATATCTCTCAGCATGCTCAGGGTCCTGGATCACTAAATGGGCAGAATATCTCTCAGCTTGCTCAGGGTCCTGGATCACTAAATGGGCAGAATATCTCTCAGCTTGCTCAGGGTCCTGGATCACTAAATGGGCAGAATATCTCTCAGCATGCTCAGAGTCCTGGATCACTAATTGGGCAGAATATGTCTCAGCTTGCTCAGGGTCCTGGATCACTAAATGGGCAGAATATGTCTCAGCTTGCTCAGAGTCCTGGATCACTAATTGGGCAGAATATGTCTCAGCTTGCTCAGGGTCCTGGATCACTAAATGAGCATAATATGTCTCAGCTTGCTCAGGGTCCTGGATCACTAAATGGGCATAATATGTCTCAGCTTGCTCAGGGTCCTGGATCACTAAATGGGAAGAATATATCTCAGCTTGCTCAGGGTCCTGGATCACTAAATGGGCAGAATGTCTCTCAGCTTGCTCAGGGTCCTGGATCACTAAATGGGCAGAATGTCTCTCAGCTTGCTCAGGGTCCTGGATCACTAAATGGGCAGAATGTCTCTCAGCTTGCTCAGGGTCCTGGATCACTAAATGGGCAGAATATGTCTCAGCTTGCTCAGGGTCCTGGATCACTAAATGGGCATAATATGTCTCAGCTTGCTCAGGGTTCTAGTTCAGGTCCAGGCTCACTAAATGTAGAGAGTCTCTCCAACAACAACAGTATGAACCCCGCAGTCGCCCCTGTTCTACAGGAGTACCTGTCCTCAGCAGAAGGCTCACCCAGAAGGATTAGACTAGTGCTGCCTGAGAGAGCCACTAACAGATCGCCAACTGCTCTGGAGAGGAAAATCCGATAATAAGTGGATTTGAATTGTCCAATTGGGTTTTCTTATGGACTCAAAAAAGGATGACTCAAAAATAACACTTAATCTTAATGCTCAAGTGAACTTAAAATGATCCTGTCTATGTCAGTCCTAAGCATCTCTCTTCATAATGTACATGGAACTCAACCTGTCTTCCTATTGTTAATACCTGACTCAAAGCGTTCTAAACTATTTAATGTTTGTCAAGTGTGTGGCTTGGTAGGTGACTTACTTGTATTTTTATAAAGTCAGTTTAGCACAGGTTTGGGTTACATTTGGCGCAGGGTAGACACATGGCAGTATGGGTTTAGTTTGAAACCCCTACTGACCCCTAATTGCACTCCATTGGGTTTAGGCTTACACAAGTTGACACTTCATTATAAGGCTCTGCATTAGAGCAATGGGCTCTAATTTCAGGTAAACTATGAATGAGTAGAACAGTGCGGTGAAGATTTTGGAATACAAATTCTAAATGTTGACCTAGTAACCTCTCAGCCTTGGTTGTGTGTAAATAATGAAAAAAGCAGTCTGCTGTTGTTACCAGCTTGCACCTGAGCCTAAAACTGTAATGACAAGAGTCACTTACACCATTGTTTACTTGGCCCACTAATAAGGCCTAGATTCAATCAGATCAAGCGCTAACCGGCGATATTCAACACCCGACGCCCGCATAACTGATGTTGTGGGGGAAACACTCTTTTCACTGCACTTCGATACCGAAGTGAGTGTTTCGTAGCAGTTTAGGAGGATTAATGTAGCAGGTTAAGAGATGTTTTGTCGGATGTGTAACTGTGTTGGAGCTGTCAAATCGGTGAGCAGCTGCTCTTGATCATTGTCACGAAGCCATACCCGTTCCACTCGCGTTAGAAGTTCAGAATGAGAAAGTGTAATTGGTTGATTTTGCAAATACAGGCACTTTTGGATGTTAAATGTTTTTGAAAATGAAACCGCTTGAAACTGATTTTTATCTTTCTGAATATTTTCTTCACTCTGTCTGGAAACAAGATCTAATAGTGGCTGAGACCATACTTTTCAAGAATATAAAGATTTCTATTGGTTTCCCCAAATACCCGAGGGGAAATGTCATTACCAACATGCCATAAAATGTGCTATTTTAGTTGAAAAGGAAATTGCAGTAATTGTTCCTAAGGTATTTATATAATGTTTAAAAAAAAAAAATGTATCATGTTTTTTTTTACTATTTTGAAGTTCTTAATTATATGCATTTGTCATGTCTAATTGTCCATATATGCCTTGATGATACTCATATGCATTTACTACATCAAAATCAGAATATTTTACATAATTTCAAAAATAATCTTAAGAACAAGCATATAAGGTTCACATATGGGAAAAATCATCAATATCAATTGTAATTTAATACACCTTTTCCTCAAAAATATGTACCGTGATGGTAATGACTTAGCGTTGTGGTAATGACAGAGTGTGATGGAAATGACATTTCATATAAAACTGATAAAAAATACCATTAAACATTTTAATATCACAGTTGTACATGTTTAATTTGATTGAAGACATAGAACACACCATTCAAAACCTCAAAACACAAAGGTAACAAACCTCAAGAACTTAAAGCATCTTTCAGAAAACAAATTGGGATTCAATGCAATACGCAGAAATACAGGTACAAGGTTGGAAACACTGGTTGACATTAAACAAATTATTGTTCACTGGCTGCAGTCTATTAATTCAGACTCATGAGACAGGTGTATGCTCACTCAAGATTAGGTTTTGCCCTCAATGCTCTCTATTGCTTAACGAGATAGCAAATTTCCTCCCAGACTGCGCCATCAAGCATCATATGCCATTTTGTCACTAGATGAGGCTGAGGGACAAGCCCAAGCACATTCTCTGGTTGGTACCATACAATGTCCTGTCTCATTGGCCAAAAGAATCGGTTGTTTCCCACACAACTCATCGTCTTGACTAGAGCACAGCTCTCTGCATCAACATCGTGTATAATACCAGGATAAGGGTCTTCATCATATTTCACAACACACCACATTCCAATCAGTCCCTCATGTACAGTTGAAGTCGGAAGTTTACATACACCTTAGCCAAATACATTTAAACTCAGTTTTTCACAATTTCTGACATTTAATCCTAGTAAAAATTCCCTGTCTTAGGTCAGTTAGGGTCACCACTTTATTTTAAGAATGTGAAATGTTAGAATAATAGTAGAGAGAATTATTTATTTAAGATTTTATTTCTTTCATCACATTCCCAGTGGGTCAGAAGTTTACATACACTCAATTAGTATTTGGTAGCATTGCCTAATTTTTATCTTGGGTCAAACGTTTAGGGTAGCCTTCCACAAGCTTCCCACGATAAATTGGGTGAATTTTGGCCCATTCCTCCTGACAGAGCTGGTGTAACTGAGTCAGGTTTGTAGGCCTTGCTCCCACACGCTTTTTCAGTTCTGCCCACAAATTCTCTATGGGATTGAGGTCAGGGCTTTGTGATGGCCACTCCAATACCTTGACTTTGTTGTCCTTAAGCCATTTTACCACAACTTTGGAAGTATGCTTGGGGTCATTGTCCATTTGGAAGACCCATTTGCGACCAAGCTTTAACTTCCTGACTGATGTCTTGAGATGTTGCTTCAATATATCCACATCATTTTCTTTCCTCATGATGCCATCTATTTTGTGAAGTGCACCAGTCCCTCCTGCAGCAAAGCACCCCCACAACATGATGCTGCCAGCCCCGTGCTTCACGGTTGGGATGGTGTTCTTTGGCTTGCAAGCCTCCCCCTTTTTCCTCCAAACATAATGATGGTCATTATGGCCAAACAGTTCTATTTTTGTTTCATCAGACAAGAGGACATTTCTCCAAAAAGTATGATCTTTGTCCCCATGTGCAGTTGCGAACCGTAGACTGGCTTTTTATGGCGGTTTTGGAGCAGTGGCTTCTTCCTTGCTGAGTGGCCTTTCAGGTTATGTCGATATAGGACTTGTTTTACTGTGGATATAGACACTTTTGTACCTGTTTCCTCCAGCATCTTCACAAGGTCCTTTGCTGTTGTTCTGGGATTGATTTGCACTTTTCGCACCAAAGTACGTTCATATAGAACACGTCTCCTTCCTGAGCAGTATGACGGCTGCGTGGTCACATGGTGTTTATACTTGCGCACTATTGTTTGTACAGATGAACGTGGTACCTTCAGGCGTTTGGAAATTGCTCCCAAGGATGAACCAGACTTGTGGAGGTCTACAATTTTTGTTCTGAGGTCTTGGCTGATTTCTTTTGATTTTCCCATGATGTCAAGCAAAGAGGCACTGCGTTTGAAGGTAGGCCTTGAAATACATCCACAGGTACACCTCCAATTGACTCAAATTATGTCAATTAGCCTATCAGAAGCTTCTAAAGTCATGATATCCTTTTCTGGAATTTCCCAAGCTGTTTAAAGGCACAGTCAACTTAGTGTATGTAAACCTCTGACCCACTGGAATTGTGATACAGTGAATTATAAGTGAAATAATCTGTCTGTAAACAATTGTTGGAAATATTACTCGTGTCATGCACAAAGTAGATGTCCTAACCGACTTGCCAAAACTATAGTTTGTTAACAAGAAATTTGTGGAGTGGTTGAAAAACGAGTTTTAATGACTCCAACCTAAGTGTATGTAAACTTCCGACTTCAACTGTTTGTCTGCAATGAGCTGTATTGGGCTAGGAGATGGCTGTAGTGCTGTGCAGGTGGAAGTGGGAGGTTGTGCTTTGTCTGCCTCTGTTTGTTGAATTATCACAGTCTGTGGGCCAAAACAATCACATAGATATGGAGTTGAGCAGAAACAACTTAGAACTCTCCATGTGATTTGTCCTGCGATGTCAGTGACGATCTTTATACGGACAGAAGATTTCTTAAATTAATGAACATCAAGTAAATTTCTAACACGTTCTGTTGAGTAATTTAAGTGTTTACTGGAAGTGTTAAGATAATGAAAAAATTGTGATTTGAAAATGTACAATTTGATATACATTTTGTCATAGAAAATCTGTAGTTTTACATTATAAATATTACCTGGTGTATTTTCTGTTGTTCCACGGTCTGGTGGAGACGATCTGGTAGCAGAGACGATCTGGTAGCAGGGGATCCATTTTCTCAATCTCTTGCTCTTTGACGTAAAAGAGCTTCACATTTACTTTTCCATTCTTAAGGTTCTTTCCTTTTGCCACCATGGAATCAGCTTTTCTCTTCACATCTGTACCGATTCCATCCGCAGGACATTTCCCATGTCCAGCCTCCAAAAAATCCAATGTGATCTTCTGAAACCCCTGATGAAATGGAATTGTGCTCAGGTAGAATAAATTATTTTAGGATCTGTACAGTGTGGTTGTGTTACGCTCGTCGTTTGAATGAGGAGACCAAGGTGTAGCGTGGTAGGCGAACATCTTACTTTTATTAAAATGAACACCGACAACAACAAAATACAAAACGAACGTAAAGTTCTGCAGGCTACACAGCAACTATACAAAATCAAGATCCCACAAATTAAATGTGGAAAAAGCTGCCAAAGTATGATCCCCAATCAGAGACAACGATAGACAGCTGCCTCTGATTGGGAACCATACCCGGCCAACAAAGAAATAGAAAAACTAGAATGCTCACCCAAATCACACCCTGACCTAACCAAATAGAGAAATAAAAAGGCTCTCTAAGGTCAGGGCGTGACAAGTTGGTCCATCACTTACAACATGGAGGACAGTGGCAGATGGATTAAACTCACGGAGGTGGGAGAGAGTTTTGGAGAGATGCCCAAATTGCCGAGGGGTCATGACGCATTGATGAGCTGACTGAGCACACTGACACAACACCTTCTTTAGTGTATACAACCCCAGTGTGAAGTGCTGTCTGCTGGTGAGAGTCACCAAAATGCACCGCCTGTATTTCAGAGGCATACATGCACAGGTAGTTCTCGGCCAAATCCACATGAGGGATTAACTCATCTTCTATAAGAAGTTTTCTGAGACTTCTTAATGTGGAGTACTGGTGTCTGATATTGAAGACATGTTTCCCAAGTGTGTTCTTCACATTGGATGTAAAGTCTTTCAGTAGAGTTTGAAGGGTACCGTACACCTTCTCCTTTACAGTCAAATGGACAGAACTTCTCTTTTATTCCATCTTTTGTTTTCTTCTTTCTCTCTTCTGCCTTTCCACTCAAACCACTCTTTCTCTTAGCAAAGTGAGCACTCTCGATACATGCACTCTTTGGTCGTCTTCTCGCAACACAAAGACCCAACCAATTCTTCAATGTTGCTGCTTTTAACCACTCTGTGATATAACAACTTGTCTGCCATGAACTGAAGGTGTGTCTAACATTGGCATGTCTACCTGTCTTTCACTGGTGGATGGACAATCCAAAAGGGACGTCTTTTGGTGAGCTCTGTGTATGACAGCTTGACCTCTGGTAATTCTATATTGAACTTCTGATGGAGTTTTGCCAGTGTGTCATTCAGGTATCTCTTCTGCATTTTATTCTTGTGTCTTGTCAATGTTTCCCTTTTTCCTTTTGATGCCTGACTGTTATCATCACGTTCAAATAACCTTTTTATTTCATCTTCTATTGTTGGGCTGATTGCATTCAAATGTTTATTTCTTGAGTACTGTAGACAGGTTTGGCTGTTTGTTGTTTGCCCACATTGTCTTCGCAGAGAACCCAAATTCGCTTTGAGCCATTTTCACCATGTAATACTTTTTCAGTATTTTCCCAGCCAAAACCTTGCATTGGTCTTTCGCTTCTAGTATTCTGTTGCTTCTAGTATTTCTCTCCCAGCTCTGAGATGTTATGGAACAGAAGTATTTTTCTCAGATTCTGTGGCTTTGACCGCATTTGGTGTTTTGTTTTGGTTCTGGGCAAAACCAAAATCTGGATCTTCTCTGACAAACGATCATATATTTTTTTATACTTTCTCAGTTTTCTTTTTCCGTGGCCTCCATCTTCATATTGGCCATATATAGATTCCTGTAGACTTTGGATCTGGGGGTTTTTGTGCCTTTCTACGGCCTCTCTATCTTGAGGTTTTCGAGTTTTAACAAGAGGGGGAATCCGGTGCCATTTGAGGGGCAGGTAGATCATCATTCTGTAGCTGTAAGACTTCAGGTGAGTTTGGTGGTACTGTATGTTCCTTGACAGGTATGACTCCATAACCACTCATTTCTGGATAGTTGATCTTCTGTTTCTTTAGTTTATTTTCCAATACCTCCTTTTTTTCTTTTTTTATCACTGGGAAAGTTGTGATTTGGGTTTCTCTTGAGGTATCTTTAGGTATCTTTTTGTTTCTGAAGATACTCCTGGTAACTTATAGGATCTTGTTTATATATGTCCTTGTCCTCTCCTTGGTTGATTTAGGGGGCAACTTATAGAAACATTTTTAATAAATAATTAAAGTCAGTAATAACCATAGTAAGTTACAAATGGACATCAAAATCACTCAATCATCCGAACAAAATACAAAATGTAATGGTCTTATGTAGCAAATAAGTGTTCAATTTCAACTTAACCATAATCATATATGTAATTTGTGTGCCTTTTCAGGTCTTAATGTAAGTAAAAATGTATTAACTAATACATTTTGTCATTACCACCACATTCTGTCCATACCATCACAGTTCATTATGTGGTGGTAATGACGTCTGGTGGGAATGACATTTTTACAGTATTTGGTCATAAATAGCAGGGATTCTAGCATGCTAACTACTGTTGAACAGCTAGCATACAATGTATCCTAAATACACATAATTAAAACATAATTTCTAAAACCTATTATAGCCTATTTGGTAATGACGTACAGTAAAAATATTATCTTATCATATTTACCTTTATTTTTCTATCCTTTCCCAGCATTAAAATGTGAATCTCCTTCCATGACATCCATGTGTTCCACTGTCACTATTCATATCCATGGTAACCAAGTACATAAACTTTTGAAAACATGTTATTGTCATGTAATTTGCTTGTGGTGGTGTTATGACACAATACTTAGAGACAGACTGTATTTTGTGTAAAAAAAAAGTAACAAATGGCTTATGCACATCTAATATGTATAGTTTCCATTTATTTTACTATATTTTTTTTAACAGTTGCATTAAATATATTCTAATGATCAAATCAAATCAAAATTAAATCTAATTTTATTGGTCACATACACATGGATAGCAGATGTTAATGCGAGTGTAGCGAAATGCTTGTGCTTCTAGTTCCGACCATGCAGTAATATCTAACAAGTAATCTAACAATTTCACAACAACTACCTTATACACACAAGTGTAAAGGGATGAATAAGAATATGTACATATAAATATATGGATGAGCGATGGCCGAACGGCATAGGCAAGATGCAGTAGATGGTATAAAGTACAGTATATACATATGAGATGAGTAATGAGGGTATGTAATCATTATATAAAGTGGCATTGTTTAAAGTGACTAGTGATACATGTATTACATCCAATTATTAATTATTAAAGTGGCTAGAGATTTGAGTCAGTATGTTGGTAGCAGCCACTCAATGTTAGTGATGGCTGTTTAACAGTCTGATGGCCTTGAGATAGAGCTTGTTTTTCAGTCTCTCAGTCCCAGCTTTGATGCATCTGTACTGACCTCGCCTTCTGGATGATAGCGGGGTGAACAGGCAGTGGCTCGGGTGGTTGTTGTCCTTGATGATCTTTTTGGCCTTCCTGTGACATCGGGTGATGTAGGTGTCCTGGAGGGCAGGTAGTTTGCCCCTAGTGATGCGTTGTGCAGACCGCACTACCCTCTGGAGAGCCTTACGGTTGTGGGCGGAGCTGTTGCCGTACCAGGCGGTATTACAGCCCGACAGGATGCTCTCGATTGTGCGTCTGTAAAAGTTTGTGAGTGTTTTTGGTGACAAGACAAATTTCTTCACAGACACCACGCTGTCTGTGTGGGTGGACCATTTCAGTTTGTCCGTGATGTGTACGCCGAGGAACTTACATTTTTACACCTTCTCCACTACAGTCCCGTCGATGTGGATTGGGGGGTGCTCCCTCTGCTGTTTCCTGAAGTCCATGATCATCTCCTTTGTTTTGTTGACGTTGAGTGTGAGGTTATTTTCCTGACACCACACTCCGAGGGCCCTCACCTCCTCCCTGTAGGCCGTCTTGTCATTGTCGGTAATCAAGCCTACCACTGTAGTGTCGTCTGCAAACTTGATGATTGAGTTGGAGGCATGCATGGCCACGCAGTCATGGGTGAACAGGGAGTACAGGAGAGGGCTGAGATCGCACCCTTGTGGGGCCGCAGTGTTGAGGATCAGCGTGGTGGAGATGTTGTTTCATACCCTCACCACCTGGGGGCGGCCTGTCAAGTCTAGGACCCAATTGCACAGGGCGGGGTCGAGACCCAGGGTCGAATGCACGAATGCTGCCATCAGTCCACGGTTTCTGGTTAGGGAAGGTTTTAATAGTCACCATGGGTACAACATCACCGATGCACTTGCTAATAAACTCGCTCACCGAGTCAGCGTATACATCAATGTTGTTGTCTATCCGGAACATAGCCCAGTCCACATGATCGAAGCAATCTTGAAGCGTGGAATCCGATTGGTCGGATCAGCGTTAAACAGACCTGAGCATGGGCGTTTCCTGTTTTAGTTTCTGTCTATAGGCTGGGAGCAACAAAATGGAGTCGTGGTCAGATTTGCCAAAAGGAGTGCGGGGGAGGGCTTTGTATGCATTGCGGAAGTTAGAGTAACAATGATCCAGAATGCTGCCAGCTCGAGTCGCGCATTCGATATGCTGATAAAATTTAGGGAGCCTTGTTTTCAGATTAGCTTTGTTAAAATCCCCAGCTACAATAAATGCAGCCTCAGGATATATGGTTTCCAGTTTACATAGAGTCAGTGAAGTTCTTTCAGGGCCGTCGAGGTGTCTGCTCAGGGGGGGGATATACACGGCTGTGATTATAATCGAAGAGAATTCTCTTGGTAGATAATGCGGTTGGCATTTGATTGTAAGGAATTCTAGGTCAGGTGAACAAAAGGACTTGAGTTCCTGTATGTTGTTATGATCACACCACGTCTCGTTAATCATAAGGCATACACACCTTCTTCTTACCAGAGAGATGTTTGTTTCTGTCGGCGTGATGCGTGAAGAAACTGGGTGGCTGTACCGACTCTGATAACATATCCCGAGTGAGCCATGTTTCTGTGAAACAGAGAATGTTACAATCTGATGTCTCTCTGGAAGGCAACCCTTGCTCGAATTTCATCTACCTTTTTGTCAAGAGACTGGACATTGGCGAGTAGTATACTCGGGAGCGGTGAGCGATGTGTCTGTCTACGGAGCCTGACCAGAAGACCGCTCCGTCTGCCCCTTCTGTGGTGCTGTTGTTTTGGGTCATTTACTGGGATCAGTTCCATTGTCCTGGGTGGTGGTCCGAACAGAGGATCCGCTTCGGGAAAGTCGTATTCCTGGTCGTAATGTTGGTAAGTTGACGTTGCTCTTATATCCAATAGTTCTTCCCGGCTGTATGTAATAAGACTTAAGATTACCTGGGGTAACAATGTAAGAAATAATACATAAAAAAACAAAATACTGCATAGTTTCCTAAGAATGCGAAGCGAGGTGGCCATCTCTGTCGGCGCCATCTTGCATCAATTATCAAGACTTTTGTAAGTATAAAACGTACCAGAATGTCAAAAGTGTGGGTGTAAGAAAGGACAAAAACTGCGCAAAACAGTGAAATCCAGACATCAAATGCTTTATTAAATAAATGTTTAAAAACATATTAAAAGCTGAAAAAAAAGTTTAAGGTTATTTTAGTCTCTACTATGTGGATGTTTGCTAAAGCGGATCTGATTGAATAGAGGAATAACTAATAATAATAATAACACAGAAGCTCCTACTGATGGAGCTTCTGTGTTATATAACCATACCAAACGTAACATATCATTCTAACTTAAGGTTTGCATTTAATATGATACATCTAGTCTATGAGACCAGGCTGGTTTAGCATGGTCAAAATACCCACAGGTCACAGATGTCAATTCAACGTCTATTCCACGTTGGTTCAATGTTTTGTTTGAATTACATGGATACAACGTTGATTCAACCAGTGTGTGCCCAGTGGGTATGCTGTCGGTGCAGTATGGGACTGTCTGTCCTTCACAGGGTTCAGCAGTGAAGCACTGGGTCATGTTCATTAGGCACCAAATGGAAGAAAAGGTATTGAAACAGTGAGGGATTACCTTGACTAGTCCAGTTAGAAACGTACATTTTCGTTTTACGTTGCAAAATATTTTACTTTGAAAACGTTTTCTGTTGCATGCCATAATAAACACAACCCTGTTGTCTGGACAATAACAATGTTGTTCTGATAATGTGACATTAGAATACGATGTGCTGGACAATCAACTCCATATCACACCTGTAGTTATCAATAAATATCTTCAGATAAAAGTGTATAAATAATTAATCCATCAGTTTGAGAAATGTATTTGGTTATAAATCATTAGGCCACCACACGTTTATCTTCTAAGTTCATCCTTGACCCGTGAAAAAACAATAGGCTAGTTCTCTCGGAATCCATGGGTAGAGAGTCATAAGAATGAGATGAGAGAGGTGAGATAGTGCTCTGTATTCTCTTTATCTGCTCTGTGAAATCACTGTGATCTCTGGTGCATAGATAACACACACACACACACACACACACACACACACACACACACACACACACACACACACACACACACACACACACACACACACACACACACACGTGTTCACTCATTATAAAACACTACACTTTCTCTCACTCGACAACAGTCCAACAGTCCTTGTCTGCCTGTCTGCACTGAATCTGACTGCACTTGTCACAGCTTTGAGATCTCATGGAGGAGGAAAAGACAGAGAAAATGTATGAAGAAGGAAAGAAGAAAGAGAAAGAGGAAGAAGAGAATGAAGACCTGAGGAGATATTGTCGATACTTTACTAAAGAACAGTTGATCATGCTGTGTGTCTGTGTTGCTCTGCTTGTGCTACTTCTGGTCATCATCATCACCTCTGTTCTCCTGACTCAAAATGGAGGTAAATATCTCTCTCAAAAAAAATGCAATCAACAGTTATTTACTTACTGATCCCAGAATACAAATTAATCAGCATAATAATCCATTGAAATATATAATCTGTTGATCTTAACACTTTCAATATTTTTTTAAATAATGTTGAAATGGCGTTTGTATCTACTGTAACCCATGTTATGCCTTGCTTGTATCTTGATCACTATAACTGCAGTTTCCATATCGATAAGGGCTACAGGTTACGATAGCTAATCATCTGTGACGAGAAGATAATAACTGTTCCTGTGCCTACTGGTAGGGCATCTGAAACGATCCTGCCGTTCCCTACTGATGGAGACATGCTGGACTTCCTCGTCCAAACTGGAGACATCAGGGAGAGAGACGCGCTGTACGCCACCTGGTATCACCGTGCCAACAACAAGTCAGAGATGAACATAGCACTGCAAAGTAATTTAAAAAAATAAAAAAAGATGCATTGTTCTCGTGAATTCTATGAATTCTATGTAACCTTAGCAGGTATGGTACAGAAAGTGTCAACATTAAGTCTACATTTGATAGTATACAGAGGGGATTTGCAGTAGCATTCACTTAGGACACACCGTAGCAAAACGTTTCCCAATGGAAAATGAAAAAGAGTGTTTCTTATTGGACACGTTCAGGTAGTCCCTCCCTGTTTCAGTCCGTTTTAATCTGTTTGTTGGCTAGTGAACACAACCCTGTTCTGTCCCCCTCTCTAGGTTGTATCATGGTTCTGGAGGCTGATGTGACTGTGCAGGGATACGCTACGGTCAACGTGACCACTATCCCCATCATGGCTCATCCTCCTGCTGTCTACAGTGACAACACTCTGGACCAGTGGCTGGATGCCGTGCTCCAGTCAAAGAAAGGTAGCAAACCTAGCAATACAACTTAAGATATCAATTCAACTCTAAATATCAGTTAGAGCCTAGTGAAACAGTTTCTTCTGGTCCTTTAGTACCAATCTATAAAGTCAATCAATTATCCAAAAGGATCTAAGCTATGCATAATCACATGAAATCTGATGTACTTTCGTATTACGTACAACATGTCTGTAATACAACTGACTCCTTCAGGCATAAAGCTGGACTTCAAATGCATCCAGGCGGTGACTCCCTCTCTGGGCATCCTGAGCATGAAGAACCAGACTAAAGGCATCAACCGGCCGGTGTGGCTGAACGCTGACATCCTCCCTGGGCCAAACGTCCCAGCCTTCTGGCCTGTCATCGACGGACCTGAGTGAGTAACAAGGAAAGAGCAATCGTATTAGCCAAATCCCAGACCTGTATGTTTTGCTTTATGCTTCAGCAAACTAATTTTACAATACAGATCTCGTATAAGCAGGATGGATTGCCAAGTACAATTTAGTTTCAACCTTTTCTTTCACAATAATCATGACCAGATAGATTTTTCTTATTCAATTTAAGGTACCAGTGCTTTATTACATGTCACTGTCTGACTTGGAGATCTAACAGGATTTCAGAGTATGAATCAGTCTCATACTAATTATACCCAACTTTCCTGTCTCCATGCAGGTTCTTGGCAATGATCCATCAGAGTTTTCCAGACGTGACCATCTCTCCTGGATGGGCAGTTCTGTATCTGCCCCAGTTCCCAAACGTCACCTACACACAGGCCATGGTGGAGGACATGTACGCCATCATCAAAAATGTCCCTCAGACAGTCACCTTCCCCATCCACGCGCTCATGGCCAAGAACGGATGGCCTCACATCAGCTGGCTACTCAGCCAGTCACCAAAGTAACTAGAACAGCTAGTTCCTATACAGTAATTGATCTAGTCGTGACTTTCATATCTTCCAATCACACTGATGAAGGTTACACTTGTCTGAATGGTGGACAATGAGATAAGCTGTCTGTCCCTGTGTACAGGTTCAGTCTGACTCTGTGGCAGAGCCAGGAAAAGAACCCCAGTGTGAATGACCTGCTGTTCGTCAGAGACAACACCAACCCTAAGCGGGTCTACTATGACATCTATGAACCTGTCCTGTCCCAGTTTAAAGAAGCTGCCAGTAAGTCAAACCCTGTGAAACTCTCCTCTGGGACGCCCAGACATTTCAGAATTTTGTTGTAGCTCTGAACTAGTTAACCCGATTCAGGATTAGTTGACATGTTGTGCTAGCTCGGGAATAGATCAAACACATGGAACAGCTGGGGTTCCCTGAGGAGAGTTTTGAGAACCATCTGTGACTTCTGTACAGTCATACGAATCATTATCATTAGCTTATTCATTATTAGTATTACCATTCTACATTCCTGTCTTGAAAATGTATTTCAAAATAATTCTCGACAACTCGTAAAACCAAATGGTATTTCCAACCAGTCCATCCTGATATTAATGTAAACAGGACTGAGTTGTTTGTGTGATTGTAGAGCAAAGAGATCGGCAGAGGAGGTTCTACCCTGGAGGAGACCTGATTGACTATTTCCAGCCGAAATATAGAGATGGCTTGTACATCCAGTGGAACACAGTCACAGACAGAGCCTCACTGCTTTCTCTGCTGTCAGGTAGGAGTGATGATGAAGGGTGGGGGTGTAACCAAAATGGCAACCTTAGAATTGCAATGATAGGTTTTATACAGATATTTTTGTTTTTTGTTCAGTGACATTCATACTGTCTAGAGTTGAATATTGAATACAGCGGTCAAATCTCCTGATGGATTCATAATCTGTTGCAGACAGTGCCAGTGGCATGCTCATCATTCCAGTAGGATCTGGTTCCGCCCAGCCTGGGGTCCCAGTGGTGGAGGGCTCCCGTCCAGAGTTCCTTCTCCAGGACTCCCTGAACCTGGTTCTGGCCTCTCCAAAACCCTTTGGTATCTACTTAAGGATCCAGTCCCAGAGCCAGCTGGAACCCTCTCTCCACCTCCTCAGCTCAGCTTACCACAGCGACCTCCTGTACCGCCCCGTCTGGGTCAACATGGCTCTGTCCCATGGAGCCTTCCAGACCCAGGGCTACATCTCTGGGAGGGAGTTCCTCCACACAGTCAACCAGGTGTTCCCCTATGTGACCCTGGCCCCCAGCTGGCCTCTTGAAGTCCTGAGGGAGGGGTATAACAGGGCCATGGTGGATGACATGGAGGTTTTACTGAAGGGGGCGTGGCAGGCTGTGTCCCTGCAGGTGAGGGCGGAGCCACTGGGGAGATCTGTGGAGGGACAGAGGAGGATTCGGGAGGTGCAGTCACGGTACTCACTTACAGTGGAGACCGGGATAGAAAGTGGGATTGATGAGGCAGGACCACAGGCAATCATGGCCAACCTCTCTGGGAGCAAAGACAGAAGCTTGTTTTTTTATAACTGAGAACTACTGGTCTAAGATGTGAAGACATGATCACCTCTTAAATTAGTTACATTTTCATCTAATCTTTTGTTGTATTTAAAGTAAATGAAAAACAACCATTCAATTTAATTGTAATATATTTATTGTAAAATTGTTAGCAATAATTTTGTACAATCATCTTTGTAATTTCAATTGTTTTATATATATATATATAAAACTTTAATGCCTGTAGTTTAAGATATGATATTCTTATCTTATGTGTAACTTGGCTGAAACATTTGAATGCCTCGTCATAAAAAACATCATGAAACATATCTGACATCAAATGCAGTGTTACTTTCTGTATTCTGACCCTTTATAAAACAATACAGAGCTCTACTCAGTAAAAAAAACATCTCGTTAGTATTCATTCTCTGGAAAACTTAAAATACAATTTACATTTCTGTCTCATATAATTTTCACATGTTATAATTGGAGATGCAAAACATTGTTAAAAACCATCAGTGCCCCCAAAAATGTTTGCTGTAGATGCTCCTCTTTCATTAGCCTGGTCCCAGATATATTTTAAGGTCATTGTCAATGGCCATAGGAGTTGGCAAGACAGCACAAACAGATTTATGAACAGGCTCCTTACATTATTCACTCTAATAAAAGAAGTCTTGAACTTCATCACAGCATCTAATGGCAGTCTGTTAAATCCATCAGCACAATACTCATCGAGGGTGAGGTGGTCAGGTGTGGTGAGGATAGGGGGTTACAGTAGTGTACTATTCAGTGTGGAGGGTGGTTGGTCTTTGGGGGTAGGGTTGTCCCTGTTGTCCTGGAGGAAGGTACTACAGGTGCAGAAGGTGCCGTAGAAGCTGGAGGAGAGCCCGGCGATGTCTGTGGAGATGTAGGGCAAGACCTCGGGAGACGCCTGGTTGAAGTAGGAGATCTAGGAGGGCCAAACAGGATAGGAGTTGTCCTCATCATTAAAGTTGCCATCGGTCATGGTCATTTTACCAGTGGTAATTCAAGAGACTACAAACACATTGGGCAAACAATTTGTTACTGGTTGTACACTTTCTTACCTTGGATACAGTGTTGGAGACCTCCATGATGCTGAAGCCGGCACACAGCACCTCCCCTCTGTTGTAGCCCTCTGTAGGAGGGTGTGTGGGTAGAGTGACCGAACGCAGAGCAATAACATAAGGGTCCCTTGAAAAGAGAAAAATCTCTTTCTATCACATTGTCTCTTTATTTTTCTGTCTGTCTGTCTGCTTGCCTGTCTGTCTGCCTGCTTGTCAGTCTGCCACTCACCCGCTGTCACACGGCGGTCTCCTGGAGGCCAGGAGAATGAAGTCCTGGACCATCCCTCCCTGATTGGCTGAAGAGCTGCTACTGACCCCACCCCGGCATATGGAGGGAGTCACCACGCGGTACAGAAAGTCATCATCGTCCACCCTACGAATCAGCTCACACCTCCTACACAGGGAAAGTCATGAAATCAGGAGAAGCCAGTGACACATACTATGCAGTGCGGGAGGCTGCTGTGTATACTCTTGAGGTCTTATACGCCACTTAAGAGAGGGTCCTGTGTTTGTGTGTGGGTGTCGGTCTGTCTGTCTGTGCATACAGATACCCACTCGTAGTTTGGATCCCACTCCACTCTCTTGCTGAGGTCAGAGAGCACCATGAAGGCCCTCTCAGCCGGGACGTCTGCCTCAAACTCAATCTTAAAACTCAACACCTGCTTCTGCTCCAGGGTGTACAGGCTCACCTGTGGGCCAGAGGGGGATTACATAAGCCATGATTAGTCCTGAATTTAACATGAGCCCAGAGTATTTCCTAGTTTGGCACTGTGATCGAGAAAAACTCTGGGCCCTCGTGGCCATAGCCTGTGTCCCACAGTGGCTCCCTATCCATTATGCCTTGTGGATGGCCTAAATAAAAGTCTCAACCCAGCTCACCTTGTTTTTCTCAGAGTTTAACACCCAGTTGTTTCTGGCAGCCAGCATCTTCAAAGCAGACACGTTGTTGTAGCTCAGGTACACCTGCAGCCATTCAAAATACATTCAAGGTTATTGTTCCCATTTGACACTTGTTCACCTTCAAACACAGTAAGCACAATGTGTTAATTGGGAGAGTTAGACATGACATAGCACTTTAGCACTCACGCTATCACCTGGCGATACATTTTATCATTGATTTCAAGGCCCAAGTGATTGGACAGGCTATAAAATCGGCCCATGCATGTATGACCTTTGGTCTTACTCGGGACTAAGATGTGCTAATCATTCTAGATCAATCTTGGATCTTAATCAACATTTTAACTCTAACCTCTGTACTATTCTAAACTGTTTCAACTGCTACGTTGAGTGAGAACCAGAACCAGAGGGTGTATTCAGTACTGTTTGATGTTAAGGTCTCTCGTCGTCCTTTACCTGGTTGCTGAGGTCCCACGGTACAGATAAGGGCACCTCAGTCTGCTTGCAGGATATTATGTACTTCCTGAATGGACACACAGATCTGTTACAATATTCTATTGTGTGCACCACACACTTTGCAGGCTACATTGCAGTCACGATTAAAGTTACTCAGGAAGTTTCCTTCTCTTCACCTGTCAAGTCGTATTTTCTTTCTAGCGATGGCCTCCTGATACCGTCTCCTTCCCTCCTGTCAGTGAAAGAGGTTAAATAAGACAGAAGGACCATATTGTGAAATATGTTAGGTATATTATATATATTAGGTATATTATATATTATATATATAATATATTAGGTAGTTACTGTTCATTAACTGATAATAAAAATCTAAATAGGAATGTATAGAATTTTTTATCTAATTTCACAAAAATTTGAATGAGAACTGTTTGACTCTAACCAGGGGTTCAGGTTGTATTTTTGGCAACGTGCAGGGCTTGCCATCCCTGTCGCAGACCTCAAAGGTCATGAAGGCGCTGTTGATGTGCCTCAGAGGCTCCTCCCCCTGATAGGCCTCTGCACACACACCCACCTCCATGCTGCGACATCACAGGGACACAGCCAATCACATGACCATCTCAGGTCAGCTCAACATTCCAATGTAAGTTAATGACTGAAATTTGAACTTATTCAAGATTAATCAAACAATTACTCAATAAATCAATCAATAATGTGAGCACAAGTTCTCCCGATCCTTATCACCATTGATTTGAAAGACTCAAATACAAAAAACTGTCACAGTCAAACCAATTTATAGCCTTGTTTTATACAGTATATGATCTGAAGCTCACCTGTTCTTGAATGCATTGTTTACGATGGCTTTGAGGACCAGCCGGTCGCCCACGTGTGAGGGACCCCTGAAATGGAACATGTCAATGCTCCGCAGGGTGGGGTGGGCGTTACACAGACGACTGGAGAGGAGTGGAGAGGAGGACGAAGAGGACGAAGAGGAGGAGTGAGAAGAGGGAGCGGAGGAATGAGAGAAGGAGGAGGAAGATGAGGAGGAGGATGTTACAATACTGTGTAATTACATTCTTATCACACTCTGCTTGTGTGGTGTTTTCTGTTCTTGTTTAACAGTGTGTGTGTGTCAAATCTAATTTTATTTGTCACATGCGCCGAATACAACAAGTGTAGACCTTACCGTGAAATGCTTACTTACAAGCCCTTAACCAACAGTGCAGTTCAAGAAGAGTTAATAAAATATTAACTAAATAAACTAAAGTTAAAAAATGTAATAAAAAAGTAACAAGAAAATTACATAACAATGACAAGGCTATATACAGGGGGTACAGGTACAGAATCAATGTGCGGGGGTACAGGTTAGTCAAGGTAATTTGTAAAGTGACTATGCATAGATAATAAACGGAGTAGCAGCAGTGTAAAAACAGAGGAGGGCGGTGGGGTTTTGGGTCAATGTAAAGTGTGTGTGTGTGTGTGTGTGTGTGTGTGTGTGTGTGTGTGTGTGTGTGTGTGTGTGTGTGTGTGTGTGTGTGTGTGTGTGTGTGTGTGGGGTACCTAGCAGCGATAGTAGCTACGTTCTCCATCCAGGCCATGATCTGTCCTCCGAACGTGTTGACCTGGTGGTTGGCATGAGGAGGGAGAACCAACTCTACACTCTCTACCTGCGTCCTCTCTGCTGGCACCGCCTTCTCAGTCTCCTGGACCTCCACTAACACACACACACAGAAACACACAGGTTATTACAGCACCTGTCAGCACACAAACTCAACATTACTTACAGTGCATTTGGAAAGTGTTCAGACCCCTTGACTTTTTCCACATTTTGTTACGTTACAGCCTTATTCTAAAATTTATCAAATGTGTTTTTTCCCCTCATCAATCTACACACAATACCCCATAATGACAAAGCAAAACAGGTTTTTAGAAATGTTAGCAAATTTATAAAAAATGGATAACTGAAATATCAGACTTACATAGGTACTCAGACCCTTTACTCAGTACTTTGTTGAAGCACCTTTGGCAGTGATTACAGCCTCAAGTCTTCTTGGGTATGACGCTACAAGCTTTGCACACCTGTATTTGCAGAACCTCTCAAGCTTTGTCAGGTTGGAGAGCGTCGCTGCACAGATATTTTCAGGTCTCTCCAGAGATTTTCGATCGGGTTCAAGTCCGGGCTCTAGCTGGGCCACTCAAGGACATTCAGAAACTTGTCCCGAAGCCACTTCTACATTGTCTTGGCTGTGTGCTTAGGGTCGTTGTCCTGTTGGAAGGTGAACCTTGGCCCCAGTCTTAGTCTTCCTGAGCGCTCTGGAACAGGTTTTCATCAAGGATCTCTGTACTTTGCTCCGTTCATCTTTCCCTCGATCCTGACTGGTCTCCCAGTCCCTGCCGCTGAAAAACATCCCCACAGCCTGATGCTGCCACCACCATGCTTCACTGTAGGGATGGTACCAGGTTTCCTCGAGACGTGACGCTTGGCATTTAGGCCAAAGAGTTCAATCTTGGTTTCATCAGACCAGAGAATCTTGTTTTTCATGGTCTAAGAGGATTTAGGTGTCTTTTGGCAAACTCCAAGCAGGGCTGTCATGTGCCGTTTACTGAGGAGTGGCTTCCGTCTGGCCACTATACCATAAAGACTTGATTGCTGGAGTGCTGCAGAGATGGTTGTCCTTCTGGAAGGTTCAACCATCTCCTCAGAGGAACTTTAGAACTCTGTCAGAGTGACCATTGGGTTCTTGGTCACCTCCCTGACCATGGTCCTTCTCCCCTGATTGCTCAGTTTGGCCGGGCAGCCAGCTCTAGGAAGTGTCTTGGTGGTTCCAAACTTCTTCCATTTAAGAATGATGGAGGCTACTGTGTTCTTGGGGACCTTCAATGCTGCAGAATTTTTTTGGTACCCTTTCCCATATCTGTGCCTCGACACAAGCCTGTCTCGGAGCTCTACGGACAATTCCTTCAACCTCATTGCTTGTTTTTTGCTCTGACATGCACTGTTAACTGTGGGACCTTATATTGACAGGTGTGCCTTTCGAAATCATGTCCAATCAATTTAATTTACCACAGGTGGACTCCAATCAAGTTGTAGAAACATCTCAAGGATGATCAATGGAAACAGGATGCACCTGAGCTCAATTTCGAGTCTTATAGCAAAGGTTCTGAATACTTATGTACATTTTATCTTTATTTAACTAGGCAAGTCAGTTAAGAACAAATTCTTATTTACAATGATGGCTACCAACCCTAACCCGGACGACGCTGGGCCAATTGTATGCCGCTCTATGGGACTCCCAATCACGGCCAGTTGTGATACAGTCTGGAATCGAACTAGGGTCTTTAGTGACGCCTCTAACACTGATATGCAGTGCCTTAGACCACTGCACCACTCGGGAGCAAATAAGCTACTTCTTTTTTTTATTTGTATAAAATTGCAAAAAATTCTAAAAACCTGTTTTCGCTTTGTCATTATGGGGTATTGTGTGTAGATAAAAATACATTATTATAGTCAACTTTAGAACAAGGCTGTAACCTAACAAAATGTGGAAAAAGTCAAAGGGTCTGAATACTTTCCGAATGCACTGTAGCATAAAGTGTCATACACCATTACAGTTCCAATAGTGATGATAGTCCTCTTGCAGAGGTCATTGCCACGGCGACTGACCTTGTTGAAAGGCCCTGTTGGTGAGCAGGTCCTTCATGATGTCAGCGTGGACCAGCCTCATCCTCCTCCTCTCAGCTGCTAGGCTGTGCTCCACCTGCTCCGTCTGGGTACGTGGGACCAATGGACGCAGCTGCACCTGTGGAATGGATACACGCGCACACACAAAACACACACACAAATGCACGCACGCACTCACGCACACAAACACACGCACACACACAAATGCACGCACACACACACACCAGGTTATTATAGTACCTGAGAGCATATGCACACACAGTCAACTCAACATTACTCAACATCAACTCTTACACACCATCACACCATCTGTATCCTTTCATTAATGTTGTTCCACACACTATGTTCCCAATCAAATCTCACCTTTCCTCCCGTAGTGCGCTGGGTGACAAACGTGGCAAATGCCTGACACACCCTCCAGTGGCTATCGCTGAACAGGTCCTCACAGTTCACCACGATGCCAACCTTGAGACACACACAAAGCATCACAAATGATAATAATCACAGGAATTCAACTATTTGTCCAGCCCGGAAATCCATCCGTTAGGATAAACCTATAGGTTGTATTAAGGTGTTATAGGGTTTGAACATGGCCTGACCTCCATGCTAGTGTTGAAAGCTCGGTTGACTTTGGCCTTGATGTTGACCACCTGTCCAACCCTGAAAAACACACACACCCATTTCCACTAGTGTATGTCAACCACACTAGGCATGGTAAAAATAACAAATCCAGAATCTAAGCTGTGGCTTCAGTTCTTTACTGTATGTCTAATGTGTAAAGGTATACCACCCGGACCAAGGCTTCTTGTCAAAGAACACAAAGTCCAGAACGACTTTGATGACTTATAATAAGGAAGGTGAATCAACAACACAGACACTTACCCAATAGTGTGTTCAAAGTGGATGTCATCGACCGAGGCTGTGACACAAGGACACCCAGCATGCCTTTCAGCTGTGGTGAGTAAGAACACAGTGACTTGTCACTTTCTGTCGTCTAGAGGGTGTATGTACATAGCTACTTCAATTAGCTCGTACCCCTGCATACCGACTCGGTACTGGTATTCCCATTATATAGCCATGTTATTTTTACTCGTTATTGTTATTTTTTATTCACTGTGTATTTATTCCTCGTGTTACTATTTTATTTGAAAAAATAATACATTTACCCCCTTTTTCTCCCCAATTTCATGATATTACGATCTTGTCTCATTGCTGCATCTCCCCAACGGGCTCGGGAGAGGTGAAGGTTGAGCCATGAGTCCTACAAAACATGACCCGCCAAACCGCGCTTCTTAACACCTGCCCACTTAACCCGGAAGCCAGCCGCACCAATGTGTCGGAGGAAATTTTCACACCCTGATCTGTTTCACCTTTCTTGTGCTTGCCTCCACCCCCCTCCAGGTGTCACCCATTTTCCCCATTATGCCCTGTGCATTTATACACCAACTACTTTGCAGACAGAGTTCAGTGTGTCAAATCGGAGGGCCTGTTGTCCGGACCTCTGGCAGTCTCTATGGGGGTACCACAGGGTTCAATTCTCGGGCCGACTTTTCTCTGTATATATCAACGACGTGGCTCTTGCTGCGGGTGATTCCCTGATCCACCTCTACGCAGACGCCATCATTCTGTATACATCTGGCCCTTCTTTGGACACTGTGTTAACTAATCTCCAAACGAGCTTACAACACTCCTTCCGTGGCCTCCAACTGCTCTTAAAACGCTAGTAAAACCAAATGCATGCTTTTCAACCGTTCGCTGCCCACACCCGCCCGCCCGACTAGCTTCACTACTCTGGACGGTTCTTACCTAGAATATGTGGACAACTACAAATACCTAGGTGTCTGGCTAGACTGTTAACTCTCCTTCCAGACTCATATCAAACATTTCCAATCCAAAATCAAATCTAGAATCGGCTTTCTATTTCGCAACAAAGCCTCCTTCACTCACGCCGCAAAACTTACCCTAGTAAAACTGACTATCCTACCGATCCTCGACTTCGGCGATGTCATTTACAAAATAGCTTCCAATACTCCATTGCGACCTGTATGCTCTAGTCGGCTGGCCCTCGCTACATATTCGTCGCCAGACCCACTGGCTCCAGGTTATCTATAAGTCTATGCTAGGTAAAGCTCCGCCTTATCTCAGCTGACTGGTCCCGATAACAACACCCACCCATAGCACGCGCTCCAGCAGGTATATCTCAGTGGTCATCCCCGAAGCCAACACCTCCTTTGGCCGCCTTTCCTTCCAGTTCTCTGCTGCCAGACTGGAACGAATTGCAAAAATCGCTGAAGCTGGAGACTTATATTTCCCTCACTAACTTTAAACATCAGCTATCTGAGCAGCTAACCGATCACTGCAGCTGTACATAGTCCATCTGTAAATAGCCCACCCAATATTGTTTTTATTTACTTTTCTGCTCTTTTGCACACCAGTATCATTACTTGCACATCATCATCTGCTCATCTATCACTCCAGTGTTAATCTGCTAAATTGTAATTACTTCGCTACTATGGCCTATTTATTGCCTTACCTCCTCATGCCATTTGCACACACTGTATATAGACTTTCATTTTTTCTATTGTGTTGACTGTACGCTTGTTTATTCCATGTAACTCTGTGTTGTTGTTTCTGTCGCACCGCTTTGCTTAATCTTGGCCAGGTCGCAGTTGTAAATGAGAACTTGTTCTCAACTAGCTTACCTGGTTAAATAAAGGTGAAATAAAAAAATACCGTATTTTCTGTTTGTATGTTGCCAGTTCCTTGTCTCATCAAGTCTACCAGCGTGTTTTTTCCGTACTCGTGTTCTCTTTTGTCCCTGTTTTCTAGTTCTTCCGGTTTTGACCATTCTGCCTGACCTGACCCTGAGCCTGCCTGCAGCTTACGGACTCGGCCCTGTATTACCGACCTCTGCCTGCCTCCTGTTCTGTAAATACACTTCTGTGGTTTCAACTGTCTGCATCTGGGTCTTATCCTTAGCTCTGATAGAAACACTGTTCAATTGACAACCAAAGTCAGCCTTCAGGTACCCGGCCCGCCACAGGGAGTGATAGAGCACGATGAGCCAAGTCAAGATATAATAACAGATATGTTACAGTTAATACTGTATGGACTACTGCTCAACATTACAACACACTTAGCCTTGTGTGCGAAGTGTGTTGGTTCTAGTGAGTGTAAGAGTAATTTTCTCATGACAGCCATTTACGTGACAGCAACACATCAGTAGGAACAGTATGGTCTTTCAGTCGCTAAATACTGTTCATATTTTTTCCCTTAAACCAAGTAACAAAAGTTACAACTCTAAAATAATATTTAATCTGTTATCATCAGCACAGTCTATTACTCCAGGAGTTTAGGTGACAGTGAAGTATTCAGACGTCCTAGGAACATCTCAGCTGTTTTTATCTGTGAACAAAATGCAATGTGTTACATTGTGTTTATGTTTCATAGTGAGAAACTATGCCATCTCCGTCTATGCAAAGGACTTACTGAGCATGATGCGGGTGTGTATGAGATATCTTTCAATCCAAAACTGGATCAATAGGCCTATTCCCACAGGCCCATTGTGAGTGAGAACACACACAGACAGACAGACACACACCTGAAAGACAGGCTGTAGAGTCCATCCATTTGAGCAGCTGACCCACACTGAGCTCCTGCCGGTGGTTGGCATGGCAGGGCATCACTATCTGGCTCTTCTTTACCTCTGTAAGGTTCCTGAACACCTCCTCCTCCTCCTCATCCTGGGGTCTGCTCATCTTAGGGTCTCAGATCTTAGGTCTCCTCTCTAAGAAAGGTAATATAACGTTGATCAATGAAAATGCATTTCATTTGAGTGACCTAGTGACCAACATGTTATCCATGCAAAATGTGGCTATAGAATAATACATTTCTAGGAAGAATACAGAGCAATAGCAAAGAAAACTCTGTGGCAGTAGCCCTTGCCTGCCCCATGACATACCCGACCTCAAATCTACACAGGAGATGTGACAGATTATTGCACAGTGATTGCAAAATCTTGTTCTGGAATAGGAGCTTCCCCTAACATTGCCAACTAAATAGCAATGCTAGTTCATTCCATTTGACAGCTTAAAGTACCGTCGTATAAAGTTTAGCAGCATATTTTCATATCAAGACTATAAGTGTATAGCTAAGCTATCTGAGCTACCAGCATAAATGGGCATAGCTAAGTACCTCACCTCTACGAAGATTCCACGTACGGAGTTGAGAGTAGACTATAATTTTTTTTATGAACCTTCGACTCCGAGGCACCATGCAGTCAATAACAAAAACATTTAAATTCTAAAACCATTACTGTGTACCTATGTTTGTCCTCTGTAGATGTGTGCCTTTCTTTGTTGCTAAAATACCTACTTTTTAATAAAATGTTAATCAAATACAACCACCGACTGTTTCACCTTGTTAAGATTCAATTGGCACATTCGCGATGAGTTGCCATCTTAGAGTAACAGTAATGAGGAAACAGTCGGAGGTTGTATTTGATTAACGTTTTATTAAAGAGTATGGATTTCAGTAATCCAAGAAAGGCAAACAGAGGACAAACATAGGTACACGGTAAAGGCTTAAGAATTTACAAATTCTGGTCTGCGCTCAAATAATCATTGTGGATTTGAGGTACTTGGCTAGAACGGGAAGTTCACTCGGGGTGCCAGGTTGCTAACTACAGAGAAAAGTTCACTCCAAAGTACCAGTCTGGTCTCATAGGTTAGATGTAACATAGTAAACTAAAATCTGGGACACTCAAATTAGTATGATACACTATATATACAAAAGTATGTGGACACCATCTTCAAATGAGTAGATTTGGCTATTTCAGCCAGACCCGTTGCTGACAGATATATAAGATCGAGCACACAGTAATGCAATCTCCATAGACAAACAATGGCAGTAGAATGGCCTTACTGAAGAGCTCCGTAACTTTCAATGTGGCATCGTCGCCACCTTTCCAACAAGTCAGTCCGTCAAATTTCTGCCCTGCTAGTGCTGCCCCAGTCAACTGTATGTGCTGTTATTGTGAAGTGGAAAGTCTAGGTGCAAAAACGGCTCAGCTGTAAAGTGGTAGGCCACACAAGCTCACAAAACTGGACCACCGAGTGCTGAAGCGCGTAGTGTGTAAAAATCGTCTGTCCTCGGTTGCAACACTCACTACTGAGTTCCAAACTGCCTCTGGAAGCAACGTCAGCACAAGAACTGTTCGTCGGGAGCGTCATGAAATGGGTTTCCATGGCCGAGCACCCGCACACAAGCCTAAGACCACAAGGCACATTACCAAGCGTCGGCTGAAGTGGTGTAAAGCTCGCCATGATTGGACTCTGGAGCAGTGGACAGACGTTCTCTGGAGTGAAGAATCACGCTTCACCATCTGGAGACGAATCTGGGTTTACAGGATGCCAGGAGAATGCTACCAGCCCCAATACATAGTACAAACTGCAAAGTTTGGTGGAGGAAGATAAATGGTCTGGGGCTGTTTTTCATGGTTTGGGCTAGGCCCCTTGTTTCCAGTGAAGGGAAATCTTAAGGAAACAGCATACAATGCCATTCTAGACGATTTTGTGCTTCCAACTTTGTGGCAACCGTTTGGGGAAGGCTCTTTCCTGTTCAGCATGAGAATGCCCCTGTGCACAAAGCGAGGTCCATACAGAAATGGTTTGTCGAGATTGGTGAGGAAGAACTTGACTGACCTGCACAGAGCACTGACCTCAACCCCATCGAACAACTTTGGGTTGTTGGCTTAGTCGCCCAACATCAGTGCCCGACCTCACTAATGCTCTTGTGGCTGAATAGAAGCAAGTCCCCGCAGTAATGTTCCAACATCTAGTGGAAAGCCTTCACAGAAGAATGAAGGCTGTTATAGCAGCAAAGGGGGGACCAACTCCATATTAATGCCCATGATTTTGGAATGAGATGTTCGACGAGCAGGTGTCCACATACTTTTGGTAGTGTATGTTGCATTCGCTGTGGTGACAGAAGACAGAGGTTTACTTGAAAGGAGAAAATGAAAAGGAGGGTGGATGGGTGTTGTGTACAATTCAAACATCCAGCAACCCAAAGGTTGTGTGTTTGAATCTCATCACTGAAAACTTTCGATTTTTAGCAAATTACACGTTTGTGTGCCCGACAGGATACAGCAAGACCCGGAGCACAGAAGACGGTATCCCGGAGAGGGTCTCATGGGGGAGACCTATCCTTTTCTTTTGATTTATTATTTAATAAACACCTTTGAAACCGAGCTAATCCTACTCTGTCCGTGTCTGATCTGTGTAAACGTCTTGACCAAACCCCCTGGTCTGCCACAATATATATATATATATATATATACAGTTGAAGTCGGACGTTTACATACACCTTAGCCAAATACATTTAAACTCAGTTTTCACAATTTCTTACATTTAATCCCAGTAAAAATTCCCTGTTTTAGGTCAGTTAGGATCACTACTTTATTTTAAGAATGTGAAATGTCAGAATAATAGAAAGAATTATTTATTTCAGCTTTTATTTCCTTCATCACATTCCCAGTGTCAGAAGTTTACATACACTTAATTGGTATTTGATAGCATTGCCGTTAAATTGTTTAACTTGCGTCAAACGTTTTGGGTAGCCTTCCACAAGCTTCCCACAATAAATTGGGTGAATTTTGTCCCATTTCTTCTGACAGAGCTGGTGTAACTGATTCAGGTTTGTAGGTTTCCTTGCTCGCACACGCTTTTTCAGTTCTGCCCACATTTTCTATGGGATTGAGGTCAGGACTTTGTGATGGTCACTCCAAAACTTTGACTTTATATATACAGTTGAAGTCGGAAGTTTACAAAGGTTATTTGAACGTGATGATAACAGTCAAGCATCAAAAGGAAAAAGGGAAACATTGACAAGACACAAGAATAAAATGCAGAAGAGATACCTGAACGACACACTGGCAAAACTCCATCAGAAGTTCAATATAGAATTACCAGAGGTCAAGCTGTCACACAGAGCTCACCAAAAGACGCCCCTTTTGGATTGTCCATCCACCAGTGAAAGACAGGTAGACATGCCAATGTTAGACACATGCCAACCTTCAGTTCATGGCAGACAAGTTGTTATATCACAGAGTGGTTAAAACACATTGAAGAATTGGTTGGGTCTTTGTGTTGCGAGAAGACGACCGAAGAGTGCATGTATCGAGAGTGCTCACTTTGCTAAGAGAAAGAGTGGTTTGAGTGAAAGGCAGAAGAGAGAAAGAAGAAAACAAAAGATGGAACAAAAGATACGTTTTCTGTCCATTTGACTGTAAAGGAGAAGGTGTACGGTACCCTTCAAACTCTACTGAAAGACTTTACATCCAATGTGAAGAACACACTTGGGAAACATGTCTTCAATATCAGACATCAGTACTCCACATTAAGAAGTCTCAGAAAACTTCTTATAGAAGATGAGTTAATCCCTCATGTGGATTTGGCCGAGAACTACCTGTGCATGTATGCCTCTGAAATACAGGCGGTGCATTTTGGTGACTCTCACCAGCAGACAGCACTTCACACTGGGGTTGTATACACTAAAGAAGGTGTTGTGTCAGTGTGCTCAGTCAGCTCATCAATGCGTCATGACCCCTCGGCAATTTGGGCACATTTCTACAAAATTCTCTCCCACCTCCGTGAGTTGTAAGTGATGGACCAACCACACTGTACAGATCCTAAAATAATTTATTCTACCTGAGCAAAATTCCATTTCATGGGGGGGGGGGGGGGGGGGGAGGATCATTTCAGGGGTTTGAGAAGATCACATTGGATTTTTTGGAGGCTGGACATGGGAAAGGTCCTGCGGATGGAATCGGTACAGCTGTGAAGAGAAAAGCTGATTCCATGGTGGCAAAAGGAAATAACCTTAAGAATGGAAACGTAATCTACGAGGATCTTTCCAAAGAACAGTCAAATGTGAAGCTCTTTTACGTCACAAAGCAAGAGATTGAGAAAATGGATCCCCTGCTACCAGATTGTCTCAAGACGATCTGTGGAAGAACGGAAAATACACCAGGTAATATTTATAATGTAAAACTACAGATTTTTTATGACAAAATGTATATCAAATCACTATATTTTTATTATCTAAACACTTCCAGTAAACACTTAAATTACTCAACAAAACGTGTTAGAAATTTCCTGGATGTTCATTCATTTAAGAAATATTCTGTCCGTTTAAAGATCGTCACTGCCATCGCAGGACAAATCACATGGAGGGTTCTAAGTTGTTTCTGCTCAACTCCATATCTATGTGATTGTTTTGGCCCACAGACTGTGATAATTCAACAAACAGAGGCAGACAAAGCACAACCTCCCACTTCCACCTGCACAGCACTACAGCCATCTCCTAGCCCAATACAGCTCATTGCAGGCAAACAGTTGAAGTCGGAAGTTTACATACACTTAGGTTGGAGTCATTAAAACTCGTTTTTCAACCACTCCACAAATTTCTTGTTAACAAACTATAGTTTGGCAAGTCGGTTAAGACATATACTTTGTGCATGACAAGTAATTTTCCAATTGTTTACAGACAGATTATTTCACTGTATCACAATTCCAGTGGGTCAGAAGTTTACATTAAGTTGACTGTGCCTTTAAACAGCTTGGAAAATTCCAGAAAATTATGTCATGGCTTTAGAAGTTTCTGATAGGCTAATTGACATCATTTCAGTCAATTGGAGGTGTACTTGTGGATATATTTCAAGGCCTACCTTCAAACTCAGTGCTTCTTTGATTGACATCATGGGGAAATCAAAAGAAATCAGCCAGGACCCCAGAAATTTGTTTTAGACATCCACAAGTCTGGTTCATCATTGGGAGCAATTTCCAAACGCCTGAAGGTACCACGTTCATCTGTACAAACAATAGTGCACAAGTATAAACACCATGTGACCACACAGCCGTCATACCGCTCAGGAAGGAGACGTGTTCTATCTCCTAGAGATGAACGTACTTTGGTGCGAAAAGTACAAATCAATCCCAGAACAACAGCAAAGGACCTTGTGAATATGCTGGAGGAAACAGGTACAAAAGTGTCTACATCCACAGTAAAATGAGTCCTATATCGACATAACCTGAAAGGCTGCTCAGCAAGGAAGAAGCCACTGCTCTAAAACCGCCATAAAAAGCCAGACTACGGTTTGCAACTACAAATGGGGACAAAGATCATCATTTTTTGAGAAATGTCCTCTGGTCTGATGAAACAAAAATAGAACTGTTTGGCCATAATGACCATCATTATGTTTGGAGGATAAAGGGGGAGGCTTGCAAGCCAAAGAACACCATCCCAACCCTGAAGCATGGGGCTGGCAGCATCATGTTGTGGGGGTGCTTTGCTGCAGGAGGGACTGGTGCACTTCACAAAATAGATGGCATCATGAGGAAAGAAAATTACGTGGATATATTGAAGCACATCTCAAGACATCAGTCAGGAAGTTAAAGCTTGGTCGCAAATGAGTCTTTCAAATGGACAATAACCCCAAGCATACTTCCAAAGTTGTGGCAAATGGCTTAAGGACAAATAAGTCAAGGTATTGGAGTGGCCATCACAAAGCCCTGACCTCAATCCTATAGAAAATGTGTGGGCAGAACTGAAAAAGCGTGTGCGAGAAAGGAGTCCAACAAACCTGTCTCAGTTACATCAGCTCTGTCAGGAGGAATGGGCCAAAATTCACCCAACTTATTGTGGGAAGCTTGTGGAAGGCTACCCTAAACGTTTGACCCAAGTTAAACAATTTAAAGGCAATGCTACTAAATAATAATTGAGTGTATGTAAACTTCTGACCCACTGGGAATATGATTAAATAAATAAAAGCTGAAATAAATCATTATCTCTACTATTATTCTGACATTTCACATTCGTAAAATAAAGTGGTGATCCTAACTGACCTAAAACAGGGAATTTTTACTTGGATTAAATGTCAGAAATTGTGAAAAACTGAGTTTAAATGTATTTGGCTAAGGTGTATGTGAACTTCCAACTTCAACTGTATATATATATGAAAATTGGCATCGGCTTTTTTTGGTCCTCCAATAATCGGTACCGGCGTTGAAAAATCATAAATCAGTCTACCTCTAATTTTGACCCCCCCCTTTGTTCAGGGACACATTATTCAATTTATGTTAGTCACATGTCTGTGGAACTTTTCAGTTTATGTCTCAGTTGTTGAATCTTGTTATGTTCATAAAAATATTTACACATGTTAAATTTGCTGAAAATAAACGCAGTTGACAGTGAGAGGACATTTCTTTTTTTGCTTAATTTATATTTCACTTAATAAATGTTATGAAAATATCAGATTTTCCTTGGTTTTTTAGTAGCCTTATGGCACAGCGTTTCCCTGAGGCAAAAAATAATATTGGTGTTTGGGGTCAAAGTATATATTTGTTATTATTGATACATTACCCGAAAGCTTAAATCTTCCAAAAAATAAGATGGATAAAAAATAATGAAAAAACAAACTGTGTGCAGTAGAGGGTTAACCCTTTAGCCTAACTCCTAACCTTGGGGTGGCAGGTAGCCTTGTGGTTAGAGCGTTGGGCCAGTAACCTAAAGGTTGCTAGATTGAATCCCTGAGCTGACAAGGTAAAAATCTGTCATTCTACCCCTGAACGAGGCTGTTAACCCACTGTTCCTAGGCTGTCATTGTAAATAAGAATTTGTTCTTAACTGACTTGCTTAGATAAATAAAAAACCTTACCCCCTAACCTAGCTAACGGTTAGCCACCTAGCTAACATTAGCGTTCGCCTGGTCATTCCTACCATGCAGTGCCTTTTGGTGCTCACGTTTTTTAGGAAAAGTATATATGTACCAGTCAGAAGTTTGGACACACCTACTCATTCAAGGGTTTTTCTTTATTTTTACTAATTTTTACATTGTAATTGAAATGCATTCCAGGTGACTATCTCATTAAGCTGGTTGAGAGAATTCCAAGAGTGTGCAAAGTTGTCAAGGTAAAGGGTGGCTATCTTGAAGAATCTCAAATATAAAATATATTTTGATTTGTTTAACACGTTTTTGGTTACTACATGATTCCATATGTGTTATTTTATAGCTTTGATGTCTTCACTATTACTCTACAATGTAGAATAATCTATGGATTTCATATGACTGGGAATACAGATATGCATCTGTTGGTCACAGATACCTTCAAAAAAAGGTAGGGGTGTGGATCAGAAAACCATTCAGTATCTGGTGTAACCACCATTTGTCTCATGCAGCACAACCCATCTCCTTCGCATAGAGTTGATCAGGTTGTTGATTGTGGCTGGTGGAATGTTGTTCCACTCCTCTTCAATGGCTGTGCGAAGTTGCTGGATATTGCCGGGAACTGGAACACGCTGTCGTACACATCGATCCAGAGCATCCCAAACATGCTCAATGGAATTGTGTACAGATCCTTGCGACATGGGGCCGTGCATTATCATGCTGAAACATGAGGTGATGGCGGCGGATTAATGGCACGACAATGGACCTCAAGATCTCGTCACTGTATTTCTGTGCATTCAAATTGACATTGATAAAATCCAATGTTCGTTGTCCGTAGCTTATGCCTGCTCATACCACCACCATGGGGCATTCTGTTCACAACGCTGACATCAGCAAACCGCTCGCACACACGACACTATACACGCTGTCTGCCATCTGCCCGGTAAAGTTAAAACCGTGATTAATCCGTGAAGAGCACACTTCTCCAGCGTGCCAGTGGCCAGCGAAGGTGAGCATTTGCCCACTGAAGTCGGTTACGACGCCTAACTGCAGTCAGGTTAAGACCCTGATGCGGATGACGAGCATGCAGATGAGCTTTCCTGAGACCGTTTATGCAGAAATTATTCAGTTGTGCAAACCCACAGTTTCATCAGTTGTCCGGGTGGCTGGTCTCAGTCAATCCCACAGGTGAAGAAGCCAGATGTGGAAGTTATGGGCTGGCGTAGTTACAAGTGGTCTGCAGTTGTGAGGACAAACTGACATTTTTTTTTAAATAAACAACGTTTGAGGCTTATGGTAGAGAAATGAGCATTCAATTATCTGGCAACAGCTCTTGTGGGCATTCCTGCAGACATATGTGGTGTTGTATCAAAACTGCACATTAAAGAGTGGCATTTTATTGTCCCCAGCACAAGGTGCACCTGTGAAATGTTTACTAACATGGATGTAAACAAATTTGTGAAGAACATTTTAGAGAAATACACCTTGTGTGTGTATGGAAAGTTTCTGGGATATTTTATTTCAGCCCATGAAACATGGGACCAACACTTTGCATGTTGCGTTTCCATTTTTGTTCAGTATATTTAATAGCTAATATTTTTCATAAGTTGATGAATAGCAGCCGGGGACATGGCATAAACGCCGACACACACTAAAAACAAAATGCATAAAAGTCACTTCGACATCCATATATTTGCGTTTTTATAGTAAAGACACCTAACTTGATATTTAAAGCCCTTTGGAATCCACATTTTACACTAAATAAGGTGATATTTCCTAGGGGCACCGGTGAATAGGAATGACCCATGCATCTAGCTAACGTTAGCCACAACAAATTGGAATTCGTAACATATCATACGAAATGGATGATGCACATCCACAAATTAATATCATACCAGACCAAACGTAACAAATCAACAAAATGGCAACAGAGCATTGACACAAAGAACAGTCTGGTGCTTTTGTCGATGAACTTACCTCAAAAGTTATAACACGCACAGAAATATCGCATTGGGCTTTTTAGAATGTGCACTCTATGTACAGTGTAGACTATCTCGGGCGCGTTTCAGCTTGTTATGACAGCGTGATAGGACATGGTGCAGCATGAAATGGCTACTGCTGCCAACACCACCTCCCACCCAAACCACATTTTAAGGTGGAATGGATCATTTCACCAGCACATGTCATTGTATGACATACAATCCACCTTAATTGTGTGACATCTGTATACATTTAATAAATTCTGGAAACAAATTAAGCATCTCAAAATAATGTGTTTGTCATAATGACATACATAGCTACATTTCCACAATGCTATTTTCTTAAGCAATAAGAGATATGGATCACAATCCTCTTCTACAGATGTAAATCAAAACTGAGCCGAAGGTAGAGAAACGCAATGAAACTTTTGACTCTGATGAGCTAGAGTATCTAGGGTCTCTTTATTTTCAGATATTACAGTACTGACAGTAGAAATAGGAAGGTTATGAATAGTGGAACATTGTTGTTTTGGTGCTGTTTAATGTAGCTAGTTCACACAGCTCCATGCAGATAGAGGGACAGGAACTTCTGGAAGGTTTCAGGCTTGTACCCAGATAGACCTGGTGGTATCTGCGGGGGCAAAGCAGAGAGAACAAAACCTGGTCATAATGATGTTTGAAATACCATTTGTATAAAATCTAAGCTACTAAGTAAAATGGATTCCCTGTTACTATCCATTTCAGATGTGGGACCCTATAAGGGTGTACAGTGTATTTTATAACTGTTTGATTATATAACTTTTGAAAAGAGACAAAGAAAAAAACAAAGTAGTTCTTACCTGCACCACCCTCTTCTTGATGAGGGGGCGAACCTTGGCGAAGTCATACAGCAGCTGGTCATTCTCCACCCACACCTGGTTCTTGACCCCCTCGTCAGCCTGCAGGTCTGTGGTGTTGAGCTGGAACACCACATACTGGAACATCCGGCCGTTGGTGGCCACCGACTGGACCACTATGGGCTGTTCCAGCACCCCAGGCTTAGTCTGAAGGGAGGGGGAAGAGAGGTTGAACAACATAGTGCTGAGCGTTTAAGGTTTGGTTTTGGTTCGATTATATTTGTATCTATTTTTTATGCACTATGCATTATGTGGGATGAATGCTATAACACAGAATAAAACAATTAATACAATTTTCATGATGGTAGTGACTGCCCATTACTGCTGATCACTTCAAATATTATTGGTCACATACACATGGTTAGCAGATGTTAATGCAAGTGTATCGAAATACTTGTGCTTCTAGTTCCGACAGTGCAGTAATATCTAACAAGTAATCTAACAATTTCCCAACAACTACCTTATACACACAAATCTAAAGGAGTGAATGAGAATATGTACATATAAATATATGTAACGATTGTTCTCCTCCTCGTCTGAGGAGGAGCATGGATTGGACCAAAATACAGCTTGTGGAGAATACATGTTTGATTTATTTTAAAGAAGACGAAACGGAGAACACTGACAAACTATACAAAACAACAAACGACGTCAACAGACCTGAACATGTGAACTTACATATAACGAAGAACGCACGAACAGGTACAGACTAAACAAACGAAACAGTCCCGTGTGGTACAAACACTGACACGGAAGACAATCACCCACAAACAAACGGTGTGAACAGCCTACCTTAATATGGTTCTCAATCAGAGGAAACGTCAAACACCTGCCCCTGATTGAGAACCATATAAGGCTAATTAACAAATGAACCTACACAAGAAACAAATAACATAGACTGCCCACCCAGCTCACGCCCTGACCAACTAAACAAAGCTAAACAAAGGAAAATAAGGTCAGGAACGTGACAGTACCCCCCCCCCCCCCCCCCAAGATGCGGACTCTGGCCGCAAAACTGAACCTATAGGGGAGGGTCTGGGTGGGCATCTGTCCACGGTGGCGGCTCTGGCTCTGGACGTTGTCCCCACCCCACCATAGTCAATCCCCGCTTCCGTAGCCTCCTCCCAATGGCCACCCTCCAAATTAACCCACCTGGATTAAGGGACAGCACCGGACTAAGGGGCAACACCGGACTGAGGGGCAGCACAGGACTGAGGGGCAGCATCGGACTGAGGGGCAGCACCGGACTGAGGGGCAGCTCCGGACTGAGGGGCAGCTCCGGACTGAGGGGCAGCTCCGGACTGTCTAACGACTCTGGCTGGTCATGGCTGGCTGACGGCTCTGGCTGCTCCTGTCTGGCGGGCGGCTCTGGCTGCTCCTGTCTGGCGGGCGGCTCTGGCTGCTCCTGTCTGGCGGGCGGCTCTGGCTGCTCCTGTCTGGCGGGCGGCTCTGGCTGCTCCTGTCTGGCGGGCGGCTCTGGCTGCTCCTGTCTGGCGGGCGGCTCTGACTGCTCCTGTCTGGCGGGCGGCTCTGGCTGCTCCTGTCTGGCGGGCGGCTCTGGCTGCTCCTGTCTGGCGGGCGGCTCTGGCTGCTCCTGTCTGGCGGACGGCTCTGGCTGCTCCTGTCTGGCGGACGGCTCTGGCTGCTCCTGTCTGGCGGACGGCTCTGGCGGCTCCTGACTGACGGACGGCTCTAGTGGCTCAGGACAGACGGGCGGCTTTGAAGGCTCAGGACAGACGGCGGCTTTGAAGGCTCAGGACAGACGGGCAGTTCAGGCGGCTCTGGGCAGACAGGCAGCGCAGGCGGCGCTTGGCAGACGGACAGCTCAGACGGCGTTGGGCAGGCGGGCAGTGCAGGCGACGCTGGGCAGACGGACAGCGCAGACGGCTCTGGGCAGGCAGGCAGCTCATATAGCGCTGGGCAGATGGCAGACTCTGGCCGGCTGAGGCGCACAGTAGGCCTGGTGCGTGGTACCGGAACTGGAAGTACCGGACTAAGGACACGCACCTCAAGGCTAGTGCGGGGAGCAGCAACAGGACGCACAGGACTCTGGAGACGCACAGGAGGCTTGGTGCGTGGTGCCGGAACTGGAGGTACTGGGCTGGAGACACGCACCACAGGGAGAGTGCGTGGAGGAGGAACAGGGCTCTGGAGACGCACAGGAAGCCTGGTGCGTGGTGTTGGCACTGGTGGTACTGGGCTGGGGCGGGGAGGTGGCGCCGGATATACCGGACCGTGCAGGCGTACTGGCTCCCTTGAGCACTGAGCCTGCCCAACCTTACCTGGTTGAATGCTCCCCGTAGCCCGACCAGTGCGGGTTATTCCACCTCCCCGCACTGGTCGGGCTACGGGGAGCATTCAACCAGGTAAGGTTGGGCAGGCTCAACCCGCACTGGGCTGTGTTGGCGAACCGGGGACACCATGCGTAAGGCTGGTGCCATGTATGCCGGCCCGAGGAGACGCACTGGAGACCAGACGCGTTGAGCCGGCTTCATGGCACCTGGCTCAATGCCCAATCTAGCCCGGCCGATACGAGGAGCTGGAATGTACCGCACCGGGCTATGCACACGTACAGGAGACACCGTGCGCTCTACCGCATAACACGGTGTCTGCCCGTACTCTCGCTTCCCACGGTAAGCTCGGGAAGTTGGCGCAGGTCTCCTACCTGACTTCGCCACACTACCCTTTATCCCCCCCCCCAAGAAATTTTTGGGCTTGACTTACAGGCTTCCTACCGCGTCGTCGTGCTGCCTCCATTCGCCGGTATCCCTCCGCACATTGCTCCATCGAATCCCAGGCGGGCTCCGGCACTCTCCTTGGGTCGATCGCCCACCTGTCGATCTCCTCCCAGGTTGTATAGCCCAGATCCTTCTCCTGCTTCCGTGCTGCCTCCTCATACCGCCGCCTCTCGGCTTTAGCTGCCTCCAGCTCTTCACGAGGGCGGCGATATTCTCCCGGTTGTGCCCAGGGTCCTCCGCTGTCCAGAATTTCCTCCCAATTCCTATAGTCGTGCGTTCGCTGCTGCTGCCTTGTATCACGCTGCTTGGTCCTGGTATGGTGGGTAATTCTGTAACGATTGTTCTCCTCCTCGTCTGAGGAGGAGCATGGATTGGACCAAAACGCAGCTTGTGGAGAATACATGTTTGATTTATTTTAAAGAAGACGAAACAGAGAACACTGACAAACTATACAAAACAACAAACGACGTCAACAGACCTGAACATGTGAACTTACATATAACGAAGAACGCACGAACAGGTACAGACTAAACAAACGAAACAGTCCCGTGTGGTACAAACACTGACACGGAAGACAATCACCCACAAACAAACAGTGTGAACAGCCTACCTTAATATGGTTCTCAATCAGAGGAAACGTCAAACACCTGCCCCTGATTGAGAACCATATAAGGCTAATTAACAAATGAACCTACACAAGAAACAAATAACATAGACTGCCCACCCAGCTCACGCCCTGACCAACTAAACAAAGCTAAACGAAGGAAAATAAGGTCAGGAACGTGACAATATATGGATGAGCGATGGCCGAGCGGCATAGGCAAGGTGCAATAGATGGTATAAAATACAGTATATTCATATGATATGAGTAACAGAAGATATGTAAACATTATTAAAGTGGCATTGTTTAAAGTGAATAGTGATCCATTTATTAAAGTGTCCAGTGATTGGGTCTCAATGTAGGCAGCAGTCTCTCTGAGTTAGTGATTGCTGTTTAGAAGTCTGAAAAACAGTTTCTATCTCAATGCCATCAGTCTCTCGGTCCCAGCTTTGATGCACCTGTACTGACCTCGCCTTCTGGATAGCGGGGTGAACAGGCAGTAGCTCGGGTGGTTGTTGTCCTTGATGATCTTTTTGGCCTTCCTGTGATATCGGGTGCTGTAGATGTCATGAAGGCAGGTAGTTTGCCCCCGGTGATGCATTGTTCAGACTGCATCACCCTCTGGAGAGCTTTGCGGTTGAGGGCGGTGCAGTTGCCGTACCAGGCTGTGATACATCCCGTCAGGATGCTTGATTGTGCATCTGTAAAAGTTTGTCAGGGTTTTGGGTGACAAGATAAATTTCTTCAGCCTCCTGAGGTTGAAGAGGTGCTGTTGCGTCTTCTTCACCACACTGTCTGTGTGGGTGGACCATTTCAGTTTGTCTGTGATGTGTACGCAGAGGAACTTAAAAACTTTCCACCTTCTCCACTGCTGTCCCTTCGATGTGGATAGGGGGGTGCTCCCTCTGCTGTTTCCTTAAGTCCACGATCATCTCCTTTGTTATGTTGATGTTGAGTGAGAGGTTGTTTTCCTGACAGCCTACAGGGAGGAGGTGAGGTGTCTCATCGTTGTTGGTAATCAAGCCCACTACTGTTGTGTCGTCTACAAACTTGATGATTGAGTTGGAGGCGTGCATGGGCACGCAGTCGTGGGTAAACAGGGAGTACAGGAGGGGGCTTAGCACGCACCCTTGTGGGGCCCCAGTGTTAAGGATCACCGAAGTGGAGATGTTGTTTCCTACCTTCACCACCTGGGGGCAGCCCTTCAGAAAGTCCAGGACCCAATATTGCACAGGGTGGGGTTGAGACCCAGGGCCTCCAGCTTGATGATGAGCTTGGAGGGTAGTATGGTGTTGAATGCTGAGCTGTAGTCAATGAACAGCATTCTTACATAGGTATTCCTCTTGTCCAGATGGGATAGGGCGATTGCATTGGCGATTGCATCATCTGTGGACCTGTTGGAGCGGTATGCAAACTGAAGTTGGTCTAGGGTGGAGGTGATATGATCCTTGACTAGTCTCTCAAAGCACTTCATGATGACAGAAGTGAATGCTACGGGGCGGTAGTCATTTAGTTCAGTTATCTTGCCTTCTTGGATACAGGAACAATGGTGACCATCTTGAAGCATGTGGGGACAGCAGACTGGGATATGGAGAGATTGAACATGTCCGTAAACACACCAGCCAGCTGGTCTGCGCATGCTCTGAGGACGCGGCTAGGGATGCCGTCTGGGCCAGCAGCCTTGAAAGGGTTAACAACTTTAAATGTTTTACTCACGTCGGCCACTGAGAAGGAGATGGCGCAGTCCTTGTTAGCGGTCCGCGGCGGTGGCACTGTAGTATCCTCAATGTGGGCAAATAAAGTGTTTCGTTTGTCTGGAAGCGTGACGTCGGTGTCCGTGACGTGGCTGGTTTTCTTTTTGTAGCCCGTGATTTCCATAATTTATTCACATTACTTTAATAAAATATTTCATTTGTTCTGTATATTTGTTTTATTTGATGACTTTATTATTTCATTCCAAGTCATCATCTCTATAGAGCTGCTGCCTACTGTGTGCTGTCTGACATATCACTATTTTGTAGTTCTTCATAGTAAATAAGGCATACTTATATGACTCCTGAATACCAACTATCAATCATTTCGATAATATATTTTCAGGTAGAGATACCTCACGAAGCAACAGCTGCTCTCTAGATCACCTCACGATCATGCATTCTTCGGTCTCTTCTGTAGTAGGCGTAAAAGAATCAGACTGGACAAGAAGATGCGCAATGAATTGTGGTCATTGTCGCTAAACTGTGAAAAATATTGGCCTGTTGGAAACTCCCTACTACATTGCACAGTTAATCTCTAGAGAAACTGTGCAATGTGCGCATTGAGCTGACAGAAAAAAACAGAATGAAATGGAATTCAAATAACTGAACAGACATCGGTCAATTAGTTGTTAAAACGGAGAGAAAAAAAAAAAATCACAGAAATGTAGGTTAATCGCTCAAGACTAGACACGTGACCCACATACACAATCAGTGGAGGGAGAAATCAGTGGAGGATGTGTTCATTGTTGCAGCTTAATTTCAATGAAAGTCACGTTTGCAATCATATTGTGTGGAACAATGCACGGGAACTCTGTCGGGGTGGAATAGTCCATTATTATAAACCAGTCCGTGGGTGATTAATGGCATTTGTTTCTACCATTATGAACCAGTCCGTGGGTGATTAATGGCATTTGTTTCTACCATTATGAACCAGTCCGTGGGTGATTAATGGCATTTGTTTCTACTAGTATAAGAAAAACTAGAATTGCATTAATATTGATATGAAATATATGTATGGGAATACATTTTTGATATTTTATTAATTATTTTTCATCTGTATGGATTCACAAACTTTTTTGAGGCCTTTTTTGTCAACAATGTGGCTGGCCTCATTAACCTGGGCACAGTACCCAGGCAAAAACCCTATCCCTCCCCATTTCCTTCGCAACTTTAAAGATTCGGGCAGATTTTGCTGCTGCTGAACCAACCTGCTGAAGCAAGACAGAATGAGAGCGATGAGCTGAGCAGCCCACGACAGCGTTTGTCTCGTGTTGGGGGGCCTCGAGCAGAGCATGGGGGAGGGCTTGCTGATGTGAGGCCTGTCGCAATTGCCTTTTCTGCCAAATTGTAAGTCCGCCACTGTAAGCAACCATCAGCTCATTATGCCAAGCAGAAATACTGATCAAATCTCTATCCCATTCAATCACTTTTTATAATTTCTGTTACAAATGTGTAACTACTACCCCTGTGTAATAAAGTATTGGACATTATACCATTATGTAATTAATTTATGTGTAAGGTTACAAACAGCCTTTACCCCGTGGAGTGTGTGAGCACGAGCCAGGGCATTCCCGAAGGCAAACATGATCATCTTAGCACGGAGCTGCTCAGGAAGGAGAGTGACAGGGGTGTCTCCTGCCTCCAGGAGGAAGAGGGTGTGGGCATGAGGGTAAGGGTAGTCCTCCTTGAAGCCTGAAGGAACAGAGGTTTTATTGTGAGTTCATTCCTGACCTGAATTCAACATTTCCATTGTTCTACATACAAATTGTATGGATCTGTAGCTGTAATGACTGGTTGATTGACAAACAGTAGTATTGCCTGTATGGTTCTGCTCCTTGTAGACCTGGACACTCTGCAGGTCGATGGTGGGAGAGATCGGGTAGAACGTCTCCAGGACATGGTCGGCCGTGCTCTGGACCTCCTCTTTCCCAGCAAGCACTGGGAGAGGGGCCATGCTGTTGAGCAGCAACCCATTCTGCCCTCGCACCTGGAACAAGTCTTCACCTGGAGGACAGGTGGCCAGGAAGAGGTGAGATAAAACAGCTAAGCTATTGGTCAATGGTGTGTAGTAGTAGCCTATGTACTGTGGCTATCCTGTCTATCTCATAGATTTTAAATAATGGGCCCTGGACACGTTACCTACTAGTGGGGCTTAGGGGTTGATTTCGGACTGGGTACAACTTGATGAGATGGGCAATAGTGTTATTTCAGTAACACTAAAACAACAAATACATTCAAAGTCCAGTATAATACTGTATTTACCACTATTGCATAATGCTATTGAATGAGGACAGGGGTCACGGGCCTACCTCTGCTCCATGTGGCAGCCAGACTGTATTTCTCCGCCAGGATCCTCCTGCCAAGCCCAGGATGACTGACCTGCAGGCTCCCACACAGGTGGATCAGGTTCCTCAGCAAAGCCACGCTAGAGAGACAAAGGACAGAAGAGAGATGCCACATGTCAGCACAGAGACAGTGGAATTAATGTTCAGAGACCCAAGCTGGCCCAGCCATGTATTTTGTGATTCTGATGTGAATGAAAACCTGTGACACCAGCCAAAGACAATTATGGGTCATGGACTAGTTAGTTTGCGTTCATCTGAGTAGTGGTCAACTACTCACCAGAAATTGTCTCTGGACGGTCGTTCCTCTGTGGTGTCCCAGAAGCGAGCATGCCTGATGGCATTCTGAACTCGCTCATCCTGGTTTTCAATCTGATTGGCTTCGTTCTCAGCCAATGACAGAACCTGGTCCGGAAGTCCCTGTGTCAGCTTGGATTTAGTGAGCCACAGTGCTTGCCTGACACCTGTAACATAGGAATAAATATTAAAGAGAATACACACAATTGATTCATTAGATGTATTTTTTTTTAATTATTTTATTTCTATATTTTGGCCTCCAATTGACATTTAGTGGCATCTCTTTTGTTGACTGATATCTTCCATTTGTCTAATACAGAATCAATAATAGGAGCCAACAGTTTATTGAACTTTAATATAAAATACCTTCAAGTGCGTTTGTCCTTTGGTTAAATATGAAGCAAGACTTCTCTTTATGGAGTGGCATTTCTTCCTCTTTCGGCGCATAATAATGAGAGGGGTCGTTCCAGTCTCGCACCCAGGTAGGGAAAGAGGGCTTTGCCAACCCAGGGACATAGTGCATTCTATCGCCATAGGTAATGCGCTCGAGTCCGGGTATGTCCACCTTGACTCGCGGCTTTTTTCTCGGCGGTACCTTCGCACATAAACTGCAGGTGACATTGAAATATCGATGCCCGTGGACACTGCTCCCCCCATGTGTCGAGCTAATTCTTACCTCTTTCAAAAGCGTCGTTTTCGCAAGCAAAGGAGCTGCGGCTTTAAAAAGTTGTGCAGTTTCTTTAAACATTTTGCTAAGTATTATTTATCTTTTTAAAGTAATAATTATCTATAGCATCTTCTCGTTACACGTATCACCGTAGGGCGCCGCCATCTTTTTCACCAGTACTGAGGTTCAAAGCAATTGGTAAACGACCAGTGTGGTATACTACCGCCTCCAACAGGATGGGAGTGGAACCCACATGCAAAATAGGCCAAAAATGAAAGCGTCCTTTTTACTACTTTCCCAATACTTGGTGGAAGGAAAAATGCATTTGACAGGTGAGAAATAGTGTATTCGTTTATCTGTTCAATCATATCAAATATGTGAATACTTTGATGAGAAGTATGGCCTTTTCATATTTTTGGATGGAAATAGAGAACATAATTTGATCTAAGTCTGGTGACATTGTACTGTCAGAATTTTCACATTTGATAAATGTAATTCCAGTCATGATGTCAAACACAATCAGAGTCATGTATGTTCATGTTCCTTAATTGACATAACAAAAATTAACATCATTTTTTATTTAACCTTTAGTTTAGGTTTGTAGTATTTCATATAGATGGGCAAGGCTCAGCCTAGTTTTTACACTTTTTACAGACACACAATATCAGGAAATCAGGAAAAAATTGCTGCTTCAGAACCATCTGTACCTTTTCAGACAAAAGTAACACTGACATCACAAAAATATACTGAACAAAAATATAAACACAACATGCCACAATTTCAATGATTTTACTGAGTTACAGTTCATATTAGGAAATCAGTCAATTTAAATAAATAAATTAGGCCCTAATCTATGGATTTCACGACTGGGCAGGCCTACCCATTTGGGAGCCAGGCCCACCAACTGGGGAGCCAGGCCCAGCCAATCAGAATGAGTTTTTCCCCACAAAAGGGCTTTATTACAGACAGAAATACTCCTCAGTTTCATCAGCTGTCCAGGTAGCTGGTCTCTGACGATCCCGCAGGTGAAGAAGCCAGATGTGGAGGTCCTGGGCTGGTGTGGTTACACGTGGTCTGTGGTTGTTTTGTTTTTGTGTCTTTTACTTTCAGTTTTGTACACCAGCTTCAAACAGCTGAACATAATTATTGGTTATGGAAAATATATTTCATTGTGGTTTAGATTGTACAATGATTCTCTACACTATACTTGTTTTTTCTAGAATAAACTAAAATTAGGTGAACTATTACAATTTTAGCAACCAGGAAATACCAGAACAATTTCTGAATAGTGCATCTTTAACATACTGGCCCTGCTGCTGCCGAACTCAGCAGGGACAGATTCAAATGTCTCTGGTACAGTTATGACAAGGAGGAAACAGACTCCAAGGAGGCGATAATCATTTGGATCAATACAAGAGTCAAAGAAGATGATCTCAGGAGAACTGTGAGAAGTCCAGCTCCAGAATGCTCATGTGAAAGTTCTATCTAAATACATATTTTGAAGTCAATCATAATATTTGTGTCCAAACTGAATCAATTATATACTGTTCCTATCAGATTCTGTTAATCCATCAGATACTATTCCCCACTAATATGGTACATTATTGGAGACATAAGATAATATGTCAAAACAAGACACCTAAAAAAAGAAACATAGTTCAATTCGTTGCGTACATTTCAAAATTTAATTTAATGAAACAATTAAATAAAATGGAAAGAATACAGAGGGAATGTTATAGATGTTTTTATTTATTAACACAAACCCTGGTAACCAAAGCAGGCAAGCTGAAATGTTCCCAAAGTGGCAATTCCAAAGCATAAAGGTGAACAACAAATTCAGAATGATCTGAAACAATTTCCAAAATGATCAATAAAAAAAACAGTTGCTAATTTTCTAATGGACAGCAAAATGTCTTCCAATGTTTTTTTGTTCAGCAATTCCTGATATGTGATATAGAAATCATTGTTGAGCTTTTGGCAGTTATAGCAAGCCATGTGTTTACCGCACAAAACTATTGGCAACCATAAGCAAACATTTGTGGTGAACACAAATACATTTGAATAAAAAATAAAAAATATCGTTTCGTCATCACATACACCAGATAGGTGCAGTGAAATCTGTTGATTTACAGGGCCAGCCATAGTCGTATGGCGCCCCTGGGGCAAATTAGGGTACAGTGCCTTGCTCAAAGGCACGTCGACAGATTTTTCACCTTGTCGGATCAGGTATTCAAACCAGCGACCTTTCGGTTACTGGCCCAATGTGTGACAATATATAGGCGCAACAATTCCCTATACATCCCACCAATTCAGAAATCCTGTAGGCCTAACCCCTGGAACGAAAATAAACTACTAACTTGAATCTTGCTCGTCATTGTCTTTTTTCACATGCCATATTCTGAAGCAGTTCCTATCTGGTATTATGCAGAGTGCCACCTTGCAGGACTCGCACTGCCAAATGGTCTTGTGCTTACACAAATGACACTGCCTCCTTCCCTCAGAAGCTTTATTACACAACGCAACAGTGATGGGATCTTTTGTGGGCACAGGACAGCACAATAAACCAACTTCCACCTCTTCCTCTTCTTCACCCTGCTTTTCATCCTGTTTTTCACCATGCTTTTCACCCTGCTTTTCCAATCGCTGTTCGCTCGGTTGTTCCTTCTGCTCCTCGCCCCTCTCCTCCTGAACATCCCCTTTCAGTGCAATATCAGCAAGCTGCGAACACAGCTTCTCCCTGAACTGTTTTTGGGCCATGGGCTTTGTGTTCTTAGTCACGGCCATGTCCTTGTGCATGAGCCAGCTGTTCACCACAGCAACATCTACAAAGTGGTAGAAGAAGGTCTTGTACCATTTCATGGTTTTCTGGGCCACACTGTAGCATTTGATAAGGGAATCAGACAGGTCCACACCCCCCATATACTTGTTGTAGGACTTGATTGGCGCTGGGGCGGGTACAGGCTCTGTTGTCCAGGTGCCATCCTCTAACCTCTTGCGTCGTTGGACCTGCTCCTTTGCAAAGGCTTTATGGATGGTGGTACACATGATGACTGGTCGTGCGTCCATCCACTTGGTGAAGAGCAGCTCCCCGTCACGAAGCCAGCGGATGGTCCCTCTCTTTGCTCTGGGTGGCATACTGTTCTCTTGAACACCAGCGAGGCCCACACGGTTTTCACGTATGGTTCCACAAGCTCCTAATTTGTTCTTGTACAGGTCACGGAAGAGAGTGGCGCTGGTGAAATAATTATCAACGTAAATGTGGTACCCAGTGCCCAAGTGAGGGATATTCAACAGGTCCATGACAGCGTCATAGCTCTCCCCTTTTCCTGAAGCAGATGGGTTCTTGCTCATAAAGACATTGAAGTCGCAGGTATAGCCATTTCTTGAATCTGCTAAAACATACAGCTTGAATCCATACCTGTAGGGCTTGGATTTAATGTATTGTTTGAGGCCGTGGCGGGCCTTGGAGCGCACCGCACGCTCATCAATGGAAAGGTTCTGGAATGGGTGGTAGAAGGCCCTGCATGCCGCCAATATCTGGTCTTTGAGAGGTTTGATTCTCATGAGCCGATCATACCCTGCAGTCCCCTTCTTCTTGTCGTTTTCCTCATCCTCTGCTGGGTCACTCATGTGCAGTGAATAGGTGATTGCCCGAAATCTTGTCATAGTCATGACTGTACGGCAAAAAGGAATACCATACAACCTGTTCGGGACCCAGTAGTCTGATACAGTGTGCACATTCAGCAGACCCATATAGATTACAATGCTGAGGTAGTTGTACATTTCCTCCACAGATACAGGTTTAAATCCCTGTTCATGTCTTCTCTTGGCATTCTTGTTGGTGTTTGAGCAGAGAGTATCAACAATGTCATTACTGAAGAAGAGCTGGAAGAGCTCTAGAACAGTGTAGTTCTTTGAAGTGTCTAGCTGGGGTCCAGGAGTCCTAGCTGGTTCGAAGGGGAACAGTTTAGGCTCTTGGTCTGGTTCATCCTCAGTCTTCCACCTCCTCTCTGACACAATGATAAGAGGTGTGGCTGCATGAGCGTTCCTTCTGGATTTGGCAGGGCTGGATAACCAGAGGGGAGAGGATGGAGGCCTGGCCTTCTTTTGCCCCTTTTTCTGTGTTCCTTTAGGGCTGGAGATGGTTTTTCTCTTTTTTGAAGCTCTGGTCTCTATGGCTTCTGTCTCAAAGGAAAATGTGTCTTCATCCTCCTCACTGGACTCTGAAGCCTCAGTGGAGAGAGGGGAGGAACCCCTTACTCTGGGCTGTGAAGAGTCTGTCCCATTGGACGGGGAATCATTCCCGTCTACAGTCTCTGAATGTTCTGTCCAACCGTCTTCATCTTCCTCTCTGAAACGTATCAAAGACAAAATAGGATAAGAGTGAGCAAAATCAGTTAATTGTGACATCCCTAGTACATGCAAATATATAATAGTCAAGGAACAAATTTATGTGTGAGAAAATAATAATCATACCATCATTTGAAGGCATAATATCACATGTAGTGGTCAAGGGATTGCATTTTATGAGACAAGTTATAATACTGAAACTGATTCAACTCACTGGTCCATAAGTTGATCCAACTCTTCTTTGAAATCGGAATCTATTAAGGAGGAAGACGAGGGAAACCTTACTCTGGACTGTGAAGAGACTGTCACTTTGGGAGGGGAGTCATCCTTCCCTCTAGTCTCTATAACTGCTGTCCTACAGGGAGGAGAATCACTGCCCACTCTAAGCTCTATAACTTCTGTTCCATTGGACAGGGAGTCTTCCCTCCCTCTAGTCTCTGTAACTGCTGCCCCATTGCCGTCTACAGTCTCTGAAGGTTCTGTCCAACAGTCTTTATTTTCCTCTCTGAAAACAAATCAATTAAAAAATGTAGTCAGGGTGAAGCAAAATATGTTTATTGTGACATCCCTAGCACAAGTGAATAGCCCTTCATCTTTAATAGTCAAGAAATACAATTCTGTGATAAAAAAAATAATAATATACAATATCACATGCTTACTGAGAATGAGTGGCCCAACACAAACACATAATTCAAGGTGTATGCTGCATTCCATAAGATTTGCACATACAGCTAGCTATGATATGTATCAGTACTGTAGTCGTCAAGGAATGACGTGAGAGAAGTCGTAATAGTGAAACTTATTGTACTTACGGGTCCAAAAGTCGATCCATCTCATCTTCGAAATATGATATGTTGCTGTCACATTCATAGTTTTCATCCCAGTCATTCTCTTGTACTTCCCCTCTATCCTCGTCAGTGCTGTTTTCTCGTTGCCTTTTATCCCCCCTGTATGCCATTTTAATCAAATATTCAATTAAGGGTGAGAAGATCATGCCCAATTTGTTGAACAGTGATGAGTGACATGGTAATGATTTTGAAGAGCACTAGACAACATCTATAAAGCATTCATTAGCACACACTAACCTTTTGTTGTTGCATCCAAAGAGAGAGTGTCTGGCCTGACCAATTGTGTCCCGCACTTCCTCCTGCTCCATCATTACCCACTGGCTATCTCCACAGCCTGAAACCACAACACAAACACACCAGGGGGTAAGTTTAGATCATTGAGTTACCCAGCTAACAATACCACATTTCGGTTGGCACTGAAACTTTCTCCAACATATATAGATTTTTTATAACTTTAGCTAGATTTCTGAGTTCATAAATACAGATGACTTGAAATGGTTGTCTGACAATAGACTACACACTCCTAATATTAGGCTTTTTAGGGATTTAGGAAACAGCAATTCAAAACAAGCTATTGTTTATCTGTGAGCTAGCTGGCTTGGCTATGATTTTCATTTGTGGCCGTGGTTAGGTTTATCAGGTCTGTCAAGCAATGCCCCCACAGTGGGACCCCATGCAGATTTCTAACCAGCTACCCCACCTAGCTAGCTAACACATTTACTGTCTGTTCACTTAGCTACCTGGTTAGTGCTGACGGCTTGCAACCATGTATTTCGTTTCTCCACGTTTAGGTGGATAGCTGTGTTTAGGTATAATTATGGCATTACATGGTAGACGCCATACCAGAAGCACCATAAAGGTTATCTGATGGAACGAAGCACTAGCGAGTGGAATGGCGGTTGACCCGGGATCTTTGGAACGTCCCTACTCTAACCTTAACTCCTGCCCTTACCTTAACCATAACCCTTGCCTAACCCATAACCCTTGCCTAACCCTAACGTTAACCCTTACCGTAACCATTTACTTCAATGGGGCAACGTCAGAGTTGGGACGTCCCAAGGATTCAGAATAGCATTCAACAAAGCATAAACAACATAGCGCACAACGTCATGTAATGTGACGCCAATTTTACCCACAAGCCAGCGGGGGCACAGTACAAATACCAACGTCACCCCGTCTGAAATTCTTTTCCGCGCTGAACTCAGCCGTCGAAATGTGGTCATATTGTGCTCTTCAAAAAAGGGTAACTATTCGATTATGTTTTTACCAAATAGTTTAATTTGAAATGAGGAACTATATACTGGTATCAAATTAACATTGTGCTTGGTGGCCAGCTTTGCTATTAGTATTTTACTTGCGTGTAACGTTAAGTCAAGGTTCATGCGTGGCCTGCCATGTGTGCAAGAACTTGTTGACACTGACTACTATAGCTTGGCTACATCTCTCACACAACAGCCGACTTTAGTTCTACTTTACTTCAGAATCAACACATTCTAAATATTTAAGTAAATTGTCTGGAATTTAATCCGTGTCTGATGTGATGAAGAACATGTTGGTAGGGACATCTGAGACGTCTGAGGAAACGCCAACTTTACTGACAAGACATGGATTGGATACAACTTTTCATTCCACTAAAACGTTGCCTGTGACATCTAACCGTCCCTCTAAATTTTCAGATTATGAAGTACAACACACGTGATCCTGGATAACTAATGTATCTGCCTAATGGTTTACAATCAGGTATGGCACACATTGATGATAACTCATTATAATTCATATTTAGCCTGTGATGAATATTTGAATAAGAGTAGTGGACAGAAGTGATTTCTGACACATTTTCAAACTGATGGCTATCTATTAAACTATGTGATTGACATTTTATGACTGGACGAATTTAATAGTGAACGTTTTCCTTTTAGCTTAACTTCTTGCTGACCCTGAGGAACCAGGGGATCGCTCAATCCTGGTATGTTTTCATGGAAACCCTTAGCTGTTAATTTTTTGCTAGGTATGACGTTGATTTAAAGTATCATTGGGAATCTGAAACTATGTGAAGGATCTTAGATCCATGAAATGGTCTGCTACTATAATTTTCTAAAATGCCACCCCTCAAACAATCTTGATCAAACTTTGTTTCGGGTTTGCCTCCAGCTGGAGTCCCATAGTCTGAACTTCCAGCCATAATGATCAAGGAACCATTGATGGTGAGTCCTGTTTACTTTGGCTGCAAGCATAATTTTCAACCATGGCTGATACAATGACTGCATAGTTCAGCAGATTAAACATGAAGAACTATCAGCATTGTCTTTTGCTCCTATCTGATGTATTGGCTATTAGATTTGATTTTAAATATGGCTTCTTGACAATTTCCCAATTTCAGGCATGGTGAGGTGGGACTGACTGATCCTGGTTTTTGATGTCAACATTGTGACACCAGTAAAAGTAAGCACTTGAGCAAAACTGCCTTTACATTTCAACAGCCAGTGATGAAAATATTCTGCCATATGAGTACACTGATTATACTCCAACCGTTCCATTTATTTCTGAGGGTTTTAATGGTGAATATCTGTTCTTGGTGTGCTGCTCCTGAACCCATTGCTTATTCCCACTCCAGGTTTCAAGGGTGTGTTGGAGGACGAGATGAATATGCAATAAATTCCCTCAACACGTGATAATCAACTGAGCGGGTATGTTATTTTACGCATGCAGAAAGCATTTTTCAGTATCTGCCACTGATTCAGTGTCTTACCCTTTACACGAGGGCCATATTTCAATGGGCTCAATGAGTTGGTCTGCAATCTTACCTAAAATATTCAGTACTTTACTGTGCCCATTTCAAGATCAGCTTGAAATGGGCACTGTAATTGACTGCAACCAAAAACCCATATCAGGTTTAGCTTGCTTGATGGACCTGTCAATATAGTTATATCAATGTTAGCTGGGTAATGCTAACTTGCTGATCCTGCTTTGTAGTATACCCCTCTGGTCTGTATGAACCATAGTTATATTGTGGGGTTAGCAAATGATGATTCAATTCTTGAACTCTCTCCCTGAGATCTTGATGACAATAAGAATTCTGATCTCTCCCCAATGATTCCTAATGTTTCAGCCTACCAGTGACTTTACTTTGCTCACTTGTCTTTTTTTCTTCCCTCCAGTGTTTGGTCAGGAGGGTGTGCAGGAACTGTCATTACCACTGACCTACAGTTGTCCTGAAGAAAGCAGTGCATCGCTGGCTTGAATTTATAATTTAGCCATTTGTTTGGAGACATGTAAAAAAAATAAACTTCATTAAACTGTACATGTGTTCTACTTTAGCTTGGTAAATAAAACCAGTATGTGTCTTAACTTCATTGTCCAGAACCAATAAAGGAATTTGTACATAATCGATCTGTGCCATTTTTTCATATTTGCTACATTAACTATTAGCTGAGAAAATGACTTGAAGGTGGTTCCTATATATCAGTGGTGGGTGCAGTTTGATGCTTCAGGCAAGCAATAATACCAAATTGAGTTTGGCAAATTTGTGTAGTATATTGAATACAGTATGGTACATGAGCTGTACCTCAGCTTCCCTGTCAACCAATGAAAATCGGACATTTGTTCAGAGTAGACTGATTGGCCAGACGGACAGGGAGTGGGGAAACTGCGTTTAGCAGGCTAGTCAACTATCATTTTAAATTTAGCAAGCCACGTCATGCGAGGGTCGATGCTATTCAGTGCACTGATTGCACTAGCCAGTGCTGAACCATCGCTGTATTTTAAAGAGCAGTTTGAAGATGGGGGTGAGTTCCATTAATTTCGTGTAGGCTGCCGTTATTGCAAAATTCATCTGGAAATGTCGAACTAGCCAAGCTAACTGTCAGTGAGCTAATCTAACCATAATGATGAAACGACAATAGCTAGCTATGCTTCGTTAGCTCCAATGAATGTTTAGTTTGCTTTTTATCCACACTGAGTCGCTTACAAAATGATGGCTGGCTATCAAGTTAGCCAGCTAATTAAATGTATCTACCTAGCCAACGGGTGACGCTAGCCTAGTGCTTGAATAAACCTTTAACGTTAGCTGAATTTGTATTCAACTATGCCAATATTGTGGCCTTTCTAGTATTTGATTCTGTTTTTGCTGTCAGATGCTTGGACTACCCGGTGGGTTGAATCCAGCCATAGGTCTGACTACGGGGAATTTGTCCTGACACCTGGGAAATTCTATGGAGATCCAGAGAAAGACAAAGGTAGCTATCGTGTCATGAACCTGAGGCTTCATGCAGTTTAAGGTCTGCACGCTAAAGATAAGCTTGTCCAATAATTTGATTCCTCTGACATTAAGACCATGTGATAAAATATTTGTATTAAACTTTTAATCCAGAGAAAGTCAGTTAACAAATTCTTATTTTACAATGACTGCCTACACCTCATCTGGTCAGTCAGTTTCGTGACCCCACCATTGTTCTGAGAATTTCAGAATCAGTCTCTTACACATTTTTGCTTTTCCTCTCGACTGTGGAGCAGGAGGTAACTCCGAAGTTGAAACAGTCCAAAACATATCTTATTCCCCTCAGGTCTCCAGACCAGCCAGGATGCCCGCTTCTACTCTTCTTCTGCTCGATTTGAGCCCTTCAGCAACCAGGGCAAGACCCTGGTGATCCAGTTCACTGTGAAGCACGAGCAGAACATCGACTGTGGGGGAGGCTACATCAAACTATTCCCCGCTGACCTTGACCAGGCAGACATGCATGGAGACTCCAGATACAACATCATGTTCGGTAAAGTCCATTACCAATGAGATAATGATGGTACTAGCAAAATGATTGATAACCACTTGTTACACCGTACCCTCATTCAACATGTAGATAAATTGTTCAGGTTGTATATTTAATTTGTACCGCTAATCATAGGGGTTTTCTCATATCCAGGTCCAGACATCTGTGGCCCAGGCACCAAGAAAGTTCATGTCATTATCAACTACAAGGGCAGGAATCACCTCATCAGCAAGGACGTCAGGTGCAAGGTAAAGCATATGTCACAAATGTGCTTTTTTCGACATGTGACGTCCACATTGGGTGGATCAAATCAATGTTCTTTCTTTTGTTTTCCAGGATGATGAGTACACTCATCTGTACACTCTGATCCTGAACCCTGACAACACGTACGAGGTGAAGATTGACAACAAGAAAGTGGAGTCTGGAAGTCTGGAGGAGGACTGGGATATTCTGCCTCCTAAGAAGGTCAAGGACCCAGAGGCTGTGAAGCCAGATGACTGGGACGAGAGGGAGAGGGTGGAGGACCCCGACGATAAGAAACCAGAGGTGGGTAGATAACGGTAGACACCTTTTCTGTCTAGAGACCCATGGCTGTTTCTGCATTCAACAATGCTAGCAAGCCACATTATTGTATTGGCAGGACAATGGCAGAAACTGACTGGCCGACCAGGTATCTAGCCAGCTACTCTTGATGCAAAAGCAATCCCCTTTGTCAATCTTTTATGAGTAGAATGTCTTTAATGATTTTCACTTTGTTAATGATTCAATGTTGTCATTTGTCAGGACTGGGATAGGCCAGAGAACATTGCTGACCCTGACGCTAAGAAGCCTGAGGATTGGGACAATGAGATGGACGGTGAATGGGAGCCACCCATGGTCTCCAACCCTGAGTATAAGGCAAGCAGTCAGACACTTCATAACTGGGGCTAAGGTGTTTCCTGGCCCTATACACATGACAGGACCACATTTTGTATTTTGATTATGAGACATCGAGTATGACGGTAGTTTTCTCTATTGCCACTTCAGTCATATGAACAGCTGTTTAATTGATTTGTTTGCCTTCTCAGGGCGAATGGAAACCCCACAAGATCGATAACCCTGACTACAAGGGCAAATGGGTGCATCCTGAGATTGACAATCCAGAATACAGTGCAGACTCTGAAATATACAGATTCGACAGCATCGGCGTCATTGGCCTGGACCTGTGGCAGGTACTGTGGAGGACCTTATTCAGTCGTTTCAATACCTTAATTATTGACACGTAATGCTAAAGAGTGGAATCTTATTGAAAAGTATTCCTTTTGTGATCATTATTTACAAAGGCTCTATTTTTCCTTTTTAATTGAAAAGATAAAATGCATCCCTGAACTAATATTTTTTCCCGGAAATATTTTGAGTAATTCAGACATGTTCATTGCTGTCACAGGTGAAATCTGGGACCATCTTCGATAACTTCCTGATCACAGACGACGCTACGCTGGCAGAAGAGGTTGGCAATGAGACCTGGGGTCAGACTAAGGTCAGTGGTACTCACCTCTCAGGTTCAAACTTTAATACATACCCACTGGGCACAGACATCAATTCAACGTCTATTCCACGTTGGTTCAACGTTATTTCATTAAAATTGACGTGGAAACAACGTTGATTCAAACAGTGTGTGTCCAGTGGGTATTCACACTGGTGTCTCTTGAGTCGCATTCCCCTAACCCCAATTTGTTATTTGACAATTTGTTACAGGATTATTTGTCTGAATAAATTCACTAGTTTGGTTTCAGATCCTTATGAAGACATATTTGCAACGTTGCCTAACAGTACACTACAAACTGTAAAAATGCTAATTCCTGTGGTTTGTTAAAATGGCTGTCTCTGTTTCATGTTTTGTAGGATCCAGAGAAAAAGATGAAGGTGTCCCAGGAGGAACAGGAGAGGAAGAAACTAGAGGCGGAAGAGATGGGGAGGAAAGAGCAGACAAAAGACGAGCCTGAAGAAGAGGAGGAAGAAGAGAAGGAAGAAGAGTTAGAGGACCGTGAAGAGGAAGAAGAAGAGACTGGAGCAGAGGAAGAAGAGGAGGAAACAGACTCTATAAAGGATGAACTTTAGAGGACACTGACTTTCTCATTGGGGTGAATCTTCCTTTGAGCCTGGGGAGGGATTATGCGTCATTTCGCTTTACCATCCAGTCAGTCAGGCCTCAAAGTAATGTTGAGAGAAGGGGCGGTGAAGAAGTAATTTAGGTTTTACTGCAAAATCTGTGACATTTTTTATTTGATCTTTTTTAACTTATTAGATTTTGACTCACTGGTTAAACCAGTGAGTCAAAACGAACCTATTTCTTGTAAGTATGCTTTTAATTGTCTGTTGCTCCACCAAATATCACAGATGAAGTCTAATTGAATGAAGCTTGTGTGTTTTGTTTTCTTAATTCACATTGAGTGAATATGTACGCCATGTGAATCCTACTCAACCTTGACATGCATAGCGATAGTTTCTCATTCATTCAATGTACATTTGCTAACTAAATGCAGTCACATACTGACATACTATTAGGTAGAAGTAGCATCTATAACCTCACCAAGGCCAAATTCATTCACCAACCTCTAATTCCATTGACATTCAGCCATGAACTACTGTAGCCAAGTCAAATGTTTACTCCATTGTGAGTTTTCACTGTTGTATTTTGTCTCGCACAGTAACCTCATACTTCCTAATGTAGCCTATTGCATTTGTTCCCCCTTATTGTTTTTGTAGATATTTGTAACCTTATTTGGGAAATTATGACGATTACAGATATTGTTGTGCAAAAATACTGTACAGTAGTAAAAAAAAGACGGTTGTTTGGATTTTACATGTGTAAAGTGTTCCCTTTGTTACAAATCATCATCATAGCCTATATAATACACTATTTATGCTACAGGCAATTAGAAGCCAAGCTAATTAAGTAGCACCATATGCTTCGAGACATTTTTCTACAGCCTTTCATAAAATCTCCTAAGAAAGTTTTTTTTTCTTCTGTGTGTTGGGAGTTATTGCCTTGCTATTTATAGGATAATGAGAAAGGCACACAGTTTAATTTATTCTATTGCAGCTACTGTCACTCCAAAGTGCATATTTGTATCACCAACATTCAGCAGCATCCTGTCTCTTGGTCAAATGTGACTTATTGGAGGTTTATCTGCGTCAGCATAATAGCCTGTTATAAATATACATTTTTCATCATACAAAGGTCTGTATAACTTCTGTCATGTAGCACAGTGACAACTTAAACAGCGCAAATCAGTTATGTTTGTACCGCGCCTCTGAACTCATCCCGTCTCAAGGGTCGACTCCCCCACGTGATGAAAAAGCAGCTACTGTACCTCTCAATGATGGAGTCGGAAGAGGCAAGGATAAATGGTCAAATTTAGGAGCAGCGCCAGTTTACTAAAAACAGAGTCAACCACGGTTATTTCAAGGTAGATAACCGAACTAGCCAAACCTAATCGGATAATCGCTTTGGGATCCCACCTTGTGCACGGGACCGCAGCCAAGATCTAGTCGGGTACCTGGGGATGCGATGGGAGAGCGAGTACCGCAGAGATGATGCGTTTTGTACTGGATTGCTTGCGGACGCCAAGGCAACGGGCACCCTGCAGTGAGAGGTTGGTAACGATAACGGATTAGGGAATGCTTAGTTGACGAAAATCTCCTTGTAGGCCTACATACATTGACCCATCATACATAATAGAGTGAGTTCGTGTTAATTTCTGACCCATCTATGCAATTTAAGTAATATCATTTTTGAAGGGATGCTTTTTTATGAATGGTCAGTAAGAGGCAACAAAGCAGCGAGTGTTTCACCTCTTTTCAATGTACAGTAGCTGGTCTATGCATGCAATATTCACGGACATACACCAGCAATAACATGTATTTTAGACAGAGGGACAGCAATTGGTTAATTTAAAATTGACTGGAATTAATTAAATTCTAAAATGGAATTCTTGACCATCACGAAAATATTAATAGGATGCCGCAAATGTATAGTAGGCTTATGAATAGCCTTTTAACTGCACATTGTATTATTTTTTGTAAACCTGCCATTTATGATGATCTTTTATATAAGCCTACTGTATACTACATTAAAGAAAAGTTGCAGTGTAGAATTTGCATTGGGCCAAATGTTTAAACTCTTTCATAGAACTGTATTGTATTGAACTCCACAATTGGTGAGAGTCTTCAGGTGAGCCAATAGTGTTGCATTAACACTGCAGTCCTATTTATATTACAGTCATTCTCAAACAAGGCTATTTTACTACAGCCCTCTGAGCCCTGAGATTTTCACCTGGCAGTTAGGCTTCAAATTGAAAAGTCACAGCACATAGGCATGGCCCATACTGCAGCTTGGAGAAAACAGTCATTGGCATAGAGAGAGCGCGGGGTTAAGTGTAACACAGCACTGTGATATTAACTCTGCAATGACAGATACATTCGGTGTCATGGAAATGTTTAAGGAACAGCATGTCCTTGAGGAATGGCACATTCCCATTATTTCTTATGATTGTTAACCTTTCACGGTGCTAAATCAGGTATGGTAGGAGGAGGAAGAGGTAGTTCATTCTCCTGTCAAGGATGGGCAAGCTTCTTATGTCTTCCCTGGAAATACGACTGCACCTCTCTTTCATGTCCTCTCCTTCTTCTCTCATCCCTCTCTTCCCTCCCGCCCTCTCTGACTCATTCTCCATCTACACGCAACCCCTTTGCACATGCTCAGTTAGTATATTCTCACACACACACACACACACACACACACACACACACACACACACACACACACACACACACACACACACACACACACACACACACACACACACACACACACACACACACACACACACACACGTGTTCACGGACAGCCTGCCTCTGGTTCCATATGCTATGTCTGTATGACTGACATACTAAAGAGAATGGATGGAGTGGCGATGGAGGATGGGGAAGAGGGGAAGAGGGAGGGAGGTGGAGATGGAGGAAAGGGAGGATGGTTAGGTGCAGACCTCGTCAAACATTCCTGTCTTCTCCCCCAGGGACCAGGACTTTGTGGAACAGGACGCGGGTGTCATTCAGAAGACTGAAGAAATCAAAGTAAGGCTGCACGTTTCTTATATTGTTATCTGTGTGTGTGTGTGTGTGTATGTGCGTGTGTGTATGTGTGTGTGTGAATGTGTGTGCCTTTTGAATGTGTGTGTGTTCGTGTGTGTTTGAATGTGTGTATGTGTGAATGTGTGTCTGTGTGTGTGCGTGCGTGTGAAGGTGTGTGCATGAGTCTGTGCATGTGCTCTCATGTTTCACTGCATACGGTGTATGTGATATGTGCGAGCCTAATTATATTCTCCTGGACTGATCAAGACACCTCCCACTGGACACAGATATCAGTTCAACGTCTAATTTTGATTTACATTTGATTGAGTTGTCAACTAACGTGAATTCAATGTGAAATCAACAACAAATGTCACCATGTCATTGGATTTAGGTTAAAAGAACAAAATGCCCTTACGTTGATGACATTTTGTAAATCCAGTTAGTTTCCCATGTTGATTCAACGTCATCACTTAGATTGTTTGGGTTGAAATGACGTGGAAACAACGTTGATTCAACAAGTTTTTGCCCAGGGGGATGGCTTTACAAATGGCACCACACATTTCTTTTACATTTTTTTATTTAACTAGGCAAGTCATTTAAGAACAAATTCTTATTTACAATGACGGCCTACCAAATCAAATTAAATCAAATATTATTGGTCACATACACATGGTTAGCAGATGTTAATGCGAATGTAGCGAAATGCTTGTGCTTCTAGTTCTGACAGTGCAGTAATATCTCACAAGTCATCTAACAATGTCCCAACAACTACCTAATACACACAAATCTAAAGGGGTGAATGAGAATATGTATATATAAATATATGGATGAGTGATGGCCGAGCGGCATAGGCAAGGTGCAATAGATGGTATAAAATACAGTATATACATATGATATGAGTAATGTAAGATATGTAAACATTATTAAAGTGGCATTATTTAAAGTGGCATTGTTTAAAGTGACTAGTGATCAATTTATTAAAGTGGACAGTGATTGGGTCTCAATTTAGGCAGCAGCCTCTCTGAGTTAGTGATGGCTGTTTAGCAGTCTGGTGGCCTTGAGATCTTTTTCAGTTTTTTCAGTTTTTTAATCTCTCGGTCCCAGCTTTGATGCACCTGTACTGACCTCGCCTTCTGGATGGTAGCGGTGTGAACAGGCAGTGGCTCGGGTGGTTGTTGTCCTTGATGATCTTTTTGGCCTTCCTGTGACATCGGGTGCTGTAGGTGTCATGAAGGGCAGGTAGTTTGCCCTCGGTGATGTGTTGTGCAGTCCGCACCACCCTCTGGAGAGCCTTGCGGTGCAGTTGCTGTACCAGGCTGTGATACAGACCATCAGGATGCTCTCGATTGTGCGTCCGGAAAAGTTTGTCAGGGTTTTGTGTGACAAGCCAAATTTCTTCAGCCTCCTGAGGTTGAAGAGGCACTGTTGCGTCTTCTTCACCACACTGTCTGTGTGGGTGGACCATTTCAGTTTGTCTGTGATGTGTACGCCGAGGCACTTAAAACTTTTCACCTTCTCCACTGCTGTTCCTTCGATATGGATAGGGGAGTGCTCCCTCTGCTGTTTCCTGAAGTCCACGATCATCTGCTTTGTTTTGTTGACGTTGAGTGAGAGGTTGTTTTCCTGACACTACACTCCGAGTGCCCTCACCTCCTCCCTGTAGGCTGTCTCGTCGTTGTTGGTAATCAAGCCAGCTACTGTTGTGTCGTCTGCAAACCTTATGATTGAGTTGGAGGCGTGCATGGCCACGCAGTCGTGGGTGAACAGGGAGTACAGGAGGGGGCTGAGCACGCACCCTTGTGGGGCCCCAGTGTTGAGGGTCAGCGAAGTGGAGATGCTGTTTCCTACCTTCACCACCTGGGGGCGGCCCGTCAGAAAGTCCAGGACCCAATTGCACAGGGTGGGGTTGAGACCCAGGGCCTCCAGCTTGATGATGAGCTTGGAGGGTAGTATGGTGTTGAATGCTGAGCTGTAGTCAATGAACAGCATTCTTACATAGGTATTCCTCTTGTCCAGATGGGATAGGGCAGTGTGCAGCGTGATGGCGATTGCAATGTCTGTGGACCTGTTGGGGCGGTATGCAAACTGAAGTGGGTCTAGGGTGGCCGGTAAGGTGGAGGTGATATGATCCTTGACTAGTCCCTCAAAGCACTTCATGATGACAGAAGTGAGTGCTACGGGGCGGTAGTCATTTAGTTCAGTTATCTTTGCCTTCTTGGGTACAGGAACAGTGATGGCCATCTTGAAGCATGTGGGGACAGCAGATTGGGATAGGGAGAGATTGAATATGTCCGTAAACACACCAGCCAGCTGGTCTGCGCATGCTCTGGGGACGCGGCTAGAGATGCCGTCTGGGCCAGCAGCCCTGCGAGGGTTAACACATTTAAATATTTTACTCACGTCGGCCACGGAGAAGGAGAGGGGGGGCCGTCCTTGTTAGTGGGCCGCGACGGTGGCACTATATTATCCTCAAGTCACTGGTACATCTAGTCACTGGTACATCCTGCTTGAGTTTCTGCCAATAAAACGGTAGGAGCAAGATGGCATCGTGGTCGAATTTGCCGAAGGGAGGGCTTTGTAAGCATCGCGGAAGTTAGAGTAGCAGTGATCAAGTGTATTACCCCCGCGCGTAGTGTAATCATTATGCTGATAGAATTTAGGTAGCCTTGTTCTCAATTCTGCTTTGTTAAAATCCCCAGCTACAATAAATGCAGCCTCAGGACATATGGTTTCCAGTTTACATAGAGTCCAGTGAAGTTCCTTGAGGGCCGTCTTGGTGTCTGCTTGAGGGGGAATGTACACATCTGTGACGATAACTGTCGAGAATTCTCTTGGTAGGTAATATGGCCGGCATTTGATTGTAAGGAATTCTAGGTCGGGTGAGCAGAAGGACTTGAGTTCCTGTATGTTGTTATGATTACACCATGAGTCGTTTATCATGAAGCATACACCCCCGACCTTCCTCTTCCCAGAGAGGTGTTTATCTCTGTCGGCGCAATGCATGGAGAAGCCCGATGGCTTCATATCCCGAGAGAGCCATGTTTCCGTGAAACAGAGAATGTTACAATCTATGATGTCTCTCTGGAAGGCAACCCTTGCTCGAATTTCATCTACCTTGTTGTCAAGAGACTGGACATTGGCGAGTAGTATACTCCGGAGCGGTGGACGATGTGCACATCTACGGAGCCTGACCAGGAGGCCGCTCCGTCTGCCCCTTCTGCGGCACCGTTGTTTTGGGTCGGCTTCTGGGATTAGATCCATTGTCTTGGTGGTCCAAACAGAGGATCCGCTTCGGGAAAGTCGTATTCCTGGTCGTAATGTTGGTAAGTTGACGTCGCTCTTATATCCAATAGTTATTCCCGGCTGTATATAATAAGACTTAAGATTTCCTGGTGTAACAATGCAAGAAATAATACATAAAAAAACAAAATACTGCATAGTTTCCTAAGGACTCGAAGTGAGGCGACCATCTCTGTCGGCGCCATCTTTACCCCGGCCAAACCCTAACCCGGACGACACGGTGCCAATTATGCGCCGCCCTATGGGACTCCCAATCACGGCCTGTTGTAATACAGCCTGGAATCGAATCAGGGTCTGTAGTGACGCCTCTAACACTGAGATGCAGTGCCTTAGACCGCTGCACAACTCGGGAGCCCTAAAACATGAGAATACAGTACTGTATGTAATATGTTTGTTAGCTCAGAGGCCTCTGTGTTGTTGTGTGATTCTGTGTATAAGAATTGAGGAAGGCGTACCGAGATTAAAGTACAGGTATTTGTATTCCTTCGGGAAATCGGTAGCCTTTAATGAGCAGATTCCATTTTCCTTTACGCATCTCTTATTGCCAGTTTTTAGAGAAGGCTATCTCTGTACTTACAGAGCCAAATGCATACACAGTAATATCAGGCCATTAGAACACAGATCATATCTACTGGTGTTCTTCAGCATCATAGGAAAGACCATCATTATGTTAACTACTATACACTTTGAACGCTTTCAGTGCACCACTGCCTGCTGCCTGCTGGGATGACATTGTGATGTATGATATTTTATTTTTGAAACCCAGCAACAACCTGGTATGGAGCTCTCCATCCCCCGACAACAGCATATCTCTAATTTCCGAGAGGTGGCCCAGACAGGATCTCACCAAAAACTGATTTCCTATCTCTCGGCTAGTGGTATTATTAAAAAAGATTATTGTTGCAGATGTCTATGCCACTGTGCCCGTATTAAAAAAGGAGTGCTGATCTAGGATTAGGTCATTTCTGAATACAGTCCCTGATCCACTGGGTTTTCTGCTGTCAAATAGCTGCAATGTATTTGGTGTTTTGGTATTTATTAGCATCCCCATTAGCCGTTGCAAAAGCATCAGCTACTCTTCCTGGGGTCCACATGAAACATGACATAATACATATTACAGAACATTATTCGTCAAGGACTGAAATACATACATTTAAAACGTCACACACAGCCTACATATCAGTACATACACACAATATCTAGGTATAATACATAGTACAGTGCAAATTACTATACAATATATATAAATTACTACCTAAATGACTACAGACCCGTAGCACTCACGTCTGTAGCCATGAAATGCTTTGAAAGGCTGGTCATGGCTCACATAAACACCATTATCCCAGAAACCCTAGACCCACTACAACTTGCATACCGCACCAACAGATCCACAGATGATGTAATCTCTATTGCACTCCACACTGCCCTTTCACACCTGGACAAAAGGACCACCTATGTGAGAATGCTATTCATTGACTACAGCTCAGCGTTCAACACCATAGTCCTGCCATCCAGGACCTCTAAACCAGGCGGTGTCAGAGGAAGGCCCTAAAAATTGTCAAAGACTCCAGCCACCCCAGTCATAGACTGTTCTCTCTGCTATCGCATGGCAAGCGGTACCGGAGAGCCAAGTCTAGGTCCAAGAAGCTCCTAAATAGCTTCTACCCCCAAGCCATAAGATTCCTGAACAGCTAATCAAATGACTACCCAGACTATTTGCACTGCCCCCCCCCCCCCCCCCTCCCCTGGTGCGCTGCTGCTACTCTCTGCTATTATCATCTATGCATAGTCACTTTGTAACGATCGTCGTAATCCTCCTCCTCGGACGAGGAGGAGAGGCGAGAAGGATCAGACCAATACGCGGAGTGGTTTGTGTCCATGATTATTTAATGAAAATAGAATGAACACTTAACATACAAAACAATAAACGTGACAAACCGCAAACAGTCCCGTGTGGTAATGAATACAGACACGCGATACAACCACCCACAAAACACACGTGAAACCCCGGCTGCCTTAGTATGATTCTCAATCAGGGACAAACGATCTACAGCTGCCTCTGATTGAGAATCATACCAGGCCAAACACAAAAACCCCAACATAGAAAAACACACATAGACAACCCACCCCAACTCACGCCCTGACCAACTAAATAAATAAAAGAAAAAGGAACAATAGGTCAGGAACGTGACATAACCCCCCCCTTAAGGTGCGAACTCCGGGCGCACCAGCATAAAGTCTAGGGGAGGGTCTGGGTGGGCGTCTGTCCACGGTGGCGGCTCTGGCGCTGGTCGTGGTCCCCAACCCACCATAGTCCAACCCCGCTTCCGTGGTCTCCTCACAATGGCCACCCTCCATGTCAAACCCACTCTACCAAAAGGCAGCACCGGACTGAGGGGCAGCACCGGACTGAGGGGCAGCACCGGACTGAGGGGCAGCACCGGACTGAGGGGCAGCACCGGACTGAGGGACAGCACCGGACTAAGGGGCGGATCCTGGCTGGCTGGCTCTGGCGGATCCTGGCTGGCCGGCTCTGGCGGATCCTGGCTGGCCGGCTCTGGCGGATCCTGGCTGGACGGATCTGGCGGATCCTGGCTGGACGGCTCTGGCAGCTCCTGGCTGGACGGATCTGGCAGCTCCTGGCTGGACGGCTCTGGCAGCTCCTGGCTGGACGGCTCTGGCAGCTCCTGGCTGGACGGCTCTGGCTGGTCCTGGCTGGACGGCTCTGGCTGGTCCTGGCTGGACGGCTCTGGCTGGTCCTGGCTGGACGGCTCGGAACAGACGGACAGCGCTGGGAAGGCAGGCAGTTCAGACAGCGCTGGGAAGGCAGGCAGCTCAGACACGGGCTGCGCTGGAGAGGAGGAAGGCTCTGACAGCGCTGGACAGGTGGGAGCAGCTGGAGAGAGAACCCGGAGAGACAGCCTGGTGCGGGGGGCTGCCACCGGTGGACTGGTACGTGGAGGTGGCACCGGCTATACCGGACCGTGAAGGAGGACACGCGCTCTTGAGCACCGAGCCTCCCCAACCTTACCAGGTTGAATGATCCCCGTAGCCCTGCCAGTGCGGCGAGGTGGAATAGCCCGCACTGGGCTATGCTGGCGAACCGGGGACACCATCTGTAAGGCTGGTGCCATGTACGCCGGCCCGAGGAGACGCACTGGAGGCCAGATGCGTTGGGCCGGCTTCATGACACCCGGCTCGATGCCCAACCTAGCCCTACCAGTGCGGCGAGGTGGAATAGCCCGCACTGGGCTAAGCACGCGTACTGGGGACACCGTGCGCTTTACCGCATAACACGGTGTCTGACCAGTACGACACCCTCTCACTCCACGGTAAGCACGGGGAGTTGGCTCAGGTATCCTACCCGGCTTTGCCACACTCCTCGTGTGCCCCCCCCCCCAAGAAATTTTTGGGTCTGACTCTCGGGCTCCCAACCGCGTCGCCGCGCTGCCTCCTCATACCAGCGCCTCTCTGCCTTCGCTGCCTCCAGCTCCGCCTTGGGACGGCGATATTCCCCTGGCTGAGCCCAGGGTCCTTTGCCGTCCAGGATCTCCTCCCAAGTCCAGGAGTCCTGGGTTTTTTCCCACTGCTGTCGCCTCCCTTCTCCACTCCGCTTGGTCCTAGATTGGTGGGTGGTTCTGTAACGATCGTCGTAATCCTCCTCCTCGGACGAGGAGGAGAGGCGAGAAGGATCAGACCAATACGCGGAGTGGTTTGTGTCCATGATTATTTAATGAAAATAGAATGAACACTTAACATACAAAACAATAAACGTGACAAACCGCAAACAGTCCCGTGTGGTAATGAATACAGACACGCGATACAACCACCCACAAAACACACGTGAAACCCCGGCTGCCTTAGTATGATTCTCAATCAGGGACAAATGATCTACAGCTGCCTCTGATTGAGAATCATACCAGGCCGAACACAAAAACCCCAACATAGAAAAACACACATAGACAACCCACCCCAACTCACGCCCTGACCAACTAAATAAATAAAAGAAAAAGGAACAATAGGTCAGGAACGTGACACACTTTAACAACTCTACCCACATGTACATATTACCTCGACACCGGCGCCCCCACACATTGACGTTGACTCTGTACCGGTACCCCCTATATATAGCCCCGCTATTGTTATTTACTGCTGCTCTTTAATTATTTGTTATTCTTATCTCTTACTTTTTTTTATTTTTTTGGTATTTTCTTAAAACTGCATTGTTGGTTAAGGGCTTGTAAGTAACTATTTCACTGTAAGGTCTACACCTGTTTTATTGCCGCATGTGACAAATAAAATTTGATTTGATTTGATTTGAAAATGGCTGTGTCTCTTCACAGTTCTCTTTGCGCAGTAAGGTGTTGTTTTATCTGTTTTTTAACACTGGTTTTATTGCTACCTTGAGTTACCTGGGGTGGAAGAGTGAGCAGTAGTCCAGGTGCGACAAAACTAGGGCCTGTAGGACCTGTCTGGTCGACTGAGATGTCACGAAGGCAGAGCAATGCCCTATCATGGACAGACCTCTTTCTATTTTAGCAACCATTGAGTCTATGTTTTGACCATGAAAGCTTGCTAACTAGGGTTACACCCAGCAGTTTAGTCTCTTCAACTTGCTCAACAGCCACATTATTCAATAATAGATCTAAATGAAGTTTAGCATTGAGCGAGTGATTTGGCCCCAAAATAATGCTTTTAGTTTTTGAGATATTTAGCGCCAGCCTATTGCTAGTTACCCATTCTAAAACTGACTGGAGCTCTATGTTAAGTGAATCAGTTTTTCTTTTACTGTTGCAGCCGACGTGTATACTGTTGAGTCATCAGTGTACATAGACACCGGCTTTATTCAAGGTCAGTGGAAGGTCATTTGTAAAACAGAAAACAATAATGGCCCTAACCGGCTGCCCTGTGGTACACCACACACAACTGAATTAGCATGAGAGAGGCTTACATTAACAAAAACACTCTGTGTTCTATTAGATAGGTAACTCTCAATCCATAATAAGGCAGAGGATGCAAATCCATAACACCTACATTTTTTTAGAAATAGGTTATGATCAATGACATCAAAAGCTGCACTGAAGTCTAACAAAACAGCTCCCACAATCTTCTTACTATCAATTTATTTCAGCCAATCATCAGTCAGTTGTGTCAGTGTTGAGTGCCCTTCCCTATAAGCATGCTGAAAGTCTGTTGTTAATTTGTTGTCTGTAAAATAACTTTGTATTTGATCAAACACCATTTTTTTCCAAAAGTCAGTGCAGAATGAACTGCTTCTACATGCATACATGGTAGTAAATGCATGATAGATGCATTGTAGCATTGTGAAGGTTACTCAAGTGAATTAACTTCCCCTCATCCAAGATAGCAACTGACATTAGATACATTTCAGATTTGGTTGGCAAGATAGCAAGTTGGCCTTGAATTGTCTCTGTGTCAGCTTGCTATCTGGGATAATGTCCCAAAATTATTACAACTTGATCCCCCGTTGTTAACTCTTAGGGCCTTGAGCAGAAGGGCTGAAGTCCTTTCCAGACATTAGCCAACTGTCAGGATGAGCTGTGCATATTGTGCCTGAGTGAAGCAGCTCTCTAGTGGCATATACAGGTCTAAGTCACTACAGTGAGATTTTCTCTCAGCTCTACTTCTTTCAGTAGTTATAAATATACTACATAGCTCTTTAGTCTTTAGTCTGAAAATAGAACCCTCAAAGTGTGACACGCCAGAGATTGAAGTGTTGATGGTGCCTGTGAATATAAAGTGATTTTTCCGTGTTAGTACAGCACATTGTCATTCATAACACCTCTTATTCTAGTGTATCGAGAAGCTCATTATCAGAATACTCATGCGTGTAGAGCCTTTGATACTCTTTAGGAAAGTCTGAAGTGCCTCTCTCTCTCTTTCGCACACTACCCTCCTCTCCTTCCCACTGCCCTTGCCCTTTCTATTTCTGCTCCTTTCTGCTCCCCTTTTCTTGGCAGTTTTCCCTCCCGTCGGTTCATTTTCTAGTCATTCCTCTTTTTAGAATGGAGATCACGTTTGATACTGCTTTGTAAAATTAATGGAAAAGGATCGCCTCAAGTAAGCTTTATTTCTGCAGTGAAAGGGACTTTGCATAGTTGTCTGTCTCTAGCCTCTATTTCCTCAGCTTTTCAGTAACTACTGATATCTCTTCTCTCTCTCTCTCTCTCTCTCTCTCTCCCTGTCTCTCTCTCCCCTCCCTCCTTTCTCTGTCTTTGCTGCCTCTACTCCATCTGCCCCTTGTTTTTCTAACTCTCCTTCTTCTCTCTCTTTCTCTCTCTCCATTCCCTCTCTAAATGCCCTTCCGTTCTTTCCATCCCTCCATTCTCTCACTACTCTAACTCTATCTGCCCCTGCTGTCCCTCCATCGCTCTCTCCTACCCTTCATCCCTCCACTCCATCCATACTTTCATCCATCCCTCCCTCCACCTGCCTGTGTGTTCCACCCCACCAGGACCTGCAGGATGCAGTGCAGCAGGAAGTCATTGAGCTGCAGGAGCAGCGGGGCGACCGCCAGGAACTGGAGGAGACCCTGGAGAAGCTGGAGCAGCACAGGGTGGAACTGGAGGAGCAACTCAAACTGACCAGGCTGGAGTGCGTCCAGGAGAGCCAGCAGGTCAGACACACACAGAGATGACAGCTGCTACGACTACTGTTACTGAATAAAACACAACAAATAACCATTTTTATGCATGATGATCATTTCTATTAGTGAATGTTTATTTCATATTTTGTACTTTTTATGCAGTCATCTATGCTGTGATGGTGAGACACTGAACAATAAAGACATTTACCAACCATAGACAGACTTGGTTGGTTTGTGGTCAGTTCAGACCTCTTCTCCAATCTTCAAATGAATAAAGATTTGCAAATGCAAATGATTCTTGCTACCCTTCACGGCCCCCGAAGTTAGGTCCCTCTGACACTGCTGTCGACTCCTTCTCTCCTCCTCTGTCCCGTGTCCCTACTCTTCCCAATACAGATCCTGTCCTTGCAGGCGGAGGAGGTGGCCAGGGAGACAAAGGTGGAGGAGTATGAGCGGGAGCTGGCAAGGGCCAGGAGGAAACTCAAACAGCTGAAGATGGAGGTCAGAAAGGCCCAGGGGAAGGTGGAGGAGGCGGGTGAGCGCACCATTCCTCTGGAGGAGTCCATCAGCCAATCATACGAGGAGATTTTACAGGTGGGTATGTCTTTATATGTCCCACTCTGGTTATGAACTCAATTAATTGTCCTTCAAAATGATTGCTATAGAAGCACTGGATTGATGACAGCATTCCGACAGGCTGGTCTTTCATGTAACCAGTCAATAATCTAGTCTTACAGTTTTGAAAAGGGACAGTGGTCACATAAGACAGCATACATGCCCTGGGCTATGGTCACAAGGGAGAGCATTCAAGAGAGCATTCAAGGTTGAAAAGCCCATTAAGCGAATTGGACCATGGCCTCAGATTTTTCCTGCCACTGTGTCTCCTGCTGTACTCCTCACATGGCAGCTGGAAGCCTGATAGCAGTAGCTAATAAGATAGTCTTGCTTGCCAGGCTTCTAGGGTTCTCCTAGAATGCCAGGATGCAGAGCGAATATGAGAATATGGTATCACAGGATGCTGGTGAGCGGAGGATGGCTCATAATAAATAATGGAATGGAGTGAATGGAATGGTATCAAACACATGGAAGCTATGTGTTTGATGTGTTCGATACCATTTCATTGATTCCGTTCCAGCCATTACTATGAGCCCGTCCTCCCAGCCGCCTGTGTAATCAGGCTATATGCGTATGTGATAGACTGGGGTTCAAACCCAGGTCTCCTGCGACTGTGTTAGCCCGCTGAGCTAAAGCTTCAGGTCTCAGGTAAAGGTACTCATTACAGGAGCAAGGTTCCAAACCACCTCAGTTACATGACACTACTAATATAAAACGGTTCAGTCAGACCAGCAGGTGGTGGTGGTGATTGTGTTATTTCAGTCCCCTGCTGACAGCTGATTCATGTGTAGCCTTCATCATGCCTCCAGTGTATTGATCTGTGTTGTCATGGCAGCTGCACCATGCAGACAAGCTCCAAACCCCCTGTGGAACTGGAAGGGTGAAGAGGCTGGTCACATTGATCCGTTATGTGTGCCATTAATCCTCCATGTTGATTTTTGCTCCTTTTAATCATACTGCGACTTTAGAGAAAAGCCTTCAAGTTGTTGTTTGGCCGCCTCTCCTTCCAGTTCTCTGCTGCCAATGACTGGAATGAACTACAAAAATCTCTGAAACTGGAAACACTTATCTCCCTCACTAGCTTTAAGCACCAGCTGTCAGAGCAGCTCACAGATTACTGCACCTGTACATAACCCATCTATAATTTAGCCCAAACAACTACCTCTCCCCCTACTGTATTTATTTATTTATTTAGCTCATTTGCACCCCATTATTTCTATCTCTATTTTGCACATTCTTCCACTGCAAATCTACCATTCCAGTGTTTTACTTACTATATTGTATTTACTTCGCCACCATGGCCTTTTTTTTGCCTTTACCTCCCTTATCTCACCTCATTTGCTCACATTGTATATACTTCTTTTTTTCTAATGTATTATTGACTGTATATTTGTTTAACTCCATGTGTAACTCTGTGTTGTTGTATGTGTCGAACTGCTTTGCTTTTGTCACGTTCATTGTATGGATGAGACCAAGGCGCAGCGTGAGATGAATACATCTTCTCATTTAATGAAACGAAAAACACTTAAACAAACGTGACGCTATATATGAAAAGTGCAGACACAGGCAACTAACACATAGACAGTCACCCACGATTTGCTCAAGGAATATGGCTGCCTAAATATGGTTCCCAATCAGAGACAACGATAAACAGCTGCCTCTAATTGAGAACCAATCTAGGCAACCATAGACATATAACTACCTAGACTAGTCAAAAACCCATAGACATACAAAAACCCATAGACAAGACAAAACTAAACAAACCACCCCTTGTCACACCCTGACCTAACCAAAATAATAAAGAAAACAAATAATGATAAGGTCAGGGCGTGACAGCTTTATCTTGGCCAGGTCGCAATTGTAAATGAGAACTTGTTCTCAACTTGCCTACCTGGTTAAATAAAGGTGAAATAAAATAAATAAAATAATGTAGTAGACCAATATTTAATATCAGCTGGATTTATTTTGTTTGCTGATGATGTAGCAGAGATCATCTTTAAACAGATAACTGTTTGGTTGGTTCAGAGATTTAAAAAGGTCTGTGTTATTGGATAGACAAGCATAGTGTCTTTCAACAGCCGTGTGTCTGGCACTTAGGGCCAACCACTTACTTACTTGGCCTTCCCCGAGCCAAGTGGAGCATGAGGCTTCCCTCCATCTCTTCCTGTTCCGGGCAAAGCTAACACATATATAGACTTCTCTGAGATGTATCATATGTATTCGACGAATAGTGGCTTTCGTTGATGTCTGCTGTGGATTAGGAGGAGCAGACGTTCAGTACACTGAGGAGTGAGCGGACGGGAGATGCAACACTGCCAGACCACCAGCAAGTGGAGTCAAACGACACATCTCCCAGCAGCCTCAGGACAGAGGATGGAACTCTGGACGTACCCGATGTACCAGCTAGGTCATGGGGCAGGAGCCAATCACTGCCTGTCTACGCTGAAATCCTGGTATGTGTCATATAAATGGGTTTAAATCCCACAAGATGTCCATCATAACCATACAATTTGGGATAGCTTGAATTTTGGCTATTCTCTCTTCTCACAGGCAAACCTTGGGTGCGCGGCTCGCGCTAAGGACGGATTGTCTTATACACAAGAAGAGGAGGAGGAGGAGACACCTGTACCAAGCACACCAAAGGTATGGCTACCAACTCAGTAAAGTATTGTAAACCAATAATCTTTTGGAGAGACTGGCAAATGACTAAATTAATCTTTCACTGCACTGGGCTGTATCAGGGTCACACAGAGTGTTTCTTGGTAGTCTTAAACAAATCTACTTTGAAACGAAAGTATACACCTCACATACATGCTATGGGCTTAAAAAAAGAAGACACCTGTACCATGTCAGATATAGAGTTGAAATGCATTACATTTTGAGTTTGCATCACAACATTACACTTTATATACATCACAGAGAACTGAACTATAACAACACTGTTTGACATAGAAACACCAGATAAAATAAAATAAATGTTTATTAATTATGAAATTATGAAAAATATGAATAACATTTCACCCATGAGGCCACTAGGTAATTTGACTGCAGGAAAGCACTACAGTGTATGCTGGATGTATGAGGAAAACTCCCTTAATCTGTGAGAAAGGTTTATCCTATACCTCTTTAGCAGATAGATAAGGGAGAAGAGGAAGAGAAAGTGGAGGAGGAAGAGAAGATTTCCCAGACACGATCCACCAGTAGCATAGCAGTCGAAGATCTAGACTTCTACCACCCCGACCCCTTCATTCACTGTGAATCTGAACGTGAGCATCTGTTCTCTGTTCCATATGCTTTGACGATGGTGATGGTACAGCTAAAGATGATGTTGGTGATGATGATGTTGGTGATGATGATGATGATAACAGTGATGATGATAATGAAGATGATGGTGGTGGTGATGATAATGATGATGGTTGTTGTAGTGATACTGAAGATGATGATGCTTGTGATGATAATGATGACGATGATGGTGATAATTTTCTATTTGCAGATGACCTCTTCAAAGATGACAACTTCTTTGCCAAGACAGATAAATCTGGTGAGTGATGTTCATATATAAAACTTTGACAATATGATGGATTGATTATGATGATACGCTATAGCATTATCTAGGCCTCTAATTCTGTTGCAACTGATCCTTTCTCCTAGATGATGACCCGTTCAAAGGCACGGACCCCTTCGCTGCAGACATCCTCTTTCCAGAGGGGACAGAGGAGCCATATCCATCCACTGACCCTTTCCTAGACACCCCTGCCTGCCTGGAACCTGGATTTAACGAGGACACAGACAACAGCCTCTCCTGCCCTGAAAACAAAGCCTCTACCGGCACCCAGTGCTTTGAGTCCGAGTTCCCCGACGAGGATGAATCCAGTGACATAGAAATCAGTTACAGCAGGGAGGATCTGGACACTGTTCACACGGACGCTGTTGAACTCTCCTTCGTTGAGCCCAAAACCTTGATCATGACCGAACGCTTGGGTTTCAAGCCCATCTACACAGCTCAAACCTGTTCTTTGGACACTGAATTAGATGACGCAGATGAACCCGGCTTAGCTTTGGGACGCCAACCCTTCAGTGAAGCATCCCGGGCCAACACCTGGGCTGCCGGGCCCAACTTATCCACCGAATCGGACCCTAATGGATATGAGTTTAATATCAATGCAGTATCCCCACCTTCCGACATAGAAGAGATCGACATCACTCCTGGATCTATACGGGTTGACTTTGACGTTGTGTGTGACTCTGTAGAACTCAGCTACCCTGTTGGGATTCAGGCCTGTGACTCAGAACCTGCCGGAACAGGTGGATGCGACCTTCCTGAACCCAGCCCTCCTGTGCCCACCCGCCCGGTCCGTCCACCTAGACGCCTCAAAGGGGGAGCGTCAGCTGTCCTTGTAGAAGAGCCAGACACTCCCAAAGCTGAACGCTGTGATCCAGGTTCTTCCAACCGCTCAGCTGATTCAGAGCTGAACAGTGCTATCGGGATGGACCCTCTTACCAGCTCTGCTGAACACAACAATAAATTCAGCTTCAGCAACAACAGTCTCGAGCTGAACTATGAACCCAGTAGTCAAACTTCGTACAACTATGGATTCAAACTCAGCCCTGAACACCACAGTGAAGAGATTCTCGATCCTTTTGGCACTGAACTCAGCGATGAAGAGGCCGACAACCAAGCCTCATTTGATCCGTATGAATTTGAGCCTACCGCTCAACCTGAGACCCAAGACAAGTTCGACCCTTACGAGTTTGGACAAAACTCTCATGCCACCAACCAAGACACATTTGACCCCTTTGGTTTCAAACTCGTAAGTTTTGAGACTGACAACCAAGCTATTGTCGACCTACACAGTGGTGATGGTACCAACCTTAAAGACAACAATAACAGAACCAAACGGGACCCCTTTAGCTTTGATTTCAGTAACGCAGCATCAATGGACCACTATAGTTCAGACCCCAGTAATACTGCAACAATGGACCTCCTAGGTCTGGAACTCAGCAGAGCCAACAGTGTTGCTGAGTCAGACTGTAACAATCCTACAGTGTCTGACCCATTAGGAAGAGTACAAACCATGGCAACTGGAAGCAACCTGTTAGACCTGGACCTTGTGTTTGGAAGCAGTAGTTATGGTAACCCTGAGGTCGCCCCTGAGCTCCACCCCTGTGAGCCTAGACTGGGAAACCCTGCTGGTCCAGACAACTTTGCGTTCAGAGCGAGAGACACTGCCCACTCCGAGTCTGTAGACACCGTTTCTGACTGGATGACTGTTAAGGTCAGTGGCTCTGTTGTTTGATACTCTGGGGACATGTGTACTGGATGTGTGAGTGTGTTTGCTGTATGGTTGTGCATGTGGTGTACTGTAAGCAGGTGTGTGTAGCTGTGCGTTCGTGTAGAAGAAAGGCATGTGTGTGTGTGTTTCTTTGTGCATGTCAAATCAAATCAAATTGTATTTGTTACATGCGCCGAATACAACAGTAGACCTTATAGTGAAATGTTTACTTACAAGCCCTTAACCAACAACACAGTTAAAAATGTTTTAAATAAATAAAAAATATATATTAAAAAAAAGAAATAAAGGTAACAAATAATTTAAGAATCGGACCTTGCATGTGTGCATATTTGACTGATCCAGAGACAGTAACTTCATTTGTATTCTTGCTTCACAGACCAACTCCAGGGAGTCCTTCGGCCCAGTCAACTCCCGCACACACAGCCTGGACAAATGAACCATTCCCTGGGAAGAAGTCACCAGTCTGGCCATGAGTCTACTGCAGTACAGCCCAACAATGGGGGAGTAGATGAAGCAGGTGAAGGAAGGAATGAGAGAAAGGAGAGAGTCGCTTTTCTCCAACCTGGCATGATTCACCTTGACTCCTAGTCAAGGGTTGCAACATTGCATTGATTTAAAAGGGATTGATATGTTCATTGAAAATCATAATTTGATCATTCTAATTTATGAGTTATTAATTGGTGATGGTTGCTTTGCAGCTGTAAGGCGTTGATTCATTCTATACCCTGTTATAGGTGCAATATAGTATTTAATCTTGGTCCAGATATAGGTAGAGGTGAGAACATACATTTCCACATCCCTAAGAACCTCAAGTTTTAATTGCATGAAAACGAAAGGATTTATTATCCTGTTTATCTTGAAACTCTTTAACCATCCATCCTTTATCAGAAATATATGAGATGCCAAGGGATAGGGTAAAGGGTGGAGTGAATCATTTGGAATTGAGCTTTCTGCAAATACAACCATTACTTTTTGATGGAGGTGAGCAAACCAGGTTGGTAGAATGCAGGGTATGAGCTTCTTTATGTTCAAGCTTTATGAGTCAACTGTAAAATAATAATTGAATAGGTTTAAAGTAAAGCCAACTGCGGCCAATACAAATAGTTAAAATCGAATCAAATCAAATGTTATTGGTCACATACACATATTTAGCAGATGTTATTGCGGGTGTAGCGAAATGCTTGTGTTCCTAGCTCCAACAGTACAATAGTATCTAACATAAATATATTAAACATAAATGTTTAAAACCCCTTGGACCTTGCACGCCCGATTTTCCCTCCTGGTTAGCTATATAATATTCCACCTACCAATGTGACATGGCGTGAGCCATACCTTAAACAAATGTGTGTCTATGTATATAAATGTAAATCCATATGTACTTTCTCAGACGCCCTGGACCAGTGATACATAGATAAATGTAGGGAACTACAAAGTGAGTGTGTCTGATCTTACACCCATTCTTGTAACTAATTCAATCAGATCCGCTTTAGCCAACATCCACATAGTTGTTGTTTTGGCGGTGTCTGAGCTGGAACTGTGTTAGAGCTGTCAGATCCACAAGCAGCTCCTGCCATTATACCTAAAGCGGACATTGCCATTGGCTGCACAGTCGCATTCAGATAAATTCCATGCAGCCTTGTTTACAAGTTTCAAACACTAGAATGTGAGATGTAATCTACACCTCGATTAGGCTGAGAGAAATCCTAATTTTGTTTCATGATTTTGAGCATCATTATTTCTAGATATACACTTCCTTGTTCTGAGCGTCTAGCGCGAGTGGGACAATGATCAAGAGCAGCTGCTCACCGATTTGACAGCTCCAACGCAGTTACTCCTTCCACACCGCCAAAACATAAGCTTTGCGGGTGTCGGCTATCGCCGATTAACGCTTGATCTGATTGAATCCTGGACTTAACCTTTTGTCCAGTTTGCAAATATCTATCGTTACAAAATGGATTCCCATTTTTGCATACGGGTACTGCCAATATAACACGCCATATTCTTTGTACAAAGTGTCTTTATTGCAGTGATGGGGGAATGGCAAAAGAAACCCAAACAGAAAGAAAGAATCTAGACCCAACTACATGTAACACACATTCATTATCAGCTACAATGCACAGTAAAACAAATGAAAAATACACAAGCAAACATGTCTGGTCAAATAAAAATGAAGTGCATTTAATCACCAAAAAACAAAATTGACTATTTTTTACCCATAAAACATTAAAAGAATGTAGATACGTTGTGTGCATATGCACAATATAGGCAATGTAGACAATTTCACCTCGTCTCATACCATTTTTAATCCAGATTTTATACTCGAAACTTGATTTAGTTGATACTACACAGCATCAACAAGATGGCTTTAAAAAAAAGCACACAGAAGAACCTTCCTGCCACTGAGAATTGTGTTCAGAAGCTACAGATGACCTTGATGTAATCAACTACCATACCCCACAATTGTGTCGGCAGTGCAAATAATGGCATCGCTTTTGATGAGTGGGTATACTAATATATTCACAGTTCATATTGCCCTTACAAAAAAAGATAGCCGTTTTGAAACTGCAGTCTACTGTGGTATTTTGGAGCAATAATTGCAGCATACTGCAGTTATACTGCACTCTGACTACAATCTTTTGTCTTAACGGTGGTTTGAAAAACATATCCATTCCCCGTTAATTTGTGTTCTTCAGCAAATAACTCTATAACGGGACACTCCTCATTGACTGTCCAGCAATATTTTTTGCATGCTTAGAGACTTAGAATTAGAACAGCAATAGACATGTAGTGACTATGAGGACAACAGATCGACTTGACTTTAATGTAGACTCATGGAGTCAACCACCAGAGGCATCATCCTGTATGATTGAGATTTAAAAATGTGCCATGCTATATAAAATGGCAGCGCTTTCAAAATGGGGACCTAAAACTAAGAAGCTTTAACTCTGACAACCGAGGCACCTAAAAAAAAGCACAAGTATTATATTGTTCCACATAATGTGATGGAAAATTACTCTGCTATTTCTTCATTTTAAATGTCAGACTGCCAAGAATAACACTGTTGCAGTTTTAATATCTTTCAGTTTACCCACAAACCAAAATAAGACTTGTTCAACATTCCAAGCTTAAGCCCCAGAAAGTTCTTTGTCCCGATAAGAGTTTGATTGGGTTTACAGTGTAGTCAGCTACTGATAGCACATGACAAAAAGGCATCCCTTGAACATTTTACTCCCAAATAGAGTAACACTCAGTGAAAGTTCTAAAAGAGATTACAGTTGCACTTTCTTTTACAATCTGTATTTACTAGAGAATACATTTAGCCTGGGGTCAAATACTTAAGATGTGCTTGATTTAGTTTATCAGACAGCTAACTCCAAGCACACAAGTATTTGACACATATTTGTCCAAGATCTGTTGAATACTGTGATATACAACACTTTACTTGGACCGTAGTGACATTTCCAATGACTGAACTTGGTAGCATACTTGTGATTTTTCAGGAGTGAAGGATAAATACACTGTACTGTTTTACACATTTATTACGCAATAAGTACTTGATGATAGTTTAATAAACAACCCATATTGATCACACAATGTTCCAGGGTATCAATTGAACAGACACTGCATCTCCTCTAGACCATCATTCAACCATCAAAATCATAATAATTCTGCCAGCCATCCAATCAACAACTGAGAACATACCAACTTCCTGATATGGGCTTAATACTTGTACATTCCTCTCCATTGACAAGCTCCTCCCTTGGACGTAGCGGAACCGTGTTTGTTCCTAATATGTTCCTTCTGCCGACCACTTGGTTCTCAGTTCTAGGTCAAACGTGGTCGGACGGTTGCACACAGCTAACGAGTAACCCCAGACGCCATACTGACTCAAATCTACCAGTGGTCTATGGTCATATCAGTGAGGGGTGTAGACTAGAGCCGTCTTTAGAAAGACAAGAGTACAGGGGTTAGCCTAGGCTTGGTCCCCCCTCTGTTCTAGGCTTTGTCCTTGCGCTTCAGCTTGTTGACTTTCTTCGCTCCGCCGTTCTTGTTGATTAACTTCATGACTTTCTCCTTGTGGTCCAGCACCTTCATCATGGCATCTCTAGCTTCAGTGATCTGGTCCATCACCAGCTTACAGCGCTGCATGTTACCCTGGGGGGGAGAGACAATTCAAGATGGCTGACTGACATTCATAACAAAGGCCCAGGTAGATTTTCCCTTGAGCCCTCAAAAATGATATATACACATACCTGTGGAATTGATTAAACAAAACAGACCAAATACAGCTACAGAGCAGCATGCCTCACTTTAATATGAGTGTAGTAGCAGTGTTTATGGGAATAGTGAGTTCTTAGATATTGTGATTAAACGTGTGCTCAGGAAAACCTGTTTGGTTTGTAGGCTATAACTAAGGCCCAGAGTTTTTCCTGGTCAAGTCACCAGGTCTGGAAAAAATCTGGGCCTCCCCATGAGCAGCAGACGTGCATGGATTTCCTTTGTGTTGTTGCGTGTATGACCTCTGACCTGTATGAGCTCGTTGATACGGTGCATGTCATCATCCGACCCGGCCTTCTTCTTTGGGATCAGGCCCTCTTGGAGGGTAGTGAGGCGGCTGTACACATCATGCTCCAGATTAGTCTGGGGATAGAGAGGGGATACAATAGAGAGACCAATACAACATGATTGACATCACAAATGACTGCTATTCAGGAGGACAATTACTGTATCTTGTTCTAAGAAAATATGGGTATAGAACCACTTCATTGTCTTCCGACAGCTACGTCATACAATGTGAAGTGTTGCCATGAAGCACCATCAGCGCAGATGGCCGTCATGCTAAATGACGCCAGACAATGAGATCCACTTGGATAACTTTAAGAGTCACCCTTTTTCACACCAACTTCATAACTCTAAGGATCTGTTTTTGTCGTGCTTAAAATTCAGCTAACTGCACGTAAAAGGGAAGTGTTTCTCACCAGCTGCATGAGCTGTGCAGCACACAGGTGCATCTTCCAGCCCTGCGCTCTGCACACCACCCCCTTCTGATTGGCTACGTCCTGCAGGGTGCCCTTCTTCTCCTCTGAAACCATGACAACACACCATTAAGCCATGTTACAATATAATAATACCTTTAACAACACACCATTAACCCAATGAGTCCCACTCCATTAACCCAATGAGCTACATACTTCCGTGGTGTACCATTGCATTTGTCCATTTCTTCTGCATTCGTAGATACCAACCATTAGTCTGTGTGATTAATTGAGGCTGAGCTAGTGGTGTTTGAGACACCCCCGAATAGTTTGTAGCTCAAACTATTAAAAGCTATTTATGAAAAGACTCATGAACATGTGACATGTTTTGCTCTATGATGCTCACAAGCCACAGAAGAGTCATTAGAAGGTAAGGTGTTATAGAAGATTGTAGGAAAACCCAGGACATAGTGTCAATAATACTGTAATAAGCTCACAGTTGCTGTCACAAACTCCAAACAGTTATCACTGGCTAGTGGATATTCATTTCCCAATGAGCAAACAATTTCTGTACTTACAGCATTCATATAAATACATTTTTGAAACAGGTTTTTGCTTTGGCAGACCTTATTTTTGTTATTGACATTTGTGAATAAAATTCATGAATGCAACTATTTGTCAAATTGTTTGTGTTCTACTCGTAGCCCTGGTTACCCTGAAAGAAAATTGGTAAAAACACTTAATAGTGAGGCTAAATATAAAGGGCTGGACAGCCACATAAATGAAGGTCAGATAAATGAAAAGGCGATTTTTGCTAGGGTCTTGGGTCTGATAGGGTTAAGCCATCTTATAATAATACAGTAACACCTTCAACACTAGAGGTCGACCGATTATGATTTTTCAACGCCGATACCGATTATTGGAGGACCAAACAAAGCCAATAGCAATTAAAAACTGGCATTTGTTTTTTAGATATATATGCAATAATGACAATTACAACAATACTGAATGAACAATGAACACTTATTTTAATTTAATATAATACATAAATAAAATCTATTTAGTCTCAAATAAATAATGAAACATGCCCAATTTGGTTTAAATAATGCAAAAACATAGTGTTGGAGAAGAAAGCAAAAGTGCAATATGTGCCATGTAAAAAAGCTAACGTTTAAGTTCCTTGCTGAACATATGAACATCAGAACATATGAAAGCTAGTGGTTCAATATTCCTAGTTCTTTAATATTCCCAGTAAAGAAATATTAGGTTGCAGTTATTATAGGAATTATGACGGGTCGACTATTTCTCTCTATACCATTTGTATTTCATATACCTTTGACTATTGGATGTTCTAATAGGCACTTTAGTATTGCCAGCCTAATCTCGGGAGTTGATAGGCTTGAAGTCATAAACAGCGCTGTGATCAAGCATTGCGAAGAGCTGCTGGCGAACGCAGGGAAGTTTAAATTTGTAACGGTAGTCCTCCTCCTCTTCATCCGAAGAGGAGGAGCATGGATTGAACCAAGGCGCAGCGTTTTGGAATGACATGATTTATTTAGGACAACGACGAAACACGGGAAAAACACTTGGAATGATACAAAATAACAAAACGAAAACGTAGACAGACCTGAACTATACGAACTTACATATAACACTAAGAACGCACGAACAGGGAAAATAGACTACACAAAAGGAACGATGTACAAACAAACCGAACAGTCCCGTATGGTGCGACAAACACTGAAACAGGAGACAACCACCCACAACGAACACTGTGAAACAACCTACCTAAATATGACTCTCAATTAGAGGAAACGCCAAACACCTGCCTCTAATTGAGAGCCATACCAGGCAACCCTTAAACCAACATAGAAACAGAAAACATAGAATGCCCACCCAAACTTACGTCCTGACCAACTAACACATACAACAAACTAACAGAAATAGGTCAGGAACGTGACAAAATTAATGCTTACGAGCCTGCTGCTGCCTACCACCTCAGACTGCTCTATCTAATCATAGACTTAATTATAATAAACACAGAAATACGAGCCTTTGGTCATTAATATGGTCAAATCCGGAAACTATCATTTCGAAAACAAAACGTTTATTCTTTCAGTGAACGGGTGGCAACCCTAAGTCTAAATATTGCTGTTACATTGCACAACCTTCAATGTTATGTCATAATTATGTAAAATTCTGGCAAATTAGTTCGCAACGAGCCAGGCGGCCCAAACTGTTGCATATACCCTGACTCTGCGTGCAATGAACGCAAGAGAAGTGACACAATTTCTGTAGTTAATATTGCCAGCTAACATTAATTTCTTTTAACTAAATATGCAGGTTTAAAAAAATATATTTCTGTGTATTGATTTTAAGAAAGGCATTGATGTTTATGGTTAGGTACATTTGTGCAACGATTGTGCTTTTGTTAAATCATTACCTGCTTGGCGAAGTAGGCTGTGATTCGATGATAAATTAACAGGCACCGCATTGATTATATGCAACGCATGACAAGCTAGTTAAACTAGTAATATCATCAACTATGTGTAGTTAACTAGTGATTATGTAAAGATTGATTGTTTTTTTTTATAAGATAAGTTTAATGCTAGCTAGCAACTTACCGTGGCTCCTTGCTGCACTCGCGTAACAGGTAGTCAAGCCTGCCACGCAGTTTCCTCATGGAATGCAATGTAATCAGCCATAATCGGTGTCCAAAAATGGCGATTACCGATTGTTAAGAAAACTTGAAATCGGCCCTAATTAAAATCGGCCATGCAGATTATTCGGTCGACCTCTAGTCAACACACCATTAAGCCATCTTATAATACAGTAATACCTCCAACACCACCATTAAGCCATCTTATAATACAGTAATACCTCCAACACCACCATTAAGCCATTTTATAATATAATACAGGTTTTTTTCTGTATCAACAGGGGCTTAGGTGGTGGGCGTTAGCGCGGCAACATTGCTTAGAACATTTTAGAGACCCCCATCTGGCGGTGTAGAGAAACTGTTGCATTTAAGCCACTTTCCTGCAATTCTACACATTTCTCAAATTTCTCAAATTCTCGCCATTTTAAAGCTAGTTTCTTGTAATTCTATATTATAGCAGAAAAATAATACAGTAATACACACCATTAAGATATTTAATTATAACTAGGGTCAGGAGTTTTTCCTGGGTAGGAAAATCTTTAGACCAAAGTCATAAAATATTTGTGCTTTGAAAGTGACTGGTCATTTGCTAGCAAGCCATGCTGGAGACTACTAAAACAGAACAGTGGAATTAACTGGTGTTTTCCCCCCACTAGCGTTACTAATGAAAAGGTCTAACAATGATGTGATGACAACAAATGACATTAGCTTTCATAGCTTACTAATAATTCCTTTTCATTTTGCTTCACAGTGCACAATAGAAAGATGTCCTCTTGGTTTGTGTGTGTATGGGCGTGCGTGTGCGTGTTCTAAATGTTTTCATATGTGTGCACACTGGAGAGAATAATAACCTTGTGTGTGATGTTGTTGTAATAATGGTTGTGTCATTTAAATTGTCCAAACAAAACAACGAATAAACAATTCAATGTCAAAAAGCCTCCTGAGCATTACTGGCATTTTTGTCCATGAGAATCGCATTTCAGTCAGTCCCACGAGAAACGCAATTCAGTCAGTCCCACGAGAAACGCAATTCAGTCAGTCCCACGAGAAACGCAATTCAGTCAGTCCCACGAGAAACGCAATTCAGTCAGTCCCACGAGAAACGCATTTCAGTCAGTCCCACGAGAAACGCATTTCAATACCACAACAAGCTCTTAGAACCCAGAATGTATGAACATTCTTTAGAAATACAGTTATCATTGAACGTTATCAACAATAAAAGACGTTGGTCTGACCTTTGACCCGGATGTCACTGTATCTCTGGAAGTGGTGGTAGGCAGCCTTCCAGGGGTTCCTGTAGTGGCGGAGGAGGGTGACCGGGGGGCGAGCCCGGGTGGGGACATAACGCACACCCTCCTCATCTGCAGGGCAGAGACACACAGTGGTCACTCACAGGGTTAATATGGCTGTTCTTGTACAAGTCTTGTCCTTATAGACTAGTGAATCTTTAGACAAAGTGCACAACAGGAGTAGACTCTAGCTAACGACGATTTATTGTCTGAAAATAAGGAGAATGCAATAAACATTATGTAAGACTGCAGTTAACTTGAGCCCGTTTCCAAGTTACTGAGGCTAGTTTACCGGAACAAATCGCTCACACACACACACACACACACACACAAAAGGGATGTTCCCTTACCTATGTACTCCTTGGGGGGCGACTTGCGTTTCTCGGGCCTCATGCTGTGTGGTCTGGCCAGGACCTTCTCCTCGTCTGTGCTGTTGGTCTCCATCATCTCACTCTCCTCCGTGGAGATGACATGCTGCTGCTTCCGGGGCTTCTTCCTGGGGGAGGCCCCGAGGATCACGTCCCCACCGGGCATCATGGACAACATGGGGGCACCGCAATGGGGCATAGGGGGACCTGGAGGGAGATGAGGGGCGAGGCCCGTATTCACAAAGCGTCTCAGACTAGGAATAATGATCCAGGATCAGCCCCCCCCCTTACTCATTCTGATTTAAAAAGGTAAAAGCATCGTACACCATATCAGCAATAGAAGGACATCAGTAAAACAAAAAGTGTTACAGAGAAATTCATCTTTCAATTCAAATGTACCTGCTTTGGAGGTATCCATAGGCTCCACTTCCTGCTTTATCTTGAGCTCTGGGAGGGTGGAGCTTATTCCACATGCCGCTGTGCTACTGGCCGCTGCTTGTGTAGGCGGAACCACCACGTTGGTCATAGACGAGATTGGTGGAGTAATGGCGGACATGGCGGGGCCAGGCTGGGAGTGTGGGGGTGCGGACACTGAGAGGAGGGTCTGGATTGGCTGAGAGGGCTGCTGCTCATTGATCTGATGGCTGGGCAGCGCTTCCATGGAGGACGACGTCAACGGGGAAGCCAGGGACACGTGGAGATCAGCCTTGTGCTTCATACTGGGTGAACAGGGAAGATATCAACCACAAAATCATTTTAAATGTAATTTTTAACTACAAGATGTAGTTGAAGGATACCAGCGCGTGTAATCAGCATCTACTGAGGATACCAGCACGTGTAATCAGCATCTACTGAGGATACCAGCGTGTGTGTAATCAGCATCTACTGTGATCAGGGCCTACTAACAAGGTGCTGTGCTAAGTCCTACCCTGATGCAGGCCTGATGCCTCCATCTATCCTGGGACTGATGGCCTCTGGGATCAGGTTCTTCCTCACAGCAGACCTTTATAGGGCAAACAGAAATGGGTTAGTGCTGGACTGGAACAAAAACATGCACACCCCGTTGCTCGCCAGGACCACTGCTCTAGTAAGTTGTAGCATCCAGAGAAAAACAGAGGGGTGTTCTAAACTCACCCTTCATTGGCAGGCTTCTTGCGCAGGATGCTAGGCCGGGGGGAGGACAGCAGGGTGGGGGCACCAGTCCCAGTGTTCTGGGGGTGTGTCTGCCCAACGCAGGTGGGAGGCTGGCTGCTGCCGAACGTCTGGCCAATGGGGTTGGCCACCAGAGTGGAGCCGTCTGCTAACACAACTAAGAATAAAGAACAATGTTACTGTATTTTTTCCAGACAACTAAATTAATTTGAACTAATACATTAATATCATCAGAACTTTAGAGACTGGAGGAAATCTGTAGAATGATATATGTATTATATTCATAATATGTAAATCTCAGAACCGACAATTCTGGACTTGTCTCTATGCTGTTGTGTGTTTGTTGCTACTTGGCTATCTGCCAACTTTTTGGTTTTTACTTTTAATACATGTACCAATGTTACGTTCCCCAGTTTGTGTGTTGTGGGTTTGTGTGTGTGTATTTCAAGAAATGGCTTCCTGGATTCCAAAAGCAGCTGATTGGTTGGCCCCATTGCAGATTGGATCTGACCCCTCCCTCTCATCATCAAGGGATACAGCTGTATGCAATTACAACTCCTTCTCCAGCTGGATAAAAGCCAGTGTTCTTTTGTCAGGAGGAGAGAGCTTCTTTGTATGTCATGTGTTGGTCTGTATAAGTTGTTGAAAGTATTTTGTAGCCGCTCCTGCAGAGGTATGTGTATGCCATAGGACTTAGTACTTTGGTTTATTGAAATTGTTCAAAGTATTGGTGAATTATTTTTTGTTATTATTTTGAGTTGTGGCAGGGTGTTGTGTTCCCTCCGCCAAGAGGCGTACGTAACAACCAACATATTAATTTTTTCTTCCCTCAACTTTTTCACACCAGATACTTTATCTGGACATGGTTCTACAGAACCTCCACCAGCCGAAAAAGTTAAGTAGTAACATTAAAACTATGCCATCTAATTGCAGTCGCTGTACTCATCATACAGGAGAACTATAAGAACAAACTGGTGAAGATAGCTGTGTTGCAAGTGCAACTTCAGATGCAAACGTTAGGCAAGGATGAAACAGTGTCTGTGCCACCACTAAGTACAGCTTGTACTGTAGTATAAATTCCCCTGGACAGTCCCCGCAGCCGGACAATTTTCTCAAGGCTTCTGGAAAGAAATGCTGTCGGCATGCTCAACCAATCTAGTCACGAAATCTATGCAGCCTACTCAATCACCTTTTATAGCTACCGTTTACAGGCATAATGGACTGTATACAGTGTTCCTCACCAAGTTCCTATCGGACCTCGTAGTCATGGCAGATAATATTCACATGGAAAAGTCCACAGACCCACTCAAAAGGCTTTTGGCGCCATCATCGGCTCAGTGGGGTTTGTCCAACATGTTTCCGGACCTACACATTGCCACAGTCATACCGTGGATCTCAATGTTTTCCTCATATTCCTGGACTATCGGACCACCACTTCTTACATTTGCAATCGCAACAAATAATCTGCTCAGACCCCAACCAAGGATCATCAAAAGCCGTGCTATAAATTCTCAGAAACCCAAAGATTCCTAGATGCCCTACCAGACTCCCTCCACCTACTGGATGTCAGAGTACAAAAAAAGTTAACCACCTAACGGAGGATCTACATTTAACCTTGCATAATACCCTAGATGCAGTCGCCCCCCCCCCCCCCCCCCCAAAAAAAACATTTGTCACAAGAAATTTGCTCCCTGGTACACAGAAAATACCCAAGCCTTGAAGCAAGCTTCCAGAAAATTGGAATGGAAATGGCGCTCCACTAAACTGGAAGTCTTCCGACTAGCTTGGAAAGACAGTACCGTGCAGTATCAAAGAGCCCTCACTGCTGCTTGATCATCTTATTTTTCCAGCCTAATTGAGGAGAATAAGAACAATCCAACATTTCTTATTGATACTGTTGCAAAGCTAACTAAAAAGCAGCATTCCCCAAGAGAGGATGGCTTTCACTTCAGCAGTGATAAATTCATAAACTTCTTCGATGAAAAGATGTTTAGAAAGCAAATTAGACTCCTTTTTGAATCTCCATATTTCTTCAGCTCAGTTGTCCTGAGTCTGCACAGAATTGCCATGACCTAGGATCAATGGAGACACTCAAATTTTTTAATCCTACATCTCTTGACACATTCATGAAAATAGTAATGGCCTCTAAACCGTCAAGCTGCACACTGGTCCCTATTCCAACTAAACAACTCAGAGCTACTTCCTGTGCTTGGTCCACCAGTGTTCAACATAATAAAAATGGCTCCCTATCCAATCAAATGTATTCATAAAGCCCTTTTTACATCAGCCGATATCACAAAGTGCTATACAGAAAACCAGCCTAAACCCCCAAACAGCAAGCAATGCAGATGTAGAGAAGCATGGTGGCTAGGAAAACCCACCTAGAAAGGTAGGAACCTAGGAAGAAACCTAGAGAGGAACCCGGCTCTGAGGGGTGGCCAGTCCTCTTCTGGCTGTGCCGGGTGGAGATTATAACAGTACATGGCCAAGAGGTTCAAACATTCATAGATGATCAGCAGGGTCAAATAATAACAATCACAGTGGTTGTAGAGGGTGCAAACAGGTCAGCACCTCAGGAGTAAATGTCAGTTGGCTTTTCATAGCCGATCACATTCACCGGATGTGTACCAAACTCACTAAAGTGGCAGTAATAAAGCCCCTCTTCAAAAAGCCAAACCTTGACCCAGATTTTTTTTTTAACTAATCGGCCTATTTCGAAAATCCCATTCCTCTCAAACATTTTAGAAAAATCTGTTGTGCAGCAACTCACTGCCTTCCTGAAGATAAATGTATACGAAATGCTTCGGTCAGGTTTTAGCCCCATCATAGCAGACTGCACTCATGAAGGTGGCAAATTACCTTTTATTGGCGTCAGACGAAGGCTCCGCATCTGTCCTTGTGCTCCTAGACCGTAGTCCTGCTTTTGACATCATCGATCAACACATTCTTTTGGAGAGATTAGAAACCCTAATTGGTCTACACGGACAAGTTCTTGCCTGGTTCAGATCTTATCTGTCAGAGATATCAGTTTGTCTCTGGATGGTTTCTCCTCTGACAAATCAATTGTAAGTGTCGGCGTTCCTCACGGTTCCATTTTAGGACCACTATTGTTTTCACTATACACTACTGGTCAAATGTTTTTGAACACCTTCTCATTCAAGGGTTTTAATTTATTTTTACAATTTTCTACATGGCAAAATAATGTGAAGACATCAAAACTATGAAAAAATATGGAATAATGTAGTAACCAAAAGTGTTAAATCAAAATATATTTTCTATTTGAGATTCTACAAAGTAGCCACCCTTTTCCTTGATGACAGCTTTGCACACTCTTGGAATTCTCTCAACCAGCTTCACCTGGAATGCTTTTCCAACAGTCTTGAAGGAGTTCCCACATACGCTGAGCACTTGTTGCACCCTCTACAACCACTGATTATTATTTGACCCTGCTGGTCATCTACGAACGTTTGAACATCTTGAAGAACAATCTGGCCTTAAATGGCCATGTACTCTGAATCTCCACCTGGCACAGCCAGAAGAGGACTGGCCACCCCTCAGAGCCTGGTTCCTCTCTAGGTTTCTTCCTAGGTTCCTGCCTTTCTATGGAGTTTTTCCTAGCCACCATGCTTCTACATCTGCATTGCTTGCTGTTTGGGGGTTTAGGCTGGTTTTCTGTATAGCACTGACATCTGCTGATGTAAAAGGGGCTTTATAAATACAATTTGATTGATTCAAACCTCTTCAAACTTCTTCATTCACCAACTCACCTGTCTTGTTCTCAATGGCTGGCTGCTGTTGGTTGATGGGCACAGGTTGGATGTTTTGCGCAGTGATCTGACCGGTGGCAGTGTGCAGGCCCTGGGTGCTGATGTTGGTTGACTTGATGCCCTGCGTGGCCATGGCGGCGGGCTGGATGTTCTGCGTGTTGATCTGAGCGATACGGTCCACCGTCATCAGCTGCATGGGGTTGAGGTGCACCGCCGACGCTACGCCTACACTGGCCTGGGTCTGCATGGCCGTGCCGCTGGGGGCCTGAGGGGTTACTGTAGGGGTGACAGGAAACAGAGATGAGGGGTTGGGGTTGACACACACAGGGTTAGAGACTTGTTTAGAGACAGATTACACTAGCCCACAATTGGGTCGGACTCTGGCTTGGGTAGCCAGAACTAGAAACTAGTGATTTAATGATACATAATTATCATTCATCTTGATTGAAGTGAGAGTTGGTTCAGTACTTTCATTATCTAGCATTTTTATTATTGGTCATCATCATCATCTAGTATGAACATCATTATATAGCATTATCATCAGCATCATTGTCTAGCATTATCATCAGCATCATACCCCGAGAATTCCAAATATCTGATTGGTTACAGAGTCATATGGAAGCAGTAATTTAAATAGTAAGAGAAAAGGTGAGTGGTACCTGGGTACTGTCGGATGGTTGAAACAGAGCTGGTGATGGGGGTGTAGGTGTGTGTCAGAGGGTACGACGAAGAAGGGTAGGTAGGCAGGAAGTACTGAAACTGCACTGGCACCGATTGCCTGTGTGTGTGGGGGGGAGAATGCATGCCAACTGAATAAGATAAAAAACACAACTTTTGCCTTTTAATAACATTTTCAGCTTTCAACTATCAACCAGAAACGTACTCCAAGTACAGCAGAAATAAGGAGAAAACATTTTAGACTATTGATATGTAGCCCAGGACAATCAAGAAACATTAAGTGTTCTCTCGTGCTATCTATCCTCTGGGATCAGATAATACATGCATTAACAGGATGAGTATCGTCAACCCAAAATAAAAATCTATCAGTGCCCGTCTCTGACCTGTCACTGCGGGCCTCCATGGTGATGGGGTTGGGGGAGGAGCGGGGGCCTGAGATGGGGATCAGGTTCCCCCTCTCTCCAGGGTACTCCGGTTGGATCCTGGGCGAGGTGTGGGCTATTGGCTGGGGAACCACTTTAGCTGAAGGGGGCGGAGGTGGAATGGGGAGCAAATTTCATTTCACAACATAAAATCACTCTGTAGGGACTGGTGCTCTAAATTCAATTTGTTGCTATCAGTTCGGCAGTTAATAATTCAATGTGTCACTGTTTTTAATAGTCTCTCTACTCATACCAATTACTTATTAGATAAGTAAACATGACATGTTATGTGGAGTATGTTACTCCAGACAGTAGCCTGGTGCCTTTGACTCCAACATTAATGATTGAGATACTTACCCACGGGGATGTTGGACGTGGTGACTGCTGTGGCGTGGGAGGAATGAGAGGGCATCGCCATGGTGACGATGTTACTGTTGGGGTGGGGTCCTGAGCCTGGTTGAGGTACGATGTGGTTATTACACAATTAAAACAGAATAAAGGAGACATTTAGTCTTGCTAACTGTTCCCTCTGCTTCCGTGCATCAAGTCTGACATCAACAGGCTCCTGAACAGCTTCTATCCCCAACCCATAGGACTGTTGAATAGCTAACAGAATGGCTACATGGACTGAGTTGACCCTTGTATTTTATTTTTGCACTGATCTATGCACACTCACGGGACTCTATACATACAATCATAATGTATGCTGCTGCTACGCTTGATCATATCTGATGCCTAGTCACCTCACCCCTATACATATCTACTTCTATCACTCCAGTATCCCTGCACATATGGCATTGGAACTGATCCTGTATTATAGCTTCTTACTTTGTTTTCTTTTTATTTCTATTTCTTGTGTGTTTTTGTTTTACCTTATGTTATTTTTAGTGCTATATTGATATGTGCATTGTTGGGTTTGGAGCTTGCAAGAAAGGCATTTCACTGTACGTGCATGTGACAACTTGAATATGACGCTGAAATTAAAATAGATGAGTTAGACCTCTCTCCATCACAACAATAGCATCATACCTGTAGTGCTAGGCGATGGAGCAGTATTGGTGGCTAATATGGGGGCAACAGTTGCTGCAGCGACAGGAGGAACATTGCTGAATATGGACTTCTGTGCCATGGTGTTGTACAGCTGGGGTTTCTGACCCCCAATGGCAGGGTGAGAGGGCAGGGTGATGCGTGTGGGGGTCTCCCGAGATTGGGGAGGACGCTGGATGCTCAGAGTGGCTGGAGGGGGGTGAATGGTCAACCCTGGACGCCTGATGGAAGAGAACAAGAGGAGAGTTAACATTGGTTTTACGTACACCTGCAATAGCTGGAATGGTATTGGGCACTATCTAGACACATTTACACAATGTGGAGCTTAGTTGTTAGAGCAATGCCAGGATATTGGGTTTGATTACCGGGACATAAAAAAACTGATGTATGACCAAGTCGGTTTGAACAAAGCATCTGCTAAAATGGCATACACACACACACACACATACATACATAAAACAAAATAAAACAGTAAAAAATGGTTTAAAGTTAATGCTTTGAGCATGTCGTACCCATGAACCATCTCTGCGGAGTGCGTGGCTGAGCTAACCACTGGGGACTGAGGCCTGGTGGCCGTTACCGGGGCAACCACCGTGGGCAACACAGCCGTGGACGTTGTTACTATTGGCCGGGACTGGATAGGCTGGTGGATGATGTGCTGGACAGTAGGTGGGCCAGTACCACCACCAGGACCTGTAGCAGGTCTCAGTACGGTAGGGCCTTTGGAACTGGACATCACAGCAGCTGCAGCAGCTCCTGGAAACACACATGAACAACAGTTAGACATGTCTGTGCTTAGGATGGTTTTGCTGAGGACCTAGAGTGGGTTAAAATATGAACCAACCACTATGGTGTACTTTGTTTGGTCACGGTAAGCACCTTGACTATTTTCTGAATTATAAAAGTTTCTATCTGCTCTGGGCTATGCAACTGACCTCGGGGTAGATGGGAGGTAAAGGTGTGCTGGGGAACGCCAGTGGAGCCGAGCTGCAGGGGCGGGCCGTTGCTGCGAATGATCTGCACGTGATGGTGCAAGTTACTGGGGTTGCCCTGGAAACGCCACGCCCATGGACACAAAGCATTATAGATTTGGAACCACATTTTTCATCATGTCATCACATTGGGTAACCTTAAAAGGGTATATTATTGCTGGGGTACATTACAACGGTAAACAACACCAGTCCTTACCTGTTGGCCACTGATAGTTGCTACAGGGATGCCGGGGGTCGGAGGCACAGTGCTCTCCATGGTTACAGTGAGGTGGCTTGGCACCTTGGGTGGCAGGGAGATGTGGCCCTGGATGTTGGCTGGTGCTGGGGCGATCACTCGACTGGGCATGGGCGACTTCAGAGACGACTGCACCTATGAAAAGGCATGGAGAGATTAGATAAAGTAGGCTGAAGGCAAATGCAGCAGACAGAACTCTGAGCTGCCTCATCCATACCTTTATAGGTCCTTCAGTGAAGGCCAGAGGCAGGCCCTGGGGAATGTGCGGTGGAGGGGCTGACACTGTGACGGGCATGCCCTGCTGGAGGGGCAGGTGCTGAGGTAGTGTTGGGTGGTGACCCTGGGGGGGGCCGTGGACCTGGGGGTAAGGCCGGACCACCACTGTCTCCTGCTTGTCATCTCTGAAGCCCGGTGCTCCACCACCGGGGCGGTCATAAGGACTGTGGTCTGGGTGAGGGTCACGGCTGCTATCGTCTGTCCCACCTGTGGTATAAAGAGTTGGAGTACTAACCCTTGTTATGCAGCAGACTTGACTGACCAATGATTTCTCACACGTATTAACCATTGCAAATAGTTGTAAAAGCTGTGATACAAAGCGAATTAGTTTAGCAGGTTGCATGATATTACCTGTTGTGTTTGGTTGACTACTAGCCACCATTGCAGTGTTTCCTCCGGAAATCTGTTTTTTTCCCATACCAGGGGGTATTCCCGGTCGTGAAATATGTTGCGAACTCATCTTCTGACACAATTGACTTCTACGCAATGAAGAGAATAATATTAAACTTGAAAGGTCCAGGTAACTGCCAAAATAAAGGAAACACCTACATAAATTGTTTTAATATGGCGTTGCACCACAACGAGACACCAGAACAGCTTCTATGCGCCTTGACATAGATTCTACAAGTGCCTTGAATCTCTATTCGAGGGATGCGACACCATTATCCCACAAGAAATTCCATAATTTGGTGTTTTGTTGACGGTGGAAAATGTTGTCTCTTGTGCGGCTCCAGAATCTCCCATTAGTGTTCATTTGGGTTGAGATCTGGTGACTGAGACACACACACTCTTTTGAGTCTCCTCTTTCAAAAATCACTGAGATGTCTTCTTCTAGCCATGGCTGACAAAATAATGAGCAACTGGGCATTGTTATTCATTACCCTAAACATTATGCAATGCTAATTGCTAAAATTTCCTCAGGAACCACACCTGTGTGGAAGCACCTGATTTCAATATACTTTGTATCCCTCATTTACTCAAGTGTTTCCTTTATTTTGGCAGTTACCTGTATGTAGCTAGCTAATATAAATTCACAACTGAATTTTGCCAACATCTAACGTTAAGCAGACATTTTCTCAAAATCGTCCATTATGAGGTCCATCTCACACAGTCAATGCTGTAACTTAATGCTTAGTTAAGTAGCTAACGTTAAGTGAGTGCGTTGACATCTGCAAGGATTTCTCTGCAAGTTGTAACCATATAGACATCAGTAACTAGCTAACTTGATGGCCAACCTTTTGACTATGAACACTCTGTTTGTAGTGGACTGGATTCAAGCCAAGGATAACATTAGCTTGCTACAACTTCAAAGCAGTCACTCGCTAACAACTGTACCGTTAAATTAGCTTACTAGTCACTGACTTGCTAGTTTGTTGCTACTTCGATGAAGCCAGTGTGGGCTAGCCGCTAACTAAGCAAGTTGAACAGACAGCTCTTTTAGTAGATTTAAACCGTAGTAGATACAGTACACAACTAGTTACATATTAACTGAAATCGCGCCTTAGCTAACAATGCTAGAAGCTAGCTAAATGCTGCATTATGTCACTGAACTAACAATAATCAATACATTTGTTGATTAGCCCATTCATCAGAAAGGCGTACATTCATCTGCAATTATTATTGGTGGTTACTAAGAAACAGTACGATTATATAGAACCAGCAACAAGAACATACCTTGTTTTTGATCAGGAATCTCCATCCGTGTCTTTCTACTACGCGCGTGTTCCACAAGCATCACTATTTCAGAACTTCCGGTTTTCAGTGAGTTTGTTTAGCCATATTGCAAAATAAAAGCCATATGGAAAAATAACGCTACAATAAGGAGGTTGCTGTAGCATTCTATAGTTGCTCGTGTTCATACGAAATTGGAATTGTCTTCATTAGTGTGTAGTATTTTCTCTAAGAGTCCTTACTACTTTTAATTTGAAGGATTTGCTTCCGGTTTTCTCCTGCCAAATGTCGCTGAGTTTGAAATGAAAACAGAAGTGAAAATGCAATGTTGACACACAAAGCTAGCATGATTTACTGAAGATAAAGGACATGCTGACTTTTTTGCCCTTGGCTAAAACGGTTTATTCATAAGATATATGCATTGCATTTGTCTGATATACTGAAATGTTGCACCATATAGCTCATTATGCTAGCACGCCAGCCAGGTAGCTACCCCAGCATGCATCTCGTTACTTCTTTGGTCGGTCGACAGATGAAAACATGGCGGCGATCAGTAAATACTTGACAGCTAAGAACTGCACTGTAGCAGGCGCCACAATCGTTGCCTTGTATCTTCTCAAGAGGAAAAGACATGCTGCCAAGATAAATGGGTAGCTAAGTTAAAAACTTGACAACTATTTCGTAGCTAAAGTAAGATTAGCTAGATGACGGGCCATCATAATGCTAAACTGATGTAGCCAACATTGGCTAGCTAGTAATGTCGCGTTGAAGACAACTGGGAACTAGGGGAAAGTAAGAGGTCAAATCATGACGTCAGTGATCTTCAGTTCGGAAAGTCGGAGCTCTAGGAAGAGTCGCGAGTTCCCGAGTTGGATGACCGTTCTTAACGATTTTCCCAGCTGGAGATAGTTTTTTTTTGCCGAATTCCCAGTTGTTTTGAACGCACTTAATTCGGAGATTTCCGAGTTCCCAGTAGTTTTGAACGCGGCACTTGTCAGACAAAATGTAACTGAGACAAGTTGCAGTATGATGACATTGAATCAGAGATTTCTGTTATGTTGTTTTAACACTTTTAGGTAGCTAGTAGTTTATGGAGTAAATGTTCTCTACTGACACTCAGAGGTCCTGTGGGGCTATTATTGAATTGCCTGTTATAGCTGGGTGGTCAGGATCCCAAGGTCTAGCTAACAAAGTAATATGAGTGTGTTGTGTGTCTTTCGGTACCATTGATTGGTTTCATTTACTGTTTTATGTTTAGGGTGAAAAGATCATCAGAACTACAGTTGAGCAAAGATGTAAGTGTTTGTATTCAGGAAATGTTACCAACTACTGAGTTGTAAGATTCTTACAACACTCAATGTTGAAATCTCTCTCTTACCATAGTATTTTTTTTCTTTATTTTAACAATTTTCTACATTGTAGAATAATAGTGAAGACATCAAATATGAAATAACACATATGGGCTCATGTAGTAACCAAAAAGTTTTTCAACAAATCAAAATATATTTTATATCTGGAATTCTTCAAAGTAGCCACCCTTTGCCTTGATGACAGCTTTGCACACTCTTGGCATTCTCTCAACCAGCTTCACCGGGAATGCTTTTCCAACAGTCTTGGAGTTCCCACATATGCTGAGCACTTGTTGGCTGCTTTTCCTTCCCTCTGCGGTCAAACTCATCTCAAACCATCTCAATTGGGGTGATTGTGGAGGCCAGGTCATCTGATGCAGCACTCCATCATTCTCCTTGGTCAAATAGCCCTTACACAGCCTGGAGGTGTGTTGGGTCATTGTCCTGTTGAAAAACATTGTCCTGTTGAAATATATATATATTTTAACATTTATTTATTTATTTTAGAAACTTAGTCCGGCTTTAAACTTACTCTTGAAAGTTGTAATAGTAAAATGCACAAGGTGCAATTTCAAAATTGGGTAGTGCATCATCAGTTCCTCTTGTCATGTTAGTCATTGCATACCTTAGAGAGCTATTTATAACTTGTCAGAAATGTCCAGATCAACTAGCCCATGTCAGCTAACATTTTTTTTTTTTAACCCATAGATAGTGTTGTAATTTTTTGTCACTCAAATAGCACATGAATACACATAACATGCCAAAATGTATAGAATTGCAAGAAAATTTGCTTTAAAACTGCTGAAGGTTCTTTGCACCCCATGTCAAATTGCATAGAATTGCAGGAAATAAGCTTGAAACCTGCAAAATTCTTTCCACCAACAAGAGGGATGTGAACAGTTTGTGTCACGAGCAGTGTTTGTGTCAATAGAAATGGACATGGCGCTTGCGCGGGATCTTCCCCAAGGCTGGAAGGGGGGCCAGAGTGAAAAAGTTTGGGAACCCCTGTCTTACCACACCCAGGGACAACATTTTGGCAATAATGTCAATATCCACATGCCTTTACCAGATTAACCAGTAGGACTGAGCTGGTGAGATTTGAAGGGGTTTATTTATCGGATTAATCTGTAAATGTTTGGTATGATGTGTGTCAGGAGGCCAAGAAGGAAAGGACGGTGGTGGACAAGGTGTTCTTTGCACGTATCCTGAAGATAGTGAAGATCATGGTTCCTGGAGTGTTCTGCAAAGAGGTAAGAGCTCTTCTACAAACTTGATGACTTTGAATGCACTCCAACATTTTCATCTTGATTGGAATTACATTTCACTTAATGTAAGGAAGTGTATTGTGTAACATCTCCACACATCTCCCGATCACTTGTGTTGACCTATTTCTGGTAATCTACCTCTCCACAGTCAGGATACTGTCTCCTCATCGCTGCCATGCTGGTGGCCAGAACCTACTGTGATGTGTGGATGATCCAGAATGGCACCATGATCGAGAGGTAGGTAGGGCTGGGCAAAATATCTAATGTTTCAGGTCGATGTTCCAAATGCCTGTATCGCAAAAATCTAGTTTTTTAAAAATGTTGTGTTTGTTTTTATAAGTGTTCTGTCTTTTTGGTCTCGACTCCTTCTGTGCTCTGTGCACCTTCCCACTCGTACACAGGCACCAAGCCCCTCCCCCTGCCACTTACAACAACACAGACAAATGATAACTTCACCCTGACAACAAGCAGTTTAAACTCGGTATTTGAGGTTTGGTCCAACATAATCAGTCGTATGGACACCGAAACGCTTAGAGACGTTATTTTACTGTATTAGAGGAGAACTTACATTTTCTAACGATACCCTTTTTGTCTCAACTGCCAAAATGTAGAACAGAGGAGACCCTACTAAAACGAGAGTATCAATGAACATGTGGAAAATACATTTTTATTTTATTTAACCAGGTAGGCAAGTTGAGAACAAGTTCTCATTTACAATTGCGACCTGGCCAAGATAAAGCAAAGCAGTTCGACACATACAACAACAACACAGAGTTACACATGGTCAATAATACAGTAGAAAAATAAGTCTATACAATGTGAGCAAATGAGGTGAGATAAGGGAGGTATAGAAAAAAAAAAGGCCATGGTGGCGAAGTAAATACAATATAACAAGTAAAACACTGGAATGATAGATTTGCAGTGGAAGAATGTGCAAAGTAGAGATAGAAATAAGGGGGTGCAAAGGAGCAAAATAAATAAATACAGTAGGGGGAGAGGTAGTTGTTTGGGCTAAATTATAGATGGGCTATGTACAGGTGCAGTAATCTGTGAGCTGCTCTGACAGCTGGTGCTTAAAGCTAGTGAGGGAGATAAGTGTTTCCAGTTTCAGAGATTTTTGTAGTTCATTCCAGTCATTGGCAGCAGAGAACTGGAAGGAGAGGCGGCCAAAGGAAGAATTGGTTTTGGGGGTGACCAGAGAGATATACCTGCTGGAGTGCGTGCTACAGGTGGGTGCTGCTATGGTGACCAGCGAGCTGAGATAAGGGGGGACTTTACCTAGCAGGGTCTTGTAGATGACCTGGAGCCAGTGGGTTTGGTGACGAGTATGAAGCGAGGGCCAGCCAACGAGAGCGTACAGGTCGCAGTGGTGGGTAGTATATGGGGCTTTGGTGACAAAACGGATGGCACTGTGATAGACTGCATCCAGTTTATTGAGTAGGGTGTTGGAGGCTATTTTGTAAATGACATCGCCGAAGTCGAGGATCGGTAGGATGGTCAGTTTTACGAGGGTATGTTTGGCCGCATGAGTGAAGGATGCTTTGTTGCGAAATAAGAAGCCAATTCTAGATTTAACTTTGGATTGGAGATGTTTGTGAGTCTGGAAGGAGAGTTTACAGTCTAACCAGACACCTAGGTATTTGTAGTTGTCCACATATTCTAAGTCAGAACCATCCAGAGTAGTGATGTTGGACGGGCGGGCAGGTGCAGGCAGCGATCGGTTGAAGAGCATGCATTTAGTTTAACTTGTAGTTAAGAGCAATTGGAGGCCACGGAAGGGGAGTTGTAGGGCATTGAAGCTTGTCTGGAGGGTTGTTAACACAGTGTCCAAAGAAGGGCCAGAAGTATACAGAATGGTGTCGTCTGCGTAGAGGTGGATCAGAGACTCACCAGCAGCAAGAGCGACATCATTGATGTATACAGAGAAGAGAGTCGGTCCAAGAATTGAACCCTGTGGCACCCCCATAGAGACTGCCAGAGGCCCGGACAACAGGCCCTCCGATTTGACACACTGAACTCTGTCAGAGAAGTAGTTGGTGAACCAGGCGAGGCAATCATTTGAGAAACCAAGGCTATCGAGTCTGCTGATGAGGATGTGGTGATTGGCAGAGTCGAAAGCCTTGGCCAGGTCAATGAATACGGCTGCACAGTATTGTTTCTTATCGATGGCGGTTAGGATATCGTTTAGGACCTTGAGCGTGGCTGAGGTGCATCCATGACCAGCTCTGAAACCAGATTGCATAGCGGAGAAGGTATGGTGGGATTCGAAATGGTCGGTAATCTGTTTGTTGACTTGGCTTTCGAAGACCTTAGAAAGGCAGGGTAGGATAGATATAGGTCTGTAGCAGTTTGGGTCTAGAGTGTCCCCCCTTTGAAGAGGGGGATGACCGCAGCAGCGTTCCAATCTTTGGGGATCTCAGACGATACGAAAGAGAGGTTGAACAGGCTGTAATAGGTGTCATGTCTTTGGCTATGCCGGATTAAGTGATATGATATAAGTGATATGACATGCTATTCTATAAAATCCTTTCTCTGTAATTATTATTACCTGATTGAGCTAATCATGTAAATGTAATTAACTAGAATGTCGGGGCACCACAAAATAATATTTATAGAGCTGTTATCTTCCGAATAAACTCTTAAAGACCTAGTAATATTTTACATCAATAGCAGTCAATATTAATCGTCACCTTATTTCAGTCTCATCTGAAAGTTGTAAATTCTTGGTTATCTTCACGAACCCTGGCTAACAAGTTGAATCAGCAATACAAAATTGGGTTTAATTATTTATTTACTAAATACCTAACTAATCACACAGAATTACATATACACAGAATGAATCATACCTTGATTACGAATTACGTCATAAAGGAAAACGTCCCTAGCTGGCGGAACAGATATGACAGCTGGTTACACAAAGAAAATGGGCTGGGTTTGAGTGAAAGAGCGGGAAGACCGAGGAACAAAGGGAGAAGCGGTGTCTCTATCGTAAATACAGTATCTTATGCATTCTAAATTACCGGCCATTTGGAAAAGGAAAATGCAATAAATATTTACTCTGAGCTGTGCTTCGGTAGGTTGGTGGTAGATGAAAGGCCGTGTCCTTTGAAGAATGTCTCTGCTGGTAAATTGGATACGTTGTAGTAACATTGTTGTGTGGTAGACGGGATACTCTGTCTGTTCTTTTTTAGCCCACGCTTGCAGCTGCTGTTGCTAACTCAACGGCTAGGAGGTATCACTTCTGTAGTGAATAAGAGTTCAAAGTTCATACCATTCGCAACCAAAGCTTACGCTGAGGTTGGCTTAGTTCTGTAGTTAACATCTGAACCATTCTGATATCGGATCGTCATCCTCCTCGGAACAGATAGTTATTTGCCCTTTTAACGCAGAGGCTGCAGACCTCACGTACTTGGAACAGGAGGTTACATTTTCGTCAAGGCTTTATATAGTGGAGGGAGAAGAGGGCGTGTTTGAAAAGTTTTATAACCCATGTCTCTTCACAGGGGCGGCCACTGATTGAGCAGAGCCCTAACCTTATGAAAACCCAAATCTGTCATTTGGAAGCTAAAATTACATTTCATCTCTTCACCAATAATTTTATATTCAAACATTTAAATTGAACAACAATTCCATGTGACTCCGATAACTACAATGTGCAGACTTTCCACTGTAGAGTTTGTCATCCTATCATTGATGAAAATGTCTCAGATGACAACCGAACTGACATCATATTCATTAAGTACCACCGCAAATGTTCAATTGGTCGGATTACCAGAATATAGTTCATTTCCCCCCACCTTCTGATGTTCCCAGAATCTCTATGTTAACTTCTCTAGGATAGGGGGCAGCATTTTCACGTTTGGATGAAAAGCATACCCAAATTCAACTGCCAGCTACTCATCCCCAGAAGATAGGATATGCATATTATTAGCAGATTTGGATAGAAAACACTCTGAAGTTTCTAAAACTGTGAGTATAACAGAACTTATTTAGCAGGCTAAACCCCGAGGACAAACCATTCAGATTTTTTTTTTCTTGAGGTCACGCTCTTTTCAATGAATTTTCATTGGGAATACAGATTTTGTAATTGACCTTCTTGCAGTTCCTACCGCTTCCACTAGATGTCAACAGTCTTTAAAAATTGGTTGAGGGTTTTTCCTTTGTGTAATGAAGAAGTACGGCCATCTTGAACGAGGGTCACTCGAAGTGTCCTGTTTGTTAGAGGCGCATGACCAGAAAGCTAGCTACAATTTGTTTTAATCATGTATTGAACACAGATCATCCCGTCTTCAATTTTATCGATTATTTACGTTAAAAAATACCTAAAATTGAATTACAAAAGTAGTTTGAAATGTTTTGGCAAAGTTTACAGGTAACTTTTGAGATATTTTGTAGTCACGTTTCACAAGTTGGAACCAGTGTTTTTCTGGATCAAACGCGCCAAATAAATGGACATTTTGGATATATATCGACGAAATTGATCGAACAAAAGGACCATTTGTGATGTTTATGGGACATATTGGAGTGCCAACAACAGAAGCTCGTCAAAGGTAAGGCATGAATTATGTTTTTATTTCTGCGTTTTGTGTCGCGCCTGCAGGGTTGAAATATGCTTCTCTCTCTTTGTTTACTATGGTGCTAACTCAGATAATAGCATCGCTTGCTTTCGTCAAAAAGCCTATTTGAATTCTGACATGTTGGCTGGATTCACAACCAGTGTAGCTTTAATTTGGTATCTTTCATGTGTGATTTAATTAAAGTTTGATTTTTATAGTAATTTATTTGAATTTGGCGCTCTGCATTTTTACTGGCTTTTGGCCAAGTGGGACGTTGGCGTCCCACATATCCCAGAGAAGTTAACCAAAGGATTTTCAAATGTCACATCAGTAGGGCAGAGAGAGGAAAAAGGGGGGAGAGGTATTTATGACTGTCATATACCTACCCCCAGGCCAACGTCATGACATAAGGGTTGCAACAATTTCAGCAGATAATTTTAGAAAGAAAGGGTCCAGATTGTCTGATTTGTAGGGGTCCAGATTGTGCAGCTCTTTCAGAACATCAGCTGACTGGATTTGGGAGAAGGAGAAATGGGGAAGGCTTGGGCGAGTTGCTGTGGGGGGTGCAGTGCTGTTCACCGGGGTAGGGGTAGCCAGGCGGAAAGCATGGCCAGCCATAGAAAAATGCTTATTGAAATTCTCAATTATAGTGGATTTATCAGTGGTGAGTGTTTCCTGTCCTCAGTGCAGTGGGCAGCTGGGAGGAGGTGTTCTTATTCTCCATGGACTTTACAGTGTCCCAGAACTTTTTTGAGTTTGTGTTGCAGGAAGCAAATTTCTGCTTGAAAAAGCTAGCCTTGGCTTTTCTAACTGCCTGTGTATATTGGTTTCTAGCTTCCCTGAAAAGTTGCATATCACGGGGGCTGTTCGATGCTAATGCAGAACTCCATAGGATGTTTTTGTGTTGGTTAATGCTCAATTTCTGTCGCACGCGGCATTGCAGTACCACGTACCGCTTTTGCAGAATTTTAGCCACATACTGTTGTGCTAGCTGTCTAGTCTGCGTTTTATGAATGTGCAATGAGCATAAAAATATGCATTTATATAAGGAATTGGCAACACGTTCTCATTCTGATAAATAATCTTATCTAGGTAGGCCACTTGATTTCTAAACAAAGTGAACATGCTATGTTGTTCAAACAGTTTAAGATGGACATCAGGGTCATAACAGTTCAACTGTTCTACCTCGTTAGCAAGCAAATAGATCCAAGTTGGCTAGACTTTAAATATAAAGATTAGCTGGCTACTCACTAGCACATGGGCTTATGCTTCAGAGCGTATTTATGAAACCTGTGTTCATTTTCTATAATGCCTGCTACAAGAAGTTAATCATTATTACTGAATGTGCATTATGCATGGTTCCTGTTCAATTTGTAACAAAAATGTCATTTTCATAGACCGACTTGAAAGCCAGATCAGTGGTTATTGCAACAAAAGCAGGCTAAAATAATACAATTATTAGTGGGTCTTATTGTTGTAGAAGGCGCATATTTAGCCTAGGTATAATTTTACAAGCCCTGAATTCATTAGATTATTCCTGACCTGACTGTTTGAAATCAGTGTATTGACCTTTTAATTGTTCAACAAAGTTTAAGAGAAAACGTAAAAAAATAAAGATGTGAATCGCCCATGACTTTGAATAAAATCAAGATATGATTTTTCAGGCCATATCGCTCAGCACTAGAGGTAGGACTCCATAGAAACCCCTAGCACACCAGCATTGCCAGCAGCAATTTCAACATAGCTTTGCAGAATTGTTATTTATCATATTTGACAGGTTGTAATCATCTCTTAATTCCTCCACAGTGGAATCATTAGCAGAGATGTCAATCTTTTCAAGAAGCTCTTTTATTACTATGTTGCTGCCATACCAGGGGTAAACTAGTGTCCAGTGCCCATTTGCATGGAATACTTTGCTGCCTGGGGTGCCTGGAAGCAGAATATGATTAAGTGCTTATGAATTCACTTGTGTATTGTTGTTGTGGTTTAATTGTGTTTGTGGGCATCACTGGTCATGAAGGGTTGCAGGCGTGAAAATATTTGAAATACTGTATTTACCTTCTAGTCAGTTATTAACATAATCCTGGTTATTTTCTAGAGCGGGTTTCATTTTGTTTTTGGGGTGGAAAAATCGACAGACATTTGATCCTGGCAGCCCTACAGGACTAGACTGGCCCAACTTATTAATGAGACTTTATTTAGTTTGTTTTGTGTCCATCCAATTTTGCACTCCTCATCCTGCTGTGTTCACCTTCTACCAGTGGCTTTTTCCAATGTTCAGTAATTGATCAGGGTACTGGTGAAAGCCTTTTGCAAGATCCAGTGACTCACTCTCGCCCAACTAGCTGGGTCAGTTTAAAGAGCGACTGCCTTTGAAAGCAACTAATCCCTTTGATAACGACCTATGTGGCATCGATATGAGTCAGAAGCAGGTATTCTAGTGTCAAAATTTACTACAAAGTGTAAATAGGGTAATTTGGAAAGTAAAGTCAATCTCATCTAAAACAGAGTTTGTAACATTTCTGCGTCACAGCGGGTTAATTAAGTTTGGGATTTAAATTGGTGATGTCCATTTGCCCACTAACATGGGGTGAACAGCTGCAGTGATTGCTATCTATACAATAGCATAGAGTGTGATGCAGACCTGCTCAGCAGCGCCGACTGTTTACATAACACGTCATGCAATTTGTTTACTTGAGAACTACTGCACCAAACACCATAGCTAGATGTAAAATTGCGCAACTAAAGCATCCTCGGCAAAAAAGTCTAAATTTATGATACAGTTCTTGAGTTATCTTAGATTTTCTCTGTATACATCAATGATGTCGCTCTTTGCTGCTGGTGATTCTCTGATCCACCTCTACTCAGACGATACCATTCTGTATACTTCTGGCCCTTCTTTGGACACTGTTAACTAACCTCCAGACGAGCTTCAATGCCATATAACTCTCCTTCCGTGGCCTCCAACTGCTCTTAAATGCAAGTACAACTAAATGCATGCTCTTCAACCGATCGCTACCAGCACCTGCCCGCCCGTCCAGCATCACTACTCTGGACGGTTCTGACTTAGAATATGTGGACAACTACAAATACCTAGGTGTCTGGTTAGACTGTAAACTCTCCTTCCAGACTCACATTAATTATCTCCAATCCAAAATTAAATCAAGAATCTGCTTCCTATTTCGCAACAAAGCGTCCTTCACTCATGCTGCCAAACATACCCTCGTAAAACTGACTATCTTACCGATCCTTGACTTCGGCAATGTCATTTACAAAATAGCCTCCAACACTCTACTCAGCAAATTGGATGCAGTCTATCACAGTGCCATACGTTTTGTCACCAAAGCCCCATATACTACCCACCACTGCGACCTATATGCTCTCGTTGGCTGGCCCTCGCTTCATGTTCGTCGCCAAACCCACTGGCTCCAGGTCCTCTAAGTCTTTGCTTGGTAAAGCCCCACCTTATCTCAGCTCACTGGTCACCATAGCAGCACGAGCTCCAGCAGGTCTATTTCACTGGTCACCCCCAAAGCCAATTCCTCCTTTGACCGCCTTTCCTTCCAGTTCTCTGCTGCCAATGACTGGAACGAATTGCAAAAATCGTTCCACTCATATCTCCCTCACTAACTTTAAGCACCATCTGTCAGAGCAGCTCACAGATCACTGCACCTGTACATAACTACCCACCACTGCGACCTGTATGCTCTCGTTGGCTGGCCCTCGCTTCATACTCGTCGCCAAACCCACTGGCTCCAGGTCATCTAAAGCCCCGCCTTATCTCAGCTCACTGGTCACCATAGCAGCACCCACCCGTAGCACACGCTCCAGCAGGTATATTTCACTGGTCATCCCCAAAGCCAATTCCTCCTTCGGCCGCCTTTCCTTCCAGTTCTCTGCTGCCAATGACTGGAACGAACTGCAAAATTCACTGAAGCTGGAGACTCATATCTCCCTCACTAGCTTTAAGCACCAGCTGTCAGAGCAGCTCACAGATCACTGTACCTATACATAGTCCATCTGTAAATAGCCCAACTACCTCATCCCCGTACTGTTATTTATTTTATTTATTTTGCTCCTTTGCATCCCAATATCTCTACTTGCACACTCATCTTCTGCACATCTATCATTCCAGTGTTTAATTGCTGTATTGTAATTACTTCGCCACCATGGTCTATTTATTGCCTTACCTCCCTCATCCTACCTCATTTGCACACACTGTATATAGACCTTTTCTACTGTATTATTGACTGTATGTTTGTTTATTCCATGTGTAACTCTGTGTTGTTGTTTGTGTCGCACTGCTTTGCTTTAACTTGGCCAGGTCGCAGTTGTAAATGAGAACTTGTTCTCAACTAGCCTACCTGGTTAAATAAAGGTAAAATAAATACAAAATTAATGCTGGGTATTTTGAGGAAGTGAAATAGGCTTCTCAGTCTACAGTGTCTCATAAGGGACAAACATTAACCAAATGCGGAATCGGTTAGGAAACCCACCTCCAAGACTGAAAACAAGTTTTTCTAATGACAGTAAAAACACACGTGCCAATTGGCGTGTTCAGTGGCTCTTTAAGGTGCGGACAATCTAGCTCTTCCAGTGTTGGGTTTTTCTGTGCACTAAAAGACACTGAAAACACAGACACCTTTGGTTTACAATGTAGAATGACCCCACTTTTGCCCTGTATGTGACATTGTGAGTGTATTCACTTTGTGGATGTTGGTTTGCAGTGCAATTATTGGTCGTTCAACAAAAGATTTCAAGAGACTCTTGTTCAACTTTATAAAAGTCATGCCATTTGTAAGTGCAACTTTCATACTTCTATTTTTGTGGTTAATTTGTTGTCTTAATTGTCTCTACTACCGGTAGATTAAAACAAAATATATTATTATACAACTAACATTATAATGTGTAATTTTACACATTACACTTTCTCAATACAATATATTTGATAATAAACTAATGAACTTACAGTAAAACAGTTAACCTCATGATTTGGGAATGGGGGTTTACATTAGTATTAGTATTGTGCCCAGTGGGGAGAGCGTTTTGTGTGTATTTTTGGTCAATACTTAAACTGCCTGATAAGACTGGTGATTCCTGGCCTATATTTATTAGAGGTTTTTTGAGGTGTTCATGATTCTTATGATTATTTACTCAGTGCATACATTCCATTGAGTGGTATACTCGCACTATAAAATGTAATGCACTGCTTTTAAATGAGACTGCTATTATGGCCCGTTTGCCTGTTTCAGATCTCGTTGGTTAACAACTTCCTCAAGCTGGGTTTGAATGAACTGAAGCTCTGTTGCCGGGTTCGACTCACCAAGCACCTCTATGATGAGTACCTGCAGTAAGTCCTCCTGATCACATTCCCAAGCCTACTTCTTGCAGAATATTACTTCTGAGAGAACATCTGTCTGTCTGCCCTTAGCTTGTCTCTTGTGAAAGACGTTAACATTTGCATCCAACCCAAATCACGTAGCGGGAGATTTGTTTCTGGATGACTAGATTAGCTCAGGTCCCCGGGTTCCGGACTGGAAGCACACGTTTGGCTGTGCCCAGATGACAGCTTCGGTATTGCAGTTTAACTGAAGTCCGGCCCAGAAAGCAATTCCCATAGACGGCCCTATAGAGAAGTCACATTTGAAAATTCTTAATAAGACACTTAAGTCATCACCTTTGAGCACAAAACTACCATTGAATTATTCACTTAATTGTCACTGAGGCCGATTTTTCTTTTTCAACACTCACAGCAGAAGATATGGAAAAAATTTATTCATGCTGAGCCCAGTTGGCCAGGGGATGTGCCGGTTGGGTTGTGTAGCTGTCCACGTTCTGGCAGAGTTCCCGGAGCATGTTCGCGTGGTACTGCTTGCTGTCTGTCCAGTGCGCACTGAGCGCTAGTGCTCAGGTATAGTTGTCCCAGTAAAAACGGATATAGAATGATGGCAGCAACCAGAAACAGCGTATGCAAACTTAAGTTGATTACGCTGAAAACAACAGGTGTCCATTCTGGACGCTGTCTCTAGTTCGTATATAACCCAGTGGATTAGCCCTTAGCAATAGAGCTAGTTTGGAAGGATTTAGCCTTGATCCTCTTTCATCTTACACATTTCGTAGCCACAATGCAATAGGTACTTACAGTGTAGTGACCCTGTTACAATGGTGTAATGAATAATGACTTCATAAACTCAAAGTGATAGAAAATACATAACCCACCTGCCAAATCCTGTTTCATGTTTTCACCACACCATCCACCAGAGGTTACACGTACTATAAGATTGGTAACCTGGACAACCGCATCGGTAACCCCGACCAGCTGTTGACCCAGGACGTTGAGAGGTTCTGTAACAGTGTAGTGGACCTCTACTCCAACATCAGCAAGGTAACCTGCACTTAAATAGCCTGGATAAACTAGACCGAATTCTGCACTCAAATGAAACAATGGTTAGTGCAGAATTCAGTCGGGTTCAACCAGGCTATTAAAAAAGACCTCTGTTGTAGAGACAACTAATGCTGCTCAAAGCCTGATACAATCTACCGCTATTGACAGTACACTGAACCTATGATGATAATCAGACAGGTTTTCTGTCCCTTCAGCCTCTATTGGACATTGGTCTGTACATCTTCAAGTTGACCTCGGCCATCGGGCCACAGGTGAGTCTTGCTTTGTCTAATGTAGCCTTCTATGGATCTCTGGAGTTGTCCTACAGTTAGGCTTATGTAGTTTAAATTGAAAGAATGACCATGATAATCTCCAATGCATCCGTACAGCAGAATATAGTTTCTAACGTCTCTATTCTACTTTCCTCTCCCCTCAGGGTCCTGCCTGTATGATAGGCTACCTGGTGTTCTCTGGGCTCATCCTGACACGTCTGCGGCGGCCCATCGGCAAGATGACGGTGATGGAGCAGAGATACGAGGGAGAGTACCGATTCGTCAACTCACGCCTAATCACCAACAGGTCAGTCGGGACACACATCGCTCCTTACTACTGTCCCTCTCTTCTTTTTTTAGACAAAGAATTTCTGTTTCCATGTTCTTTTTCCACTATGAAAAATTAAAGGTTTAATGTTTTGTTTCCAACAGTGAAGAAATTGCCTTCTACAATGGAAACCTGAGGGAGAAACAGACCATTCACTCTACCTTCCAGAAACTGGTGAGAGGGCAGGGACTTTAAATGTATCAGTGGCAGTAGTTGACTTACTATGGCAGGGATCACCAACTAGATTCAGCCGGAGGATGATTTTTTTCTTGGGTGGATGGTCAGGGGCCGGAACATAATTTCAAATCATTTGTAGACTGCAAACTGACCGCAAGAAGCCCAAACAGATATAATATTTGACTAAAACATAATCATTTCATACCGTGCTTACATTTGTATACGATCACATATATCTCTCTATTATGCGTGGGAATACTTTGGAACAGATTCCCAGAATTAAAATCAATTGGAGCTGATTTGCTGGGGGAATTTATAGTCTTTTATGTACCCAACATTAAAAAAACAATTTAAAGTTGGGCGGCCAAATAAAATCACTTGCGGGCCCTGTACTATGGTATCACAGAATATCTATACTGCAGTGCATATACAATGTCTCACGTTGCATTCCCTTTTACCCCTAGGTGGATCATTTGCACAATTTCATTGTCTTCCGCTTTTCAACTGGTTTCGTGGATAGCATCATTGCAAAGTGTGAGAATACTTGTCATGTCTTTGATTTGAAGTTTGTTATCAATTGCTTTATTCATATTCTCTCATCCGAAGTAAGATAATATAGCTGAATTAACTGAAAATAGCTGAATGAACTACTTGTGGTTTTCCCATCTCTGTAGATATTGCCACTGTTGTGGGGTACCTGGTGGTGAGCAGGCCGTTCCTGAACCATACCCACCCACGCCACCTACGCAGTACCCACGCTGAGCTGCTAGAGGTGAGGAGAGACAAAGAGTGTGTGTCTGTGTTCTGGATGGTTGAGATCCTAACTTCCCTGTCTCTCCTCTCCCTCGTTCTCATTCAGGACTATTACCAGAGTGGGCGTATGTTGCTGAGCATGTCTCAGGCCCTGGGCAGGATCGTCCTGGCTGGCAGAGAGATGAGCAGGCTCTCTGGGTCAGTCATACACAATGCTCCTATCTCACAATTGGTTCAACTGGTGCAATGGTTCATTGGTTCGGTGGTTCAATGGTTTGGTGGTTCACTGGTAGTCTGAATGCCAGTCTGTTTGTGCTATCATGTCAACTTCCTGTCAGTTATTGCGATAGAGTTCCAATATTTGCATAGTTGTGGGGGTTATCAAATTAGGATCCAATCCTCTGTTCTCATTAATGTTCATATTTGAATATTGCTGTGAGGCAAGACTGTTTGGCCTGATAATGACAGCAATGGAGACGGTAAGAGCACAAACAGATCTGAGACCAGTTCAATTGTTCACTGGTTTAATGGTCTGAGATTGCTCCACTTGTTCTTCTTTCCCTCCATCTGCTGTCCCCTCCTCACTGACCCCTGCTGTCCCCTCCTCAATGACCCCTGCTGTCCCCTCCTCAATGACCCCTGCTGTCCCCTCCTCAATGACCCCTGCTGTCCCCTCCTCAATGACCCGTGCTGTCCCCTCAATGACCCCTGCTGTCCCCTCCTCAATGACCCCTGCTGTCCCCTCCTCAATGACCCGTGCTGTCCCCTCCTCAATGACCCCTGCTGTCCCCTCAATGACCCCTGCTGTCCCCTCCTCAATGACCCGTGCTGTCCCCTCCTCAATGACCCCTGCTGTCCCCTCCTCAATGACCCCTGCTGTCCCCTCAATGACCCCTGCTGTCCCCTCAATGACCCCTGCTGTCCCCTCCTCAATGACCCCTGCTGTCCCCTCCTCAATGACCCCTGCTGTCCCCTCCTCAATGACCCCTGCTGTCCCCTCCTCAATGACCCCTGCTGTCCCCTCCTCAATGACCCGTGCTGTCCCCTCCTCAATGACCCCTGCTGTCCCCTCCTCAATGACCCCTGCTGTCCCCTCCTCAATGACCCCTGCTGTCCCCTCCTCAATGACCCCTGCTGTCCCCTCCTCAATGACCCCTGCTGTCCCCTCCTCAATGACCCGTGCTGTCCCCTCAATGACCCCTGCTGTCCCCTCCTCAATGACCCGTGCTGTCCCCTCCTCAATGACCCGTGCTGTCCCCTCCTCAATGACCCGTGCTGTCCCCTCCTCAATGACCCGTGCTGTCCCCTCCTCAATGACCCGTGCTGTCCCCTCCTCAATGACCCGTGCTGTCCCCTCCTCAATGACCCGTGCTGTCCCCTCCTCAATGACCCGTGCTGTCCCCCCCTCAATGACCCGTGCTGTCCCCTCCTCAATGACCCGTGCTGTCCCCTCCTCAATGACCCGTGCTGTCCCCTCAATGACCCGTGCTGTCCCCTCAATGACCCGTGCTGTCCCCTCCTCAATGACCCGTGCTGTCCCCTCCTCACTGACCCGTGCTGTCCCCTCCTCAATGACCCCTGCTGTCCCCTCCTCAATGACCCGTGCTGTCCCCTCCTCAATGACCCGTGCTGTCCCCTCCTCACTGACCCCTGCTGTCCCCTCCTCAATGACCCGTGCTGTCCCCTCCTCAATGACCCCTGCTGTCCCCTCCTCAATGACCCCTGCTGTCCCCTCCTCAATGACCCCTGCTGTCCCCTCCTCAATGACCCCTGCTGTCCCCTCCTCAATGACCCCTGCTGTCCCCTCCTCAATGACCCGTGCTGTCCCCTCCTCAATGACCCCTGCTGTCCCCTCCTCAATGACCCCTGCTGTCCCCTCCTCAATGACCCCTGCTGTCCCCTCCTCAATGACCCGTGCTGTCCCCTCCTCAATGACCCGTGCTGTCCCCTCCTCAATGACCCGTGCTGTCCCCTCCTCAATGACCCGTGCTGTCCCCTCCTCAATGACCCGTGCTGTCCCTTCCTCAATGACCCGTGCTGTCCCCTCCTCAATGACCCCTGCTGTCCCCTCCTCAATGACCCGTGCTGTCCCCTCCTCAATGACCCCTGCTGTCCCCTCCTCAATGACCCCTGCTGTCCCCTCCTCAATGACCCCTGCTGTCCCCTCCTCAATGACCCCTGCTGTCCCCTCCTCAATGACCCCTGCTGTCCCCTCCTCAATGACCCCTGCTGTCCCCTCCTCAATGACCCCTGCTGTCCCCTCCTCAATGACCCCTGCTGTCCCCTCCTCAATGACCCCTGCTGTCCCCTCCTCACTGACCCGTGCTGTCCCCTCCTCACTGACCCCTGCTGTCCCCTCACTGACCCCTGCTGTCCCCTCCTCAATGACCCGTGCTGTCCCCTCCTCAATGACCCGTGCTGTCCCCTCCTCACTGACCCGTGCTGTCCCCTCCTCAATGACCCCTGCTGTCCCCTCCTCAATGACCCCTGCTGTCCCCTCCTCAATGACCCCTGCTGTCCCCTCCTCAATGACCCCTGCTGTCCCCTCCTCAATGACCCCTGCTGTCCCCTCCTCAATGACCCGTGCTGTCCCCTCCTCAATGACCCCTGCTGTCCCCTCCTCAATGACCCGTGCTGTCCCCTCCTCAATGACCCGTGCTGTCCCCTCCTCAATGACCCGTGCTGTCCCCTCCTCAATGACCCCTGCTGTCCCCTCCTCAATGACCCGTGCTGTCCCCTCCTCAATGACCCCTGCTGTCCCCTCCTCAATGACCCCTGCTGTCCCCCTACAGGTTCACAGCTCGCATCACCGAGATCATGAAAGTCCTGAAAGAGCTGAACTCTGGGAAATACGAGAGGACCATGGTCTCTCAACAAGGAGGAAGAGGTGCCCGCTGCATGTTCCCTGATAATGTATTGATGATATTATTGTTGTTGGATAGCAGTTTCATGTTGTAGTACTCTAATGCAGGAACATGAGAACATTTTACTAGTTGATGTGAGAGATGATTGCTTTAGATTTTTTTGTCACATTTTCAGATGGTGAATTACAAGATAGAATCACCTTGGTCCCAGGAAGTGGTGAAATCATCCACAAAGACAAGATTATTAAGTATGTGTCTGACAGATACATGTGTTATAGCAATAGAATAAACATGATTAACACGCTTAATGAAAGTAGGTACTACCTGGTTTGACGTTGTACTTGTGTCTCAGGTTTGAGCATACACCTCTTGCAACGCCCAATGGGGACATTCTTATCAAAGACCTCAGCTTTGAGGTGAGTATCTCAATCCCACCTAGGAGCAACTCAGTACTGAACCAATTTATACAATTCATGAAATCGAAAGACTAGACTTTTGACGGTCGAGGGACTGGTTAATCTGTAAGTGCAAACGGCTGAACTGTGCCTTCCCATCCCCTGCTAACCTAAGGTGACGTCAGGGACAAACGTCTTGGTGTGTGGCCCCAACGGCTGTGGGAAGAGCTCACTCTTCAGAGTCCTGGGAGAGGTATGAGGAATCAACAATTGCTGAAAAAGCCTGTTATGTTGCTGTAGTGTTGACTGTTTTACATTCATGAGTAGTAATGGATGTGTCTGTTTCTCAGCTCTGGCCTCTGTTTGGTGGCCGTCTCACCAAACCTGAGCGAGGGAAACTCTTCTATGTTCCCCAGAGGCCATACATGACCCTGGGCTCTCTGAGGGATCAGGTGATCTACCCAGATACAGTGGAGGACCAGAGGAGGAAGGGCACCTTTGATAAGGTAGACTAACTATCTAATCACATCAGCTCATTACTGGATCATATATCCAATCACAGCAGCCTTTTTCTGGACCAATGGTTGTAATGCTTCTCAAGAAGAAAGAACAGTGTGCTGTATGTGGCCTCTGTCAGTAGGGTGTGGTATGTCTGAGGATAACACTAAGCTATGCATGCTGTTTGCTGACAGTGTGGTATACTGGCGTGCTTGTACGTATCTGTGCGTCTCTCTCTTTGTGTGTGTGTAATGGGATGTGTGTGTTGTGCTGGGGAACAGGTGCTGAAGGAGTACCTGGACAACGTCCAGCTTGGTCACATCCTGGAGAGGGAGGGCAGCTGGGACACAGTCCAGGACTGGATGGACGTCCTCAGTGGAGGAGAGAAACAGAGGATGGCTGTAAGTCACTGCTCATTTCCTAAAAAAAACAAAACAGAATAGTGTAGACACGTGTAGTTGTTTTGTCTTTTTCTATGCCAGACTAATTCTGCTAGCGGCATAGCACTTCACTCCATTTATGTTGCCATGACGTTTAAGACCATTTTACAAGCACATATGGCTGTAAAATGGGTAAATGTAGCTTTTCATTGATTGGACTCTCTCTCTCTCGCTCACACTCTCTTGCTCTCTCTGGTATCTAGATGGCCCGTCTGTTCTACCATAAGCCCCAGTTTGCCATCCTGGATGAGTGCACCAGTGCTGTGAGTGTAGATGTGGAGGACTTCATCTACAGCCACTGTAGGACGGTAAGATACAACACCGTGGACTAATAATGAAGATTATACATTAAATAGGCCATTTTGTCAATATAATGATAATTATTTAAAAATCTATTATTTATGTGCACATTGTGAAAGAGGAATGAAAAAGATCCAAGGAAACTGATGCATGGTAACTTGATGTGATGTGTTATTGTCTCTACCTTCTTGCCCTTTGTGCTGTTGTTTGTGCCCAATAATGTTTGTACCATGTTGTGTTGCTACCATGTTGTTGTCTTAGGTATCTCTTTATGTAGTGTTGTCTCTCTTGTCGTGATGTGTGTTTTTTCCTATTTTTAATCTTTAAAGGACTTTTGCCTTTTGGTAGGCCGTCATTGTAAAAATAATTTAACTGATTTGCCTAGTTAAATAAACTTACAGAAGACTGAGAAAGTGTTTTCCGAGCTTATGGGATGTCATATTTACCTTTCCCCAGGTGGGCATCACGTTGTTCACGGTTTCTCACAGGAAGTCTTTGTGGAAGCACCATGAGGTAAGTCCTTTCACACCGAACGATGAAACGTAAAATGCAGGTGAATACTAAAGCCCTGTTCTTTTGTCCTTTTTTAATTTTAAGAGAGTTTACATCTATTTTATATAGGTTAAAATACGTTCCAAATATTTAAAAGGACCTTTAAGAAAGAACACCTAACCAGTGATTTCTGTCTCTTCTCCAGTACTACCTGCACATGGACGGAAGGGGAAACTATGAGTTCAAAGCCATCACCCAGGAAACAATTGAGTTTGGGTCATAACGACTTCACCACAGCCAATTATTGCTCACAGAGATGGTCCTAAGTAATTCTGCACTACATGAAGCATAGGGAACAGAAGTCAAGTCCTAACATATTAAAATGTTATGCAACAGTGTGAAGACTGGGAGCTCAATGTCAAGAGAGAAATAGCTAAACCTGTATTAGATTAAAGGTAGAGTCCACAATATGACATCATACAGAGCAGGGTACACTTCCTGCTTGCAGAAATAAACAAAACAATTGAATTCTGCCAAGACTGACCGTATTGGCTCTTCCTAAGGGCAGATTGAATTCTGTTTAGAGCAGGAAGCCGCCCCGCTGTGTATGATGATGTCATATTGCAGAGTCTACGTTTAAGGATGTGTGTGTAGTGAGTTTTTTTAAAATTCTATATGAAGCAAATAATGTACTAAGAAAACTAGCCTTACTAGCTGTATGTTTTAATTTTATTTGTTAATATTGCATTGTTTTTCATTATTTAAAATGGTCAGTTTTAATGTTGAATTAAATGTTTGTTTAGTGCTGTTTGTTGAAACACTGAAGTGCATTCTTCTTTCATGAAGCCAGTAACTGTAAATGACATTAAGCATAGCTAGTCCAAGTATGTCAATTGTAGTACATGTATGCACATTTTTTTTGTCTCTTATAGTATAAACCCTCAGCGGCTGCCTCAATTTGGAAGGTACTACACTGTAGTTACTTTACACTGTACTTAATTTAGCTTTGATTATTTTGTAAAAGGGGATTGAGGACGTGGTACTTTTGTTAACATAGGATATTTAAAATGCCATTGCTATGAGCTGAACTAGAAATAAATATTTCATTAATATATATTTCAAGACCCTTGGTCTTCTGTTCTGCAGACTACCCATTGTGTTATTCTGTTAGATATCAGAGTATAGTTTGTGCATCCCAATACCTCTTAAGTGGCTTCCTATCTCCTTTCATTCATCCACTGATTCCACACCGATCTTGAAACAATTGGACAGGTGAAAGCAAATGCCCCAGAAAGCTTCTGCCATGTTGTCTCTTATTCGGCCTTTTCAGATGCATGTTAGCCCAACACGGTGCAAGAAAAATATAGGAACTAGAAATAGGTTACAGTGGCATTTAAGTCCATTCAGATGAAGAAGAGGCAGTCAATTTTTATTATTGAGCTGCACCCATTACTTGGACCTGCTCCAGGGCATGTCTCAGAGGTCTCTGGCACCATGTTGCCAATGTGACTGTGGGTTCACCCCTCTGCCAGGGTATTCCCATGGTTTACTGGGTCATAAACTGATAAGCAGGCATTAAGCTACAATCAATCACTCTATGAAAAGGCTTTCCTCTTGTCTCATCAGTTTCAAACATGATTTAAGTAAGATCATTTTAAGGCAAATGTAATACAAAGATGACATTAGATGGTGCTGTAAGTCAAATTTCCTTCACAGGGATAGTGTTAGATAAAAGACAAATGAGAATTGACTCATATCAATACATTTAATTGTAAAACAAAATTAAAAGTACCACAATGCACCACAGTGATCAAATCCATGTTCCAACAGCACACAATATGGACAAATCCCATTCAACATGAACTATACATCAACATATTAGACATACAAAAATAAATATTTAACAAAAAAAAAAACATTGATTGAAATAAATAAGTGGCCAAGTAATTAAATGTTTTTTTCTACATAGTGGCAAAAATATGTATTTCTCAAGGATTCATCTAATTTACTTGTTCAACATTATTAAACAAATAAATAAGTAGTGTAAAAAATGATCTACCCATTTAAAAGAACCAGCTAATAATGAGACAGACCTCATGCATTTCCAGGGTTGATTTAGTGAAGTACCATTATTTATAAGACACACATACTCTACACAAACCTTTACACTGGACTCAACTGCAGGTTCTCCTTGTCCACAGTTGTATTGTTTTTGCAGCATAAGCGTTTGCAGCACACCACGGTCAGAGTGATGAGGATGATGAGCATTACCAGCATGATGCCGATGGCACCTGCGATCACACCAAAGGGGAATTCTGAGAGAAGTGAGAAAGAATACTTCATTGAATTGAAGTTCTTGAAGTTGCTACACATTGTAGTCTATAGTAAAAAGGGATATTGCCCAAATAACAGTTTAACTTTATAGACTAGATTTGTTGTAGTTACTCCATCCACTACACATTTGAGTACACTGAATTTCCCCTTAAATTCCTTCCATCTCAACTCCAACATACCAGGTGCTTTGCATTGTGGGGTCACTTACCCTCAAAGATGGTCTTGCTCTCTCTGGGTGAGCACTGCGGCTTGCTCCAATCTCCAAGTCTCTTCTCCACAGAGCGAGAAGGGATATAGGCTGCCACCATGAAGCAGTAGCGCTCTCCTTTATCCAGGTTGGTCAGCTCAACATCTCTCAGGTCTGACATTGTCTCTTTCTGTGGACAGAGGTTTAGAGTTAGATACAATATTATCTCAAGTCGCACACTGTTTGTGTTGTGTCATTGGTGGGAATCAACAGGTATAGAATCATAAGCGATGCATTTACAATCTATTGACTGACTGTTCAACTCACCTTTCCTGTGCTCCCGGCTTTGTTGTATACGACGTTGTACTTCAGGTCATTCTTAAAGATGTCTCTGATAGTCAACAGCTGGTCATCTTTGTAGATGGGAGTGAGAGGGTCCTGTATGTGGAGTGTCATCTTGGTCTTGTCTTCGCTCTGCTTGATGTTGAATCTGGGTGCTCCTATTTGAGCTAAAAGGAGAACCAGACAAGTTAGGCACCACAGACATAATTTATTTGGGGAATTTCCAGTGAAATAAACATTTTAATATTATAAATTAATGCTATAACTGCATTATTTTTCAATGCAATAACAAGGTGCTTAATGGCTCAGGTTGTTACTGTGTGAGCGTAAATACAATAATAATCTATTTATTACTGTAATAATAATGTAGCTAATAACACTCACTGTCTTTGTAGGGGCAGAACCTCTCGGCCCGGGTGAAGGGGAACTCTACAAGGTCAGAGTTCACGCCAGGCAGGGGTTCTGATAGGACGTCGGCAGAGTAGGTCTCCTCCAGGTTCCGCAGCTCGTTGGTGAGGTCACACTCTGTCCCCGAGCTCCGAATGCAGTAGGGGGTCCTCCGTCTATCCTTGCCGACCCTGAACACACACAACACAGCAGTCCCACATCAGACACTCTTTGAACTGTGATAGGTACAGTTTGTACACTCAGTTTTAAGTTAATTCTGCTGACATGAAGGAAGGTATTCATCAATAAAAGTGGTCAATTTGTGCTTGTACAGAAAGGGCGTTTTTTTCAACGATGATGTAATGATGAACAGAACAGAGCAGACAGTCTGCAGAGACATGATGTAGGCTACTTACTCAGAAAATTCAACGGTGTATGTGTAGTTGGTAGGTTCAGGGCCCCATGTTAGAATAGTCTTGAAGTTATTGGACACCCATTTAACATTCTGCGCCTCGGGGAAATAATCCTCACCTGTTAACCCAGGAAAAACAAGGCATGATTAGTTATTTAGTAAAATGTATTTGCACCAAAGAAAACAATTGATAGACAAAACAGATAAAAACAAACCAACAGAAAAAAAACAGTGTGCAGGTGTGGTTAGAAGACCCAAGGGCTTATATGAAAACCACACCACAACATAAGTACAAAAATTAAAAAAGGTTTGTTAAAACATAACAAAACCAACTAATTATAAATTAATTGATCAGTAATCACACAAAAAAAAGTGTTTTGTTGAACTGTGTGTGTGCATGTCAGTGTGTGAGAGTTAGGTTATATGGAGGAGATTACTGAGTAGTTTGGTTCACCAGTCTTCCCTTGAAGTTATTTAGGGATGTTGATGTTTTGTAAAATGTGAAGATAAGAATTCCAGAGTATTGCACCTCTGTATCTGCACAACTCAGATACTGTAACCTGATAAAAAAGCAAGAATCAAGATATCCACAAAGTATAGCCTATAAATTAAATAGGATCTATAGCCTACATATCGATTTGAATGCACATATCTCGCATATTTCCCACTGAGCATCAGGGCTAAGTAATTGTGCATATTACAATGTGGAGTGCAAAAACGGTGCCATTGGAATAAACAGAAATGTTTATGTAGAATCAGGTGAAAAGGTTAATCTCTGCCTATTTAGGCAGCCTTGGATAAAAAAGAGGCTAAATGTTTGAGATGAAACTCATAAAAAGCCATAAGTAAAACGTACCAGATGCTCCAATCGTGAAAAGTACCGATAAGAGTGACACTCCAAAGTGAACGGAAGTCCTTACATCCATCATAATCCAAAATGTTACAGGCAGTAGCAGTAGCCTCTTACTATCGAAAACGAATAATGAATGCTGATTGTCCTCCCTTGAGTCAGTGTTGCTAGTGTTCGTCTAAAAATAACACTTCAAAGTTTGTTAGATAACTGCTCACAGTGCTGCTGGTGCCTCGTTTTTATAGCCTACCACATTTAAATTGCGAGCGGTCGGAATTTTAGTTACGACTCATTCAACAATAGCTCCACCTCCCTTACAACTCTCCTCGATCAGGGGGTTTTGTCCAATGGTTCATATACATCATTGGTTTGTCACTGGCTGAGCATGCTGCCCATACAATCTGTCAAGACATTTACTGTCCGTACATGGTCATCCAGATAGTTAAACTTGACCTGTAGCTTGCCGTATATCATTGCAGCGGCATGAATGGAGAGACATGGACATTTTAGAAATTTGAGTCAATGTAAGATTTTCAATAGTCCTCTTTTGAAACTGTGTTCTTTAAATAACTAGAATGATGAGTTTCAATGTAATAGTACATTTTGTTTTAACTATAAATAACTATTATACAAATACTGTTTTTTTAAGTACTTCCAAAAAGGTTTGTGATAAATTGTGATAAGAAACATTATGATGAAGGGGATAGAATCTATTTCTGACCATACAGTGAACCGAAAGCAATTTGTTGGTTCCTCTCCTTCCACCGACGAAAGCCGTTACACATGTGACTCCAGCTGGAGACCTCTGGACCTTCAGGATTAGCTGTCCCCCGGACAACATTTTCCAACCCTCTGCCATTCGCTGAAAGCGGTTTCCAGTTGAATATGTATATGGACATAAAAGAGCACTGTTGAATTTTACTGTTGAATTTTACTGGATAGCCCCAGTGTGGGCCCATGTGATAGTTCACAGGGGAATTAAAGGATAATAAATAAACGATTTGATTTAGGCTTAGCTTAAATAAGAATTTATTCTTAACTGACTTGCCTAGTTAAATAAAGGTTAAATATTTTTTTTTTTTAAAGAGCAGTTTTAAGACTGTTTGTAAGGACCGACGCTGGAGATGGTAAGGAGAATCAACATTTATTCAGGAACAGACAGGTAACAAAACAGGTACAGCGTCAGCACACGGGTAAACAACGACAAACGACAATTAATGCTGAAGCCAGGAACAGAGCGGGGAACCAGACAGATATAGGGGAGGTAATGACAGAGCTGATTGAGTCCAATAATCGCTGATGCGCGTGACGGGGGGAAAGCAGGTGTGCGTACTAATGTGGCAGGGGTGCCTGGCGCCCTCGAGCGCCAGAGAGGGGGAGTGGGAACGGGCGTGACACTGTTCTTTGCAGGCATGCTACCCAGTATTACCCCGTTTGAGAAAACAACTTGATCATTACTAAGCAGTAGAAATTGTGCCAAATGACTTGTACTCCACCACACCCCCTCTCCTCCTTCTGGCTGGCCTGGACTGCTGAGTAACACATCTCATTATGGGAATGAATTAGTGGTCATGTGGGGCTAAAACATGCATCACTCCCAAATGTGTTGAAGACAGAGTATGCGAAAATATGCAAAAATGAGCATTGCCCATTATAAGCCATGACAATTAATAGTTATAATCAGAATCTGCAGAACAGTGGTCAGTGAATAAACCCTTATAGTTAAAGAACTGCAATGCAATGCAACTATAATACAACCATGGTCAATGATAAAATAAAAGTTTTCTATTCTGGATCTCTGGTGTATGGCTCTGTCAATCTCTTCCATCTTGAGAGGGTTTGCGTCTGGCAGCCTGAGACTTCCTAAAAAGCAGCCTGTGTGGAGTAGCCCTTTCCTGCAGTCAAATGACCTAGTGGCCTCGTGAGTGGGATGTTATAAATATTTTTCATAATTTCATAATTCATAAACTAAAAAAAAAGAAAATAAAAAAAGGTTATCTGATGTTTCTATGTCAAACAGTTTTGTTGTATTTCAATCTTCTGTGATGTATATAAAGTGTAATATTGGGATGCAAACTCATATTTGAGTTTATATCTGACATGAAACTCAAATATGAGTTTGCATCCCAATATTACACTTTATATACATCACAGAAGATTGAAATACAACAAAACTGTAAAACAAAACTCTTCTCTTTTTAAAGCCCATAACCATGTATTTGAGGTGTATACTTTTGTTTAAAAGTAGATTTGTTTAAGACTACCAAGAAACACGCTGTGTGACTCTGATTTAACACACTGCAGTAAAACGTTAGACATTAGTTCCTGGCGTCTATCCGATGTGGATCTATCCTACCGATCCTCGACTTCGGCGATGTCATCTACAAAATAGCTTCCAATACTCTACTCAGCAAACTAGATGCAGTTTATCATAGTGCCATCCGTTTTGTTACTAAAACACCTTATACCACCCACCACTGCGACCTGTATGCTCTAGTCGGCTGGCCCTCGCTACATATTCGTCGTCAGACCCACTGGCTCCAGGTCATCTATAAGTCCATGCTAGGTAAAGCTCCGCCTTATCTCAGTTCACTGGTCACGATAACAACACCCACCCGTAGCACGCACTCCAGCAGGTATATCTCACTGATCATCCCAAAAGCAAACACCTCATTTGGCCGCCTTTCCTTCCAGTTCTCTGCTGCCTGTGACTGGAACGAATTGCAAAAATCGCTGAAGTTGGAGACTTTTATTTCCCTCACCAACTTTAAACATCTGCTATCTGAGCAGCTAACCGATCGCTGCAGCTGTACATAGTCCATCTGTAAACAGCCCACCCAATTTACCTACCTCATCCCCTTACTGTTTTTATTTATTTACTTTTCTGCTCTTTTGCACACCAGTATCTCTACTTGCACATTGATCATCTGATGATTTATCACTCCAGTGTTAATCTGCTAAATTGTAATTATTCGCTCCTATGGCCTATTTATTGTATATAGACTCATTTTTTCCTACTGTGTTATTGACTTGTTTATTGTTTACTCCATGTGTAACTCTGTGTTGTTGTCTGTTCACACTGCTATGCTTTATCTTGGCCAGGTCGCAGTTGTAAATGAGAACTTGTTCTCAACTAGCCTACCTGGTTAAATAAAGGTTAAATAAACATTTTTTTTTTTAAATTCAATAGTGGTGTAATGTGTCATCTAGGCAGTTCCTCGTCTATCAGTTCTGGGTGTTGAAGTGAGGAGAGGACTGTGGGAACGTGGCGGTTAGTGGTTAGTCATAAGACTATCTGCATTGACCCTATCTTGCAATGACGCTATGGACACTGACAAGACTATATATACACTATATATACACAACACTGACACTGACACTGACACTCTCACGCTCTCTCTCTCTCTCTCTCTCTCTCACACACACACACACACACACACACACACACACACACACACACACACACACACACACACACACACACACACACACACACACACACACACACACACACACACACACACACACACCTTATTTTGACAGGTTTGTGGAAAGACACACACCTGTCTATATATGGTCCCACAGTTGACAGTGCATGTCAGAGCAAAAACCAAGCCATGAGGTCGAAGGAATTGTCCGTAGAGCTCTGAGACCGGATTGTGTCGAGGCAAAAGTCTAGGGAAGGGTACCAAAATATTTCTGCAGCATTGAAAGTCCCCAAGAACACAGTGGCCTCCATTGTTCTTAAATTTAAGAAGTTTGGATCCACCAAGACTCTTCCAAGAGCTGGCCGCCTGGACAAACTGAGCAATTGGGGAAGAAGGGCCTTTGTCAGGGATGTGACCAAGAACACGAGGGTTATTCTGACAGAGCTCTAGAGTTCCTCTGTGGAGATGGGAGAACCTTCCAGAAAGACAACCATCTCTGCAGCACTCCACCAATCAGGCCTTTATGTTAGAGGCTAGACGGAAGCCACTCCTCAGTAAAAGGCACATGACAGCCCGCTTGGAGTTTGCCAAAAGGCATCTAAAGACTCTCAGGCCATGAGAAACAAGATTCTCTTACTGATTAAACCAAAATTGAACTCTTTAGCCTGAATGCCAAGCATCACGTCTGGAGGAAATCGGGCACCAAGTTTTTCAGTGGCAGGGACTAGGAGAATTGTCAGGATCGAGGCAAAGATGAACGGAGCAAAGTACAGAGAGATCCTTGATGTGCTTGACCTGCTCCAGAGTGCTCAGGACCTCAGACTGGGGGCAAAGGTTCAGCTTCCAACAGAACAAAGAACCTAAGCACACAGCTAAGACAACACAGGATTGGCTTTGGGACAAGTCTCTGAATGTCCTTTAGTGGCCCAGCCAGAGCCCGGACTTGAAGCCAATCGAACATCTCTGGAGAGACCTAAAAATAGCTGTGCAGCTACGCTCTCAATCCAACCTGACAGAGCTTGAGAGGATCTGCAGAAAAGAATGTTAGAAACTCCCCAAGTACAGGCGTGCAAAGCTTGTAGCGTCATACCCAAGAAGACTTGATACTGTGAAAGGTGCTTCAACAAAAGTACTGAGTAAAGGGTCAGAATACTTATGTGCAGTTGAAGTCGGAAGTTTACATACACCTGAGCCAAATACATTTAAACTCAGTTTTTCACAATTCCTGACATTTAATCTGAGTAAAAATTCCCTGTCTTACGTCAGTTAGGATCACAACTTTATTTTAAGAATGTGAAATGTCAGAATAATAGTAGAGAGGATGATTTATTTCAGCTTTTATTTCTTTCATCACATTCCCAGTGGGTCAGAAGTTTACATACACTCAATTAGTATTTGGTAGCATTGCCTTTAAATTGTTTAACTTGGGTCAAACGTTTCGGGTAACTGAGTCAGGTTTGTAGGCCTCCTTGCTCACACACTTTTTCAGTTCTGCCACAAATTTTCTATGGGATTGAGGTCAGGGCTTTGTGATGGCCACTCCAATACCTTGACTTTGTTGTCCTTAAGCCATTTTGCCACAACTTTGGAAGTATGCTTGGGGTCATTGTCCATTTGGAAAATCCAATTGTGACCAAGCTTCAACTTCCAGACTGATGTCTCGAGATGTTGCTTCAATATATCCACATCATTTTCTTTCCTCATGATGCCATCTATTTTGTGAAGTGCACCAGTCCCTCCTGCAGCAAAGCACCCCCACAACATGATGCTGCCAGCCCGTGCTTCACGGTTGGGATGGTGTTCTTTGGCTTGCAAGCCTCCCCCTTTTTCCTCCAAACATAACGATGGTCATTATGGCCAAACAGTTCTATTTTTGTTTCACAGACCAGAGGACATTTCTCCAAAAAGTACGATCTTGTCACGACTTCTACCGAAGTCGAAGCCTCTCCTTGTTCGGGCGGTGCTCGGCGCTCGACGTCACCGGTCTTCTAGCCATCATTGATCCATTTTTCATTTTCCATTGGTTTTGTCTTGTCTTCCTACACACCTGGTTTCAATCCCATTCGTTACCTGTTGTGTATTTAACCCTCTGTTTCCCCTCGTCTTTGTCAGAGATTGTTTGTTATTCAAATTTCGTGTTGTTTGTATTGGTGAGCGACGTGTCCTCATACCCACTTTGTTTTATTTTTATTCGTAGTTTTGAAGTTATGTTTTGTTTACAGTCATTAAACAACTCAATTTCATTAAGTTTGATTCTCCTGCGCTTGACTTCCCTGCCACCTATACACACTACTCTGACAGATCTTTGTCCCCATGTGCAGTTGCAAACCGTTGTCTGGCTTTTTTATGGCGGTTTTGGAGCAGTGGCTTCTTCCTTGCTGAGCGGCCTTTCAGGTTATGTCAATATAGGATTCGTTTTACTGTGGATATAGATACTTTTGTACCTGTTTCCTCCAGCATCTTCACAAGGTCTTTTGCCGTTGTTCTGGGATTGATTTGCACTCTTCGCACCAAAGTACGTTCATTTCTAGGAAACAGAACGCGTCTCCTTCCTGAGCGGTATGACGGCTGCATGGTCCCATGGAGTTTATACTTGCGTACTATTGTTTGTACAGATTAACGTGGTACCTTCAGCCATTTGGAAATTGCTCCCAAGGATGAACCAGACTTGTGGAGGTCTACAATTTTTGCGGATTATTTTTTATTTTTTTCCCATGATGTGAAGCAATGAGGCACTGCATAAAGTAGATGTCCTAACCGACTTGCCAAAACTATAGTTTGTTAACAAGACATTTGTGGAGTGGTTGAAAAACGAGTTTTAATGACTCCAACCTAAGTGTATGTAAACTTCCGACTTCAACTTTAAATGTCATATTTCCTTTTTGTTTTTTTATTAATTACCCAACATTTCGAAAAACCTGTTTTTGCATTGTCATTATGGGATACTGTGTGTAGATTGATGAGGGAAAACTATTTTTAAATACATTTTAGAATAAGGCTGTAACGTAACAAAATTTGGAAAAAGTCAATGGGTCTGAATACTTTCCGAAGGCGCTATACATATCTACCTCAAATATATCGTACCCTTGCACATTGATGGTACTGGTACTCCCTGTATATAGCTTCATTCTTGTATATTTTATTCATTTTGTGTTACTATTTGTCACGACTTCCGCCGAAGTTGGTGCCTCTCCTTGTTCGGGCGGCATTCGCCGGTCGTCGTCACCTGCTTTCTAGCTGCGACCAATCTACGTTTCTTTTTCCATTTGTTTTGTCTTGATTGTCCACACCTGGTTCCCATTACGTTATAATTTATTCCCTATTTACCCTCTGGTTCCCACATGGTTTTGTGCATGTTTGTTCTTTGTTTAGTGTTCAAGACTTCTGTGAGCTGATGTGTTTTCCCTGCATGGAAATATTTGTTGTTTCTTTTCGAGTAAAGTACGTCTTTTACTCAGTTCTGTGTCCTGCGCCTGACTCCGTCCAGACCGCTGCACATTGACACCTGACACTATTTTTATTTTTCATATATTTTTAACTCTGCATTTGATTTGATGTTGAAATTTGGTCCAGCTAAATCTTTGTCATTTTAATGCCCGATTGGATAATGTAGTCTTTTGTGTGTCTAGGGCTAAGTTGTTGTCATTAAATAAAAGTGACATTTTCTCAATATCCTGTGTGTTGACTAGAATCCACCCAGGAAGTCATTTACCCTAGAAAGCAGTGACTTAGATGTCATGGGATGTAAATTACAAAGCATGCGGCTGAGGTACATTTCTAAGATGCTGCAATCTAAGGTTTGTCACTGGCACAATCCTATGCCTTTTAGTGCAATTCTCATGTTATGACTGTCCGTTCTTTAAGCAATCAGGTAGATTTCCATTGTAATGTTACATGAAAAGTAGCATACCCCCTCATGCTTAGTCACAGCTGGAACAAAAAAATACCTAAATTAAGAGCAAAGAGTTACACAAACAAGCCTCAGAAGGCATGACAAGGTGACAAATGTTCCATTACTAATATTAGTTGATATTGATGTATTCTATGTGTGTATTCATTTCTTTCCATACACTGTGACAATGACCATAAAACACATTCAAGATTTCCCTTTTTTTATCCCTTTTAATGTCATGCCAGAAAGACTGACAGACAGACAAGCAGGCAGGCAGACAAGCAGGCAGAAAGACAGACAGACAGACAGACAGACAGACAGACAGACAGACAGACAGACAGACAGACAGACAGACAGACAGACAGACAGACAGACAGACAGACAGACAGACAGACAGACAGACAAGCAGGTAGGCAGGCAGGTAGGCAGGCAGGTAGGCAGGCAGGTAGGCAGGCAGACAGACAGACAAGCAGGTAGGCAGGCAGACAAACAGGTAGACAGGCAGACAAGCAGGTAGACAGGCAGACAAGCAGGTAGACAGGCAGACAAGCAGGTAGACAGGCAGACAAGCAGGTAGACAGGCAGACAAGCAGGTAGACAGGCAGACAGACAAGCAGGTAGACAGGCAGACAAGCAGGTAGACAGGCAGACAGACAGACAGGCAGACAGACAGGAAGGGATGATCAGGGAAGGTGGGAACACCTGCCAAAACCACAACAGTGCCTACATGCCATATAGAAACTTAACTAAAACCACATGAAAGATAAACTCTGGAAAGTACATACATTAAACAAATGTTTTCTCAATGGCATTAAATTATTCATTAATAATAAATATGTAAGTTCATACTAATGTAACAGAAGATAATTGTACACAATCAGTGATCACTTGATTATAGCATTATCATTTTAAACACAGAATTTACTCAATCTTTCCAAAAGCCACAATCTTCAAGTTTTCACACCATTTACCTAACTTGTCTCTGTAGTCGATATACAAATATCTGATATATATTCTCCCTCAAATCCCATGATTTATTTTCACAGCTGTCCTATGAGCCTCTGGGGTTTAGAATTCCTTGGTGGCATGAGTCCAACCGCCTGTCGCCTGCTTTGTTAAACTCTCCATCTTTCTCACATTTCACAATAACTTCAGTCTTTGTTTGTATAGGCCCACCCGTTACCTCTCAGTCTCACTGCTTCTCATCCTTTTGTGTTCAATGTACTTAAGTTGTTGCTGACTGTTGAGTCTACACACACTAACCACACAGATTGATCTTTGAACATTGACCCTCTTAAAGAGTCATTGAACACGCCGACTGGCACGTATGTTTTTCTGTTGGCTGACTTGAAAAATTAGATTTCAGTCTCGGAGGTGGGTTTCCTGACCATTGGTTAATGAAGTTTGGCCCCATGAGATACTGTAGACCGCAGAAGCCTATTTCACTTCCTCAAAATCTCCAGAATTAATCTAAGATAACTCAAGAAAACTGTAGTTAAATGTTAACGTTTTTGCCAAGGACTTTTTAGTTACGCAATTTAACATCTAACTAAGGTGTTTGGTGCGGTATTTCTCAAGTTTAAAAATGCGCAACGTTTTGTTTTTTGTTAACCAAAATAATCCTATTTACACTTTGCAGTCAATTTTGACACTAAAATGACTGTTTCTGACTCATATCGATGCCACATAGGCCGTTTTCAAAGAGATTAGTTGCTTTTCAAAGGCAGTCGCTCTTTAAGAGTATTGTTGGTTATTCGGGTTGGCTGAGTAACACATCTAACTCCCCAGGTCTGCTGTGGCCTACTACTATGACAAACCTAACCCCAACCCTAACATGCTCTGTACTGTACTACAGTAGTTTCATGGCACCTAGCCGTGGTGCACAGTTATCCCTCAAACTCACAGACAGACGTGAGGGTCCATGGCACCTCCACACATGGGTTCAGTCAAGCTGGATGACAGATGAACAATATAATTGTAAAAGTGAGATGACAGATGAACAATGGAGCCGTCCTTGTCCACTGTGATCACTATATCTGAGCTGTATAGTAACGGTGGTGGATGTGTAAAGGATGTCACGCTGCTTGCTTAGCGTGTACCACTTTGTCCCGATTCGGCCCATATCTGGTGATTTTGCCAACGGACTGGTGATGGAGACCTCCTTATCCCGTGAGATGTATATGGTACATTTTTTGTCCATATGTTGCAGAATTGTAATATAAACTCTAAACTGGTAAAACAGACAGTACACATAAGGTAAACAAGCTCTTGGGCTAAATTCAAGCAGTGGAACAGTGCCTCAAAGAATATAAATATTTGACCATCTGCGGTCTATGTAACAGACAAAAATGTTTATATTTGTTTGACTTTTAAGTAAACAACAGAGGGAGGGATGTTTGATTTGTCCTGAGTGCTGCTGTGGTGAAGTGGATGTTCCATCTATAAATCACTGGAAGTCTGTTATTAATTACCACACCACAGAGCCTTGCCTAGTCATCCTACAGATGTAGGATCTTAATTTGATCACCTTGTTGCAGGAGAACTTTCCTGCAATGCAGGAAATGTAAAATTTGTAGTGTCGGCCTATTTGAGGTTTTAAAAGGCTTCTGAAGTTTGTAATTTCCACTTTGACATTTCAGACTTGATTTTCTCTTGCTAAATGTGTTTCAACCCCTACACAAATGTCCATTAATTATAATCCACATAATAATTCACATTTCCTGTTGCTGCAGGATTATTTTCCTGCTGTAGCAAACTGGCTCAAATTAAGATCCTACATCTGTAACAAGTACATTCAAAATGGGTAAATCTTTCCCTTAAGACCTGGAGCTCCTTTTATGGACATAGACCTTTTATGGAATTCTCCATTTGCAATTCTCAACATTCTCAACATGCAAAGGAGGGCGATGCATCCTGGTTTTCTTTCATTCAGACTAATGACCAACCAGGCTTATAATAAAGTTCTGGGCCCATATTCACAAAGAATAGGATCAGCAGGGTTGGCTCTAGGCGAGCACTTTTAGGGTAATCTGCTGACCGAAATTGGGATCAGGATAGGTTTTGGCAGCATTTGTATACATCACTAAAAACAACAGCAAACTTGATTCAGTTTTTTCAAACTATAAGATAATTTGTCATCTATAAGGACACATGGTTGCTGTATATCCTCCATTGTTTGCATGTTCTTGTTGAGCCATATGCAAAGCTTCAGTGAAATCTAGGAAATGTACTATCACGTAACTTGTTGAAGTCTGTTGAAATCAAACGACAGGAAGTGACTATAGCTATTTGGGTGTAATAGGCTGTGAAACTGAGCAGAGTTCTCTGTGCTATCTTTACCAGAGGACACTCATAATTACACCTGTCAACAGGACCCTCTAGTCTAGCCTAACTCTTGGGGATACAGTATATGGAGGTTTTAGCTGGATGGGATAAAGCCCCAGACTGTTTGGGATAATTCTCAACAGATTGGCTCATTTAGCTGCTTGCCAGATACATGGTACACAAACACAGTATCCTTTTCACTGAAATACTCCACTACTCCAACAGTGCAGCCATGCAGCTGTTTAATTAATGGTTCTGGCCCCCACTATCCGATAAAGTGACCACAAATCCTGGTGAGACTATGACTCTTCCATTTCACACTTGTCTAATCCAATATGTATTTTTATCTACAGTTCTTGATAGATTGCACTACACATTCCTGTTCACTCCCTCTGTCCTGGTGCAAACAGAGTTGATTTTCAACAGCGCTGACCTCTTGCCAAGAGGACTAGACGCCTTATTCACACATGGGGAGAACGTTATTGGTCAAGTGTACATTTTTCTATGATTTTTGTTCCTTCTTTATTGTAGTGTAATATAGAGTGCAGGTTCATGTTTAGAGAGCCCAGTCCAACGTTTTTTATTCACACTAAGAAGTAGGCTTCATGTGTTTGATCATTCAAACACACACGGTATAAGATTGAAGTAGAACATTCAATAGTTGTACCATGCCCTTGACATAAACAAGAACAAACAATATGTCCCTTGCTGTGTACCCCAGATGTCCTTTACGTAATAATACCCGCTCCCTATCATCCCATTCCAAAATAAATGTTACAAGCTGAGATCCGGAACTCTCCAGCCTAATTGGCACCAGGCTTTGGGTTGGTTCAGTCCAACACAGATCCTATAACAAAAAAACAAGACAAACCTAAATGGTCTAAAAAGCTACTTTCCAATGCCTTCAGGTTCCCTTAAGGCATTGGTAAAGATCACGAGTAGACATATTTACAAAATTCCTGCCAGACACTTTCGATTACCCAACCCGGAGTTCGGTATGTTTGAGAACGGAACATACAATAGGTTCACAAAAGATGGGTCATCCACTCAGATAGAAAGATGGGGGATTCAATCAACAATTTCTCTGAGAGTGGCATATTTTGTGGTAATTTTAATTTCAGTGCTTGGTAAAGGCTCACCCTTCGGCTTTTTAAAATAGTGGCCACATTCCCCGTGTCTTGGTAGTCTGCTCGGCTTCTCTAAGCTAACACTGCTGGTAAAGAATTATAGCACCGATGCAGAATCTAAACTCCAGAGAACGGCAGAGTAATGCTGTATCCTGGGCATTCCTCAATGGTGGAAAAAGTACCCAATTGTCATACTTGAGTAAAAGTAAAGATACCTTAATTAATCTTCATTTAATTAGGCAAGTCAGTTAAGCACAAACTCCTAATTTCAATGATGGCCTAGGAACAGTGGGTTAACTGCCTTGTTCAGGGGCAGAACAGATTTTTACTTTGCCAGCATAGGGATTTGATCTTGCAACCTTGCGGTTACTAGTCCAATGGCTCTAACCACTAGGCTACCTGCCACCCATAATAGAAAATGACTCAAGTAAAAGTAAACATCACCCAGTAAAATACTATGAGTAAAAGTCTAAAAGAATTTGGTTTTAAATACACTTACGTATCAAAAGTAAATGTAATTGCTAAAATATACTTAAGTATAAATCATAAATTCCTTATATTAAGTATACCAAACAGCACAATTCTTGTTTTTTTATTTATTTAGAGATAGCCAGGGGAACACCAGAATACAATCAAATTTGATTGGTCACACACACGGTTAGCAGCTGTTAATTTGAGTGTAGCGAAATGCTTGGGCTTCTAGTTCCGACAGTGCAGTAATATCTAACAAGTAATCTAACAATTCCATAACTACCTAATACACACAAATCTAAAGGGATGGAATAAGAATATGTACATATAAATATATGGATGAGCGATGGCCGAGCGGCATAGACAAGATGCAATAGATGGTATAAGATACAGTATATACATATGAGATGAGTAATGTAAGATATGTAAACATTATTAAAGTGGCATTATTTAAAGTGACTAGTGATCCATTTATTAAAGTGGCCAATGATTTGAGTCTGTATGTAGGCAGCAGCCTCTCTGAGTTAGTGAATGCTGTTTAACAGTCTGATGGCCTTGAGATAGAAGCTGTTTTTCAGTCTCTCTGTCCCAGTTTTGATGCACCTGTACTGACCTCGCCTTCTGGATGGTCGGGTGGTTGTTGTCCTTGATTATCTTTTTGGCCTTCCTGTGACATCGGGTGCTGTAGGTGTCATAGAGGGCAGGTAGTTTGCCCCCGGTGATGCGTTGTGCAGACCCACCACCCTCTGGAGAGCCTTGCGGTTGAGGGTGGTGCAGTTGTCGTACCAGGCGGTGATACAGCCCGACAGGATGCTCTCAATTGTGCATCTGTAAGAGTTTGTCAGGGTTTTGGGTGACAAGCCAAAGTTCTTTAGCTTCCTGAGGTTGAAGAGGCGCTGTTGCGCCTTCACCACACTGTCTGTATGGTGGACTATTTCAGTTTGTCTGTGATGTGTACGCCGAGGAACTTTCCACCTTCACTACTGTCCCATCAATGTGGATAGGGGGTGCTCCCTCTGCGGTTTCCTGAAGTCCACGATCATCTCCTTTGTTTTGTTGACGTTGAGTGAGATGTTGTTTTCCAGACACCACACTCCGAGTGCCCTCACCTCCTCCGTGTAGGCTGTCTCATCGTTGTTGGTAATCAAGCCCACTACTGTTGTGTCATCTGCAAACTTGATGACTGAGTTGGAGGCGTGCATAGCCACGCAGCCATGTGTGAACAAGGAGTACAGGAGGGGCTGAGCACGCACCCTAGTGGGGCCCCAGTGTTGAGGATCAGCAAAGTGGTGATGTTTCCTACCTTCACCACCTGGGGACGGCCCGTCAGAGAGTCCAGGACCCAATTGCCCAATAATACATAAAAAACAAAATACTGCATAGTTTCCTAAGGACTCGAAGCGAGGCGACCATCTCTGTTGGCGCCATCTGGCAAGACATCATTGACAAATTAAGTATTTGTGTTCAGTGAGTCTGCCAGTGTAACGTATATGCCAGGTGTCAGAACGCAGGTGCAGAAGGTGAGTTTTAGTACTGACCAGATACAAAAGAACAAACAATAATACCAAAAGAGTGATGACAACAGAGGGCTAAATAAAAGGGAAATAATCAGGAAAGTGATGAAGTCCAGGTGTGCCCAATGATGAGGTGCAGGTGTGCGTAATGAAGGTTGCCAGTTGTGCGTAATGATGGGTTGCCAGTTGTGCGTAATGATGGGTTGCCAGGACCGGTGGTTAGTAGACCGGCGACGTCAATCGCCAGATCAGAGACAGTAGGGATGACCAGGGACGTTCTCTTGTTAAGTGCGTGAATTGAACCGTTTTCCTACTTTTGGGTGCGAGGGAAAATGTATGGAGTAAAAAGTACATTCATTTCTTTAGGAATGTAGTGAAGTAAAGGTAGTCAAAAATATGAATAGTAAATAGTATTACTAGTAAATAGTATACATAGTAATGTAAAAGTACAAATACCCCAAAAAACACTTGAATTTTTTTTTACATAAAAAATGTTTTTATCGCATTGTTACTATTTTCACAAGTATGTGGTAAAATTTCTAAATTCTTAGTACAAAACTCAAAACATCAAAAAGGCTGTTAAAAAAACAACTTTAAGCACATTTTCAATTGACTAAATACAACACGCAAAATCACACAGTAACTTTTTCACCAAACCTAATCAGTTTCATCTGGAAATACCTTTCGTATAAAGTAATTGCCTTTCACAATGCAATGCTCACAATACTTTTCATATGATTCTCTTCTCATTTGTTTAAATACATTTGACCATCACTTAATCCAACTGCGCTTAATGGTTAACCACTTAACCATTTGGTAAACCTATAGATTTTAAACTGGTTTGTCTACTATATATGGATTTAGAGAACTACAAAAATAAAATGTGTGTTTGTAAAGTATAAACATCGAAATTACATGTATGATACATGATAACCATACATAATGACTACTGGTTATTGCTAATTGATTTCAGATAGTGGTAACCACAGTTGGTCACCATATAAAAGGGTGTGTGAAAACTTGCAATTTCTTTCAACATGGAGCAGGATAGACAGCAAAGGAGAGGAAGAAATCAAAGAGCTCGTAGACAAGAAGCACGTCAGAGGTGGGCATGGGCCCTATCAAAGAGGTGGGCATGGGCCCTATCAAAGAGGTGGGCATGGGCCCTATCAAAGAGGTGGGCATGGGCCCTATCAAAGAGGTGGACATGGTCCCTGTGAAAGTGGTGGACATCATAGAGATGGAGGCAGACAGTAGGGAACAGTTGTCTAACAAAGTCCAGGCCATCATCATTGACCATGTGGTAAACATAGACCTTACCATGGCAGAGGCTGTCAGGTGAGTTCACCCCAATCTGAAAAGATCAACTGTCAATTCGATCATGAGACCATTTTGCCAAGAAAACCAGTAAGTCTGCAGAATATGCACTATGCTTTACCATGACTTTTATAGTAAATCACATATTGTAATGCATGTAAATTCACAAAACATTTTACAGTATGATCTATTTACAGTAAACTCTGTTCTACCCACAGAATTGACAGAAGACCCTATGGTGGCCGTGTGTTGACCGACCAGCAGTAGTGGACAGTGGTGGAAATGGTGTGGGCCAGGATGTCACATACGGCTGTCCGAAATAAAGCAGGCCACTGAGAAGAACGATGACACCTTTGCCAATGTGGCATCCATAAGTCTACCAACAATCACTCGACTTTTGAAGAGGCACCAGGTATCTATGAAACGCATTTTGTAGCTCCCTCCAGTAACCACGAGCACAACCATTCCTTGATTTTAACTGGCGGCTTTATTCTGTAGATTTAGTCAGAATTATCACCTTCCGTGAGAACTATAAAGTAAATGAAAAATACAGTTAAGCATACTCTTACAACCTTATCTTACGAGTGACTTATTAGCTTGGTATAACTCTGAAGTGCTTACATACATAAACAGTTTAGCCGGCGCTATAACAGTATTAGATTAAACACATGAATAAAGGAAAAATACCTCATTGGCTGCTTATTACAGAAGGGAGGAAATCAAACTTCACACTTATTATTCCTGGCATGAATTCACGCTTCATCCTTAATTATTATAACGTTACCATCCTAACATATACGCTTCAAACTTTATGAACTACACCCGATGACATGAAAATTTAGCTAACACAGCGCGGGATTGCCTTCCCTCCAAAAGTGTGTTGCTACAATAAGAATCCCCGTTACAACAGTTATTAGCTACGTAGTTCCGCTTGTCTTATCATTTCCCTGCACAGCGGACACGTAAACAATTCAAACACAAAACAACGACATAACCTGTAAGTCTAACTGTCAGTTTGTCACGAATCCCGCCGAGGATGGTGCCTCTTCCTGTTCGGGCGGCGCTCGGCGGTCGTCGTCACCGGCCTACTAGCTGCCATCGATTCTTTTCTTTTTGTTTCTGTTAGTTTGGGCTGATTGGGTGCACCTGTTTTGAGTTTAGTTTGGTGGGTAGGCTATTTAAGGGTAGGTAGCCCGCTGGCTGTTGTGCGGGCTTGTTTCTCTGTTATTTGGTGTTGGATTGTGATGTGGATTTTATTATTTTCTCGGAACAGTTTAGTCCGGTGTTTTTGGACTCATCTTTTCATGCGCCTGTGTGTTTTAGGGCATGATCGTTTTCCCTGTGTATTGGAAAATAAATCCACGTTCCTTAAACCTGCTCTCTGCGCTTGAATCCATCCACCCAGTACTCCTAGTAGCTCTAACAGAAGCCCGCACCACCTTATGGAGTCAGCAGGAGCAGCGACCACCCCTCTCCCAACTATGGAGGAGCGTGTCCATCATCATACAGCTGTACTTCATCGTATCGGGTCAGCGATGGACCAGATGATGGAGAGGATGGAACGATGGGAGAGGAGTGGTCTCCCGACGCCCCCTACAGCTCCCCTGCAGACGACACAACCCACTCCCACAGGGTCATCGGCTGGGACCAGCTCATTGCGTCTCACCCCCCCGAGGGTGTACGATGGAGCAGCGGCTGGTTGCCAGGGATTTCTGTTCCAGCTTGAGCTTTACCTGGCTACCGTGCGTCCGACTCCCTCGGGGGAGGAGAGTGTAAGCCTCCTTGTCTCCTGTTTGTCGGGGAGGGCCCTGGACTGGGCCAACGCAGTCTGGAACAGCCCAGACTCGGCTCGGGACCATTACGCAGAGTTCACCCGCCGGTTTCGGGCTGTGTTCGACCACCCACCAGAGGGCCGAGCGGCGGGTGAGCGTCTGTTCCACCTTAGACAGGAGACGAGGAGCGCCCAGGAGTTCGCTTTAGAGTTCCGGACCTTGGCTGCTGGTGCGGGGTGGAATGACAGGGCCTTAATAGACCATTACCGTTGTAGCCTCCGGGAGGAAGTCCGTCGGGAGCTAGCTTGTCGGGACACCACACTCTCTCTCGATGAACTGATCGACATGTCGATCCGATTAGATAACTTGCTAGCTGCCCGCGGGCGTTCAGAGGGGGTCCTGTCCATTCCACCTCCCAGCCCTCCCGCTCCAACTCCGATGGAGTTGGGAGGAGCTGCATCTAGGGGGACCGGAGGAGGTGGCTCTTCTTGCACCTACTGTGGCCGGAGAGGACACACTTCGGACCGGTGCTGGAGGAGTCCATCTGGGAGTCGGGATGGCAGGCGGAATACTCCTCGGCCACCCCAGGTGAGTAGGCACAAGACTCACCCAGAGCTCCCTGTTGGTCACATGTTTTTGGTTATTTTTTTCCCTGCGTTTTTCCCCTCTCTTCAGCATAAGGCGCTAGTCGACTCAGGCGCAGCTGGGAGTTTTATGGATCGCGGACTCGCCCGTAGGTTGGGTATTCCGCTGGTGCAGATAGACCCACCTTTTCCCGTGCACTCCCTAGATAGCCGACCGTTAGGGTCAGGGCTGGTCAGGGAGGCCACGATTCCGCTGGACATGGTAACCCAGGGGGATCATAGGGAGCAGATCAGTTTTTTCCTTATTGATTCACCTGGGTTTCCAGTGGTGTTGGGGGTTCCCTGGCTAGCCATTCACAATCCCCTCATTTCCTGGCGACAGGGAGCTCTTCAGGGGTGGTCAGATGAGTGTTCAGGTAGGTGTGTGGGAGTTTCCATCGGTGCCACATCGGTGGAGAGTCCAGACCAGGTTTCCACTGTGCGCATTCCCCCAGAATATGCCGATTTGGCTATCGCTTTTAGTAAGAAAGAAGCGACTAAATTACCACCTCATCGACGGTGGGATTGCGTGATAAACCTCCAGGAGAACGCTGCACTTCCCAGGAGTCACGTGTACCCATTGTCACAGGAGGAGACGTTGGCTATGGAGACATATGTCACGGAAGCTCTGGGACAAGGGTTCATTCGGCCCTCCATGTCACCCGCCTCCTCGAGTTTCTTTTTTGTGAGAAAAAAGGAGGGACGACTGCGTCCGTGCATTGATTATCGAGGTCTAAATTCCATCACAGTGGGATTTAGTTATCCACTACCTCTCATCGCTACGGCGATGGAATCATTCCACGGAGCGCGTTTTTTCACAAAACTGGACCTCAGGAGCGCGTATAATCTGGTGCGTATTCGGGGAGGAGACGAGTGGAAAACAGCGTTTAGTACCACATCAGGCCACTATGAGTACCTCGTCATGCCGTATGGGTTGAAGAATGCTCCAGCCGTCTTCCAATCCTTTGTAGATGAGATTCTCAGGGACTTGCAGGGGCAGGGTGTGGTAGTATATATTGATGACATCTTGATCTATTCTGCCACACGCGCCGCGCATGTCTCCCTGGTGCGCAGGGTGCTTAGGCGACTGCTGGAGCATGACCTGTACGTCAAGGCTGAGAAATGTGTGTTCTCCAAACCAGCCGTTTCCTTCCTGGGTTATCGCATTTCCACCTCGGGGGTGATGATGGAGTGTGACCGCGTTAACGCCGTGCGTAATTGGCCGACTCCAACCACGGTAAAGGAGGTGCAGCGGTTTTTAGGGTTTGCCAATTACTACCGGAGGTTTATCCGGGGTTTTGGCCAAGTGGCGGCACCCATTACCTCACTGCTGAAGGGGGGGCCGGTGCGTCTACGGTGGTCGGCCGAGGCAGATGGAGCCTTCAACCAGTTGAAGGCAAGGTTTACTGAGGCTCCCGTGTTGGCGCATCCGGACCCTTCGTTAGCGTTCATAGTGGAGGTGGATGCGTCCGAGGCTGGTGTTGGAGCCGTGCTATCACAGCGCTCGGGCACGCCACCGAAGCTCCGTCCCTGTGCTTTCTTTTCTAAGAAGCTGGAGCCGGCGGAGCGGAACTATGATGTGGGGGACCGGGAGTTACTAGCTATGGTAAAAGCCCTGAAGGTGTGGAGACACTGGCTTGAGGGGGAAAAATACCCTTTTCTCATCTGGACTGACCACCGCAATCTGGAGTATATCCGAGAGGCGAAGAGACTGAATCCGCGTCAAGCTAGGTGGGCCATGTTCTTTACTCGTTTTAGATTTACGATCTCTTACCGACCAGGTTCCCTCAACACTAAGGCCGACGCGCTGTCTCGTCTCTATGACACGGATGACCGGCCCATCGATCCGACTCCCATCCTTCCAGCCTCGTGTCTGGTGGCCCCGGTGGTATGGGAGGTGGACGCGGACATCGAGCGGGCGTTAAGGGTAGAACCTGTGCCATCCCAGTGTCCAACTGGCCTTAGGTACGTACCGCTTGGTGTTCGTGATCGTTTGATTCGGTGGGCTCATACACTACCTTCTTCGGGTCATCCGGGGATTGAGAGGACAGTGCGGGGTCTTAGGAGGAAATACTGGTGGCCCACCTTGGCTAAGGACGTGAGACTCTATGTCTCTTCCTGCTCGGTATGCGCACAGAGTAAGGCTCCTAGGCACCTGCCGAGAGGGAAGTTACAACCCCTCCCGGTTCCACAACGGCCATGGTCTCATTTATCGGTAGATTTCCTGACTGATCTTCCCCCGTCTCAGGGGAACACTACCGTTTTGGTCGTTGTGGATCGGTTTTCTAAGTCCTGTCGTCTCCTTCCATTGCCTGGTCTCCCTACGGCCCTACAGACTGCGGAGGCTCTATTTACCCACGTCTTCCGGCATTACGGGGTGCCGGAGGACATCGTATCTGATCGAGGTCCCCAGTTCACGTCCCGGGTATGGAGGGCGTTTATGGAGCGTCTGGGGGTCTCGGTCAGCCTTACCTCTGGGTATCACCCCGAAAGTAATGGGCAGGTGGAAAGAGTGAACCAGGAAGTGGGTAGGTTTCTGAGGTCGTATTGCCAGGACCGGCCTGGAGAATGGGCAAGGTACGTCCCGTGGGCAGAGTTGGCCCAGAACTCACTCTGCCACTCCTCAACTAACATGTCACCATTTGAATGCGTATTGGGGTACCAGCCGGTCCTGGCTCCGTGGCATCAGAGCCAGACCGAAGCTCCTGCGGTGGAGGAGTGGGTACAGCGCTCTAGAGAGACCTGGCGGGCAGTCCAGGCCTCTCTCAGGCAGGCCAGTGAGCGGCAGAAGAGGAGCGCTGACCGCCACCGCAGTGAGGCCCCTGTGTTCGCACCAGGGGACAGGGTCTGGCTCTCGACCCGAAACCTGCCCCTCCGCCTGCCCTGCCGGAAGCTGGGGCCGCAGTGTGTGGGGCCATTTAAAGTCCTGAGGAGGATAAACGAGGTGTGATATAGATTACAACTCCCTTCTTACTATCGTATTAACCCCTCGTTTCATGTGTCTCTCCTCAGGCCGGTGGTAGCTGGTCCCCTTCAGGAAGGTGAGGTACCGGAGGTCCCTCCGCCCCCTCTGGAGATCGAGGGGTCCCCGGCGTACGCTGTACGAGCTATTCTGGACTCGAGACGCCGGGTGAGGGGCCTGCAGTACCTCGTTGACTGGGAGGGGTACGGTCCGGAGGAGAGGTGCTGGGTACCGGGGAGAGACATTTTAGATCCTTCCCTCTTGGCTGATTTCCACCGTCGCCACCCGGATTGTCCTGCGCCTCGCCCTCCGGGTCGTCCTCGAGGCCGGGGTCGGCGCGCTGCGGGAGCCGCGCGTCAGAGGGGGGGTACTGTCACGAATCCCGCCGAGGATGGTGCCTCTTCCTGTTCGGGCGGCGCTCGGCGGTCGTCGTCACCGGCCTACTAGCTGCCATCGATTCTTTTCTTTTTGTTTCTGTTAGTTTGGGCTGATTGGGTGCACCTGTTTTGAGTTTAGTTTGGTGGGTAGGCTATTTAAGGGTAGGTAGCCCGCTGGCTGTTGTGCGGGCTTGTTTTCTGTTATGTTGGTGTTGGATTGTGAAGTGGATTTTGTTATTTTCTCGGAACAGTTTAGTCCGGTGTTTTTGGACTCATCTTTTCATGCGCCCGTGTGTTTTAGGGCATGATCGTTTCCCCTGTGTATTGGAAAATAAATCCACGTTCCTTAAACCTGCTCTCTGCGCTTGAATCCATCCACCCAGTACTCCTAGTAGCTCTAACACAGTTACACAATTCAAACACAAAACAACGACATAACCTGTAAGTCTAACTGTCAGTTACACTCCCACCAATCACCGGTGATTTCTGTGAAAGGGGTCTGCAGGTTTCTTGATCGGCTTCCAGGACTGTCTTATGGATGGGCCTCTCCAGATAGGTGGGTTTGGTGATGCGTTTACCTCTCTCATCCAGGAGTCGCTGATCAGTAACTTGAATCTTCTCACCCGGCCATCCTGTCTCGGGTACACTTCGGTAACTTTTGCCAATTTCCACTGGTTGCGTGGTGCAGTATCATCTTGCAAGATGACAATGTCATTAATCCTTGCGTTTCTTCTGTCTTTATTCCATTTCTGTCTGTGTTGATTGTTCTGAGGTATGAGCACTCTCCATAACCTGAGGTACTAGCGTCGGAGAAGTGATGGAGCTCATAACTCTGCACCTCCTTGAAACTTGATGGCAAGTAGGCTCGTTGAATCCTTACTTCAGACAAGATTTGTAGACATTGGAGCCAGAATTCCCACTGGGAACGTAGGTCATCTGGAAGGGGGTCATCCCAGTCGATCTTGTCACGACACATCTGCTGCACGATCTGCTTCCCTGCCAGGACAAAGGGTGCCACAAACCCAAGCGGATCATATACAGAGGCTACTGTAGACAATACTCCTCTTCTTGTGAGTGGGCGTTCCTTGACAACTACTCTAAACTGGATCTCGTCTGATGCGACACACCACAGTACACCAAGCGCTCTCTCCATGTGTGGTTCACCCAGAGCCATATCCAGGTCTTTGGCACCCTCGGCACGTTCTTCCTTGGGAATTGTGGCTATAACTTCCTTGCTGTTAGAGATAAACTTGTGCAACCGGAGTTTGCCGATGCTGCAAAGCTCTCTTGCTTCTTTCACCAGCTGGGCCGCTTCAGCTTCAGACGATACGCTCGTCAACCCATCATCAACATAAAAGTTCCTTTCTATGAACTGGATATACTTCTCGCTGAAGCTTCCTCGTTCTTCGGCAGCAAGATGTTTGAGACCATAGTTGGCGCAACCAGGAGATGAAGCTGCGCCGAACAAATGGACCTTCATACGATACACTGAGGGTTGAGACTCTAGATCTCCGTTCTCCCACCAAAGGAACCGTAGATAATCTTGGTCTTCTGCTTTCACATGAAACTGGTGGAACATGCGCTCTACATCACACATGATTGCAACTGGACCCTTACGAAAACGACAAAGGACCCCAGCAATGTGTTTGTCAACTCTGGACCGGTAAGGAGATGGTCATTCAAGGACGTCTCTCGAAACTTAGCTGAGCAGTCAAAGATGACTCGTATCTTCCCAGGCTTTTGTGGGTGATAAACCCCATGGTGCGGGATGTACCATGCTGGATGCTTGTTAATTTCCTCTTTGGAGACCTTCTCAGCATCTCCACAAGCTATGGTCTCTTCCATGAATGCTGTGTAGTCCTTGTAGTACTGCTTGTCTCTCCTTAGCCTCCTTTCCAGGCACTTGAGACGGTGAACTGCACATGTTTTATTGTTCGGCAGGTTGGGTCTTTCTTCCTTAAACGGCAGCGGCATCTCATAATGTCCATTGTCCTTGCGTCTGATTCCCGCTTTCATTTTTGTCAGGAACCGGATATCCTCTTGAGATATGAGGTCCTCTTCTGCAGTTCTCTCGTTGAAGTCGGATTCAAGCGTCTTGATAATGTCCAGTGCTGTGATTACCTCTCTTACGCGTGTTCTACTAACATAGTGTACTTGATTTGTGATGTTGGAAGAAGATTGAAGGCTTGGCATCACCTGTCTAACGATAACCCGATGACTCACTCCAATAGCATCGCCATGGTCGATACATGGGTTTCCATAGCCGACTATGCTCCAGCCAAGGTCTGTTCTCTGAGCAAAAGGCTGATTTTCCTTACCAGACACAATTTCTCTTGGAAGGAGAGCCTGGGAGCAGTTGTAGCCAATTAAGAGACCGACATCACAGCTCTGTTGAGGAGCAATCTCCTCTGCAATGTGTTCAAGATGAGACCATGCTCTTGCAGTCTCTGGAGTAGGAATATGATCTCTGTTTGCAGGAATAAACTCTCTCGAGTAAGTCGTTGGCAGAGGGATTTTCTTCTCCAAGTAAAACCCTCTAACCTGCAAACCAGACAGCTTCTGGCAGGGCACAATGGTATTCCTTGAAGCCATTGTAGAGAGTTTCAGTTGGACTGGCTCCTTCCTTGTATTGAGAGCGTTTGTTGTCTCTTCAAGGATAAAGGAGGTGTCGCTCTGGGTGTCAAGAAGTGCATACACAAGAACTTCACGATCTGGCTCGCTTGTGGTTGACACCCATACTGGAATGATTGTGGAGGTGTGAGTGTTGTTAATGTCCCTCACGACTCTGTTGGATATGGCCTCACTTGACGCTCTTGTCCCCTTATCTTGTGGGGGCTCTGTCTTCCTATCCCTTAACCTTTCTTTAGTACGATCTTCGTGCAGGCAGGATGGATGCCTCCTCTGACACGTGTCGCAGGTGTTCCTGTTATCACAATCTTTCGAGTGATGCCCAGGCCTTAAACAGCCAAAGCACAATTTATTCTCTTGAACAAACTTTTGTCGCTCTGTGGTGGGCTTATCCATGAACTTACAGCATTTGTGGAGACTGTGACCTGACTTCTCACAGAAGACACAACTAGTAACAGTATCTTTCTCATCAGAGTTAGTTGCTAACACCCTTGCTCCGGGGCTTTGAATCCTTGGTGTCTTAGGTTTTCCATCTTCGCTTGATTGCAAAGCATGAAGGGATGTTACAGGATTGCAAGCGATCTTTGCTTCTCTCGTGAGAAACTTCACAAACTGACTGAAGCTTGGAAAGGTCTCAGTTTCTTCTAAGATGTCTACGACCTTTCTGTTCCATCTTGAAGTTAGCCAATCTGGAAGTTTAGCGAGGATCTTTTGGTTTTCATTACAGTCATTAAGCACCTCCAGGCCCTTATTCTGAGACATAGCAGCCTCACAGCTGCGAAGAAAGTCTACAAGGTTTCTAAGTTCAAGACTGTCCTTGGATCCTATCTTAGGCCATGCATTGAGCTTATCTCTGAAGGACTTGGCGATGAGGAATTTGTTTCCGTACCTTTCTTCAAGAATGGTCCACGCAGCATGGTAGGCTGACTCTGTTCCTAACATAAAGTAACTTTCGATGGCTTTCTTGGCAGGCCCACCGACATATTTTCTTAAGTAATATATCTTCTCAGTTGCTGGTATGTTCTTCCTGTCTATCAGAGTCTGAAAAGAGACCTTCCAGTCAGTGAACGAGAGTGGTTCTCCATTGAATGTTACTGGTTCTGGTATGGGGAGGAGGCTTTCACTGATTGATTCCGCTAGTAACCTGAACATGGTCTTGGTGCCATCTTCTTGTTGTGTGCTTGTCACAACATGTTGTGGTGAGAGACTGTGAAATGACCCACTTCTGTGCATGACTTCTTTCACAGATTTGCATTTAGAGAGTAGTTCTCTCTTCTCGTCCTCTGAGTTTTCATCTTGCTCATACACTTGCATCCGCGCCTTGGCAGCATTTAGTTTCTTGAGCACTTCTAGGCGCTCTAACTCTCTACGCTTGTCTTCTAGCGTCCTTCGTCTGGCAGCATTTTCTACCTCTAACTTGACTCGCAGCCTAGCTTCTTCTAAGCTGCGTTTCACAGCCTCAGCTTCTTGCTCCGCTGTCCTCTTCTTATCTTCATCTTCGAGTCTCTGAAGCTCTTCTAGTTGGCGTTCTTGCTTAACCATTACTTCTAAAGCTGCTTGGTTAGCAGCAACTTCCGCCGCAGCCTCTTGTCTCTTGACAGATGACACGCTTGAGCGTCTGGAGTTGAGCTTTGAGTTGCTTTGAGACTGGGAGGAAGCACTTGAGGGCTGATAGTTGAGACTTGACTTATGTGAGAGTTCGGACACGCACAAGGAATTGCTGTCCTTCCAGTTCAGTTCTATCTGGTTACTTTGACCTTCTTCCCTGCCTTTTAAATGACACCCTACAGTCTTGATAATAGACATTGTAACTGCTTCACAAGTATCAACTCTGCGTCTTATATCGTTGTCGGGAATGTCGATTTGACGCAAATTTACATAGACAAGGTTTAGTTCTGTAGAGGTATGACTGATCTTGTTTAAGAGGTCTTCTAGTAGGTCTTCAGAGCAACAGCCTGTCAGTAACAGTTTTGCTTCCTTTACCAGAGCCTTCCACTTCTCATAGCTGACCCTGAAACGATGTTCGAGCTGTCTCCACCTTTCAGTTCTCTGCCCTTTTCAGTTAACCTGCGGACCCTCTCACCTTTTCGTGGCTCTTGTTGTGATATCTCATTAGCAGCCTCTGTATCGTCATTCGCTGGCAGAAGTGACTCCACACCAGTCTGGGCCTCTTCCTGCTGCTCTGTTTGTTCTGATGAAGGCTTGAAGTTTGCGAGGTGTTGCTGCAGCCGCTCAACTTGACCTACCCCATCTCTATCACCTTTAGTGAAACTACCTCTTTCTGACATTCTAAATCAAATCAATTCTAGGTAAGGTTTGGATAAGTGAGTAGGTAATTTATACTCTAATTCACTGTAATTTAAACCTTAGTACGTGGTATAAACATGTATAATGCTTGTAACAAAGGCTTGAACAAACACCTTACCAAACAATTACACTATTAACTTACAGGTGAAAATAGAATTAATAGGTGTACGCTGACCCTTAATGTTTTGTAACTATATATATATATATATATCCCTTTTTTTTAATATATATATTTTTTAGTAAGTATCAAAGAATATTTTTCCAGTAATACACATACCAGCGATACATTAATAAGATAGAAAGAACAAATGCATAATACCAGCCTCTTGAAATACACAACTATCTCCAGTCCTTACGAATTGTAATCTTAAAGTCTCTTATTAGCTGTTCACAAGGCTAGGACCACCTTCAAACACCTTGACTTGTACTTGCGTGTCTGACTTTCCTGTTAGTCTTGACCTTATGTTGCCTCACGATGCTTCCTTATGTGGAGATTTTCTTCTTAGGTTGCAGGTAGGTGCAAAACTCTTATCAGATGACAGGGCCTACCAGGATTTGGGAATCTTGTAGACGTTTTACAGCTGGGTAAGATTCTTCTTTCTCTCTTGCTCGTGAAGAGCATTGAGTTCTCACTGTAGCTCCCTCCAGTAACCACGAGCACAACCGTTCCTTGATTTTAACTGGCGGCTTTATTCTGTAGATTTAGTCAGAATTATCACCTTCCGTGAGAACTATAAAGTAAATGAAAAATACAGTTAAGCATACTCTTACAACCTTATCTTACGAGTGACTTATTAGCTTGGTATAACTCTGAAGTGCTTACATACATAAACAGTTTAGCCGGCGCTATAACAGTATTAGATTAAACACATGAATAAAGGAAAAATACCTCATTGGCTGCTTATTACAGAAGGGAGGAAATCAAACTTCACACTTATTATTCCTGGCATGAATTCACGCTTCATCCTTAATTATTATAACGTTACCATCCTAACATATACGCTTCAAACTTTATGAACTACACCCGATGACATGAAAACTTAGCTAACACAGCGCGGGATTGCCTTCCCTCCAAAAGTGTGTTGCTACAATAAGAATCCCCGTTACAACAGTTATTAGCTACGTAGTTCCGCTTGTCTTATCATTTCCCTGCACAGCGGACACGTAAACAATTCAAACACAAAACAACGACATAACCTGTAAGTCTAACTGTCAGTTACACATTTACCTGGTTCCTTTTGAGACACAACGACCGGGTGAAACAACTGCTGGCTGAGTATGTTCAGGTATCACATTATATACTGTATTACTGTTACTATTTGATGCACATGCTACTTCACAATATCATATTGGAACTATAATTCAAAAATAACTAACTAAAATACATTTTTAGACAGTGATGGTGCTTGATGCTGCTGTGAACCATCACAAGTATATCTTTGTTGATGAAGCGGGCTTCAAACTGCCCAAAACTCATCGGCCAACGGGTGACCGTCCAAGTGCCTGGACAACGTGGGGGAAACATCTCCATGTGCGCAGCGATCTCTAAAGATGGTGTGGTAGGACGTAGGCCATTACTTGGATCATACAACACTGAACACCTCATTGTGTTTCTCAATTAAATTGAGCAGACCTGCCAAGGTGAAGGGGTCACCTAGGTCATTGAGTGGGACAATGTCGGATTCCACCGTGCAGAGGTGGTTCAGGCATGGTTTCGGGCCCATCCCCGATTCGTGACCCTGTTGGTTAATTTCTTCAACAAATGATCAGGTCTATATAATTATCAAACATACATTAGTAATGGAAAGGAAACACATACTCTTTGTTTAAGTATTAAAATGATCCTTTAGTAATACAATTGTAGGCAGAAGTTGGTACAGAGTACAGTATATGATAGCTCTCCCCAGGTTCTGCAAAATGTCTAAGACATCCTGTAACTCATATAGCCTCTCCCAGTCCTCCTTGCGTGAGTTTCCCTGGCAACAACATTTTAATAAATCTAACCTCCCCCTGACAGCAGCAACCATCTTATCAGTAATTTTTTCAGCATGGAGGTAGAAGTTGTACGATCACCATCTCCATGAGCGTGCCATCTCCACCCTCCTTCTGGCCATGGATGAGGCATTCGACGACATCAATGCAGACCAATGTCAAGCTTGGATTTGCAATGCCAAAAGGTTTTCCCACCGTGCATAAATATTGAGGACATTCACTGTGATGTGGATGAGTATTTATGGCTAAATGTTTTATTTTCATTAATTTAATTTGTTATATTTAATCTTACATTCGATTACAGACAGTAAACCTATGTTACAATTATATCTGAAAAATAACGTGATTTTTGCATGAATGATTGTAGTCTTCTGTTGTCTTCATTGATCACACCTTTGGTTACACTTTGGTTAGATATTATGGAAATTATAGATTTTCTGTCAATTTTGTTGGGTAATGTAAGTGTATTGCCTACTGTAAGAACACAAACTCACTTCTGTCATTTTTAGCACACTCTTATCCAGAGCGACTTACAGTAGTGAGTTCATAATTTTTTTTGTACTAATCCCTGTGGGAATTAAACTCACAATCCTGGCTTTTTAAGCGCCATGCTCTACCAACTGAGTCAGATAACGCTGTGACTAGTGTTAAGTCAGGTTATCTGAACTCCCGTTGATGTTACACACAAATTATTCCTGCAATTTCTTTTGAGAGGAAACAAGAGAAAGACATTGCTGTGGGTATAATACAGTTATAACATTGTTCCCCTTTTTTTGTTTCATAATTCGTAAAAAGTTTAGCATGCAGCTGTAAGAGTTTGGATATAACATTTTGTCAAAAATCATTAATATCTGTAGATGGTTTGCAGGGCCGGCTCCAGCCTAAGATATCACTAACATGGCATAAGTCATGGCAAAATGTGTAGAATTGCAGAAAATTTGCTTTAAAACTGCAAAAATGTCACTTTGCCCAATGACAAAATGCGTAGAATTGCATAGACATTTTTGGGATATTGAAAAATGTTCTCTCCGCCCAATGGCAATGTGTAGAACTGCAGAACACTTGCTTTAAAACTGCTAGATTTTCTCATGGCAAAATGTGTAGAATTGCAGGAAATTAACTTAACAAACGTACACTAAAGAAATTGGCCCACTTGGTGGAGGGCCCCCCAACCCTATCTCACCTAGGGCCCCCAAAAGGCTAGAGCAGGCCCTGATGCTTTGACTCTCTAAATCACCATCATAATTAAATCCCCATCAGACATTTTGGGAAAAGTTAACACTAATGTCTAAGATTGTATCAATAAAACTGACATAGAACTGGAAAAGATTAATGGGTGGTTCCTTTCTCTCTCACTCTCTCTATCCGTCTAACAGCTAAACAAATCAGTCCACCAGTTCTTCCGTAGTCCACCTGTCTTCTACACTCAAACACCCCCTTGTGGCTGACATGGGAATCATAGCTCAAGAGCTGTGGATTCTTTGAGAAACAGGAGACAGAAACTGGAGTGAGGAGTTTTTCTTGACCATTTGATCTGACCATTTAAAACTGTACCTTACTGTACCCTGTAGTTTCAGTAAACTATAACAAAGGCCAAAAGTTTTTCCAGGTCAGATATTTTTTTCTGAGCCCTACTAACCTACACTTGGACTATACGACTATACCAGTAGTAGTAGACTGAGCCAAATATGATAGCCAACTGATAAGGCTTGACAAAACTAAATATGGTTTGGTATAAATTATGTAGAAACTGCTTCTCCAATATAAATCCCTGATCACGTTTGTAGATGATGTCATGGCACCATTGGCTAGATAAGCAAATGTGCTGGTTTGAGTGGTAAGGCGAAAGCAACTGACTGTAGACGGAAGTTGAGGAATGAAGTAGGTGAAGTGCATTTGCGACAGCCGAAAGTCGGATACTGATGTGGTTTTCCAACAGCAAGGCTCAGTGAAACATGGCAGTGTTGCCATTGTTAATTACATTTGTACTTTATAATGTCAAAATTAACACATATTCAACCCTCACACACTCACAAACTGAAAAAATACACTGAGTGTTCAAAACATCAGTAAACCTTCCTAATATTGAGTTGCACCCTCTTTTGCCCTCAGAACAGCCTCAATTGGCCGAGACTTGGACTCTATGTAACGGATGTGAAATGGCTCGCTAGTTAGCGGGTACGCGCTAGTAGCGTTTCAATCAGTTACGTCACTTGCTCTGAAACCTATTAGTAGTGTTGCCCCTTGCTCTGCAAGGGCCGCGGCTTTTGTGGAGCGATGGGTAACGACGCTTCGTGGGCGACCGTTGTTGATGTGTGCAGAAGGTCCCTGGTTCGCGCCCGTGTCGGGGCGAGGGGACGGTTTAAAGTTATACTGTAACATTGATCCCGTTGACCCGGATCACTGGTTGCTGCGGAAAAGGAGGAGGTTGAAAGGGGGGTGAGTGTAACGGATGTGAAATGGCTAGCTAGTTAGCGGGTACGCGCTAGTAGCGTTTCAATCAGTTACGTCACTTGCTCTGAAACCTATTAGTAGTGTTGCCCCTTGCTCTGCAAGGGCCGTGGCCTTTGTGGAGCGATGGGTAACGATGCTTCGTGGGTGTCAGTTGTTGATGTGTGCAGAGGGTCCCTGGTTCGCGCCCGTGTCGGGGCGAGGGGACGGTTTAAAGTTATACTGTTACATTGATGCTGTTGACCCGGATCACTGGTTGCTGCGGAAAAGGAGGAGGTTGAAAGGGGGGTGAGTGTAACGGATGTGAAATGGCTAGCTAGTTAGCGGGTACGCGCTAGTAGCGTTTCAATCAGTTACGTCACTTGCTCTGAAACCTAGAAGTAGGGTTGCACCTTGCTCTGCAAGGGCCGCAGCTTTTGTGGAGCGATGGGTAACGACGCTTCGTGGGTGTCAGTTGTTGATGTGTGCAGAGGGTCCCTGGTTCGCGCCCGTGTCGGGGCGAGGGGATGTACTAAAGTTATACTGTTACATCTACAAAGTGTTGAAAGCTTCCCACAGTTATGTCAAGTTGGCTGGATGTCCTTTGGGTGGTGGACCATTCTTGATACACACGTAAAACTAATAGGTGTGGAAAACCCAGCAGCATTGCAGTTCTTGACACCCTCAAACCGGTGTGCCAAACACCTACTGCCATACCCAATTATTTAAAATAACCAGGCATCCTCTACTGATGGGATGAGGTCAATATCCTTCCAGTCCCGGTTGAAATATTATCGATTATGTTGGTTCCAAGATGGCAGCATGTCAAGTCGTTTGTCTGTGACTAGTACATTTTAACCTACTAATAATCTATTTATTTATGGTTGCGTAACTTCCTTGTTGTGTGGTGCAAACTATATTGTTTTTGCTGGTGTAAAGATCACGGGTCCTCCTCAACTCGGCACTTCATTACTTGAAGTTTACCAAAGTAACCCTATCTCTGGCTGGCCTGAGTTCCTCCATCGTCCGCGGAGTGTCTTGTCCAAGCTGCTCGTTTTTGCTCTTCGCCTGGCTGTCAGTGGCAGCTCAACCCGTTCTCTCTATCTCCCTCAACACCCAATCTACTCACACGCGCAATCACATTGACTCACATACACGCTGTCCCTCTCTCTCCTTACCTTCGTTGGCCTCTTATTTTTTTGTCCGAGAAAATTACAATTTACGTGGTATTGCTTTGTGCACTGACTTTACTGAACACTGGAGAAAACGAACATTGTCGCTGGGTGAGTACATCTGACAATGTGCTCTCCCGTCCATTAGACATTTTGTCTGCAGGAACTCGCTCTTTTTTACTCGGTCCACTCGTCCAAGTGCCGATGCATTTGTGGCATGATGTGAACAGTACGAATTTGTGTCACTACCAAAGTCTAATGGTTTTAAATGACTGTTTTGTATTGTCTGGAAACTCACTTGTAGAATTCGCTTGCAGGAGGTCTCTTAAAAATGAGAAGCCGTGCAATGTTATTAAACAGAGGTGCCTAGTTATTCTTCTTTTGTTGATATCAGGTAACGTGCAACCTAACCCTGGCCCTGATATGCAATGTCTCCAAACCCCCTCTGATTTTAAATCAAGATCTGGTTTTGGTATTTTTCATTTAAATGTACGTAGCCTGTTGTCAAAAATTGATGGGGTTAGGATTTGGGCTAAATCAACTGATGCTTATGTAATTGTGTTTTCTGAAACCTGGCTCAGCAAGTCTGTTTTTGATAAGGATATTTTTTTAAGTGGTTACAATGTTTATCGCACTGATCGGGTTAAGAAAGGTGGGGGGTGTGGCTATATATGTAAAATCTAAATTCCATGTAAGTGTGGCAAAGTCTGAAACTATTTGTAAACAGTTGGAATTTCTTGCTTTGAATATTGAGGTTTCAAAGGGCCTCTCTATATCTGTGACTGGCTGTTATAGACCCCCCTCTGCTCTCGTGATGCATTTTCTACTTTGACACACCTTATGTCTAAACTTCTTTACAGTGAAATGATCTTGATTGGTGATCTCAACTGGTGTTGGTTAAAGCCTGTGTCTGATGATTTAAAAATGTTTTGTAATTCTATGAATCTTACCCAGTTGATTAACTCACCCACTCGCCCAAATCTTAAATGCCCAGATAAATCTACCCTGATTGATTTGATATTGACAAATGTTCCACATAAATATTCTGCGGTTGGTGTTTTTTGTAATGATTTAAGTGACCATTGTGCTGTTGTTGCTGTTAGAAATACTAAGGTTCCAAAGACAAACCCACATTTTATTCGTAAGAGAAATGTGAAGTGTTTTAATGAGCAGGTTTGTTTTATTTTGACTGGAGCAAGATTGAGCTTATCCCTGATGTGGAAACTGCCTGGATATTCTTTCATTATGTTTTTTTCCAAATAGTAAACAAACATGCCCCATTCCGCAGGTTCAGGGTTAAAGGGCGGGATAATCCATGGTTTTCTTCTGAGCTGTCTTGTATTATTCACGACCGTAATCTAGCCCGGGCTAAAGCAAGGAAATCTTGTTCTGATGCTGATTGGCTTATTTTTAGGCGGTTAAGAAACAAGTGTTCTTTTCTTCTCAGGAAGGCCAAGTCTGAATATTTTATGTCTGTTACCACTGATAACCTGAATGACCCTAGAAAGTTTTGGAATGCTATTAAGTCTATGTCTGGTAACAGTAATGTTAATGAATTACCGTCATGTGTTTTGAAGGACTCTGTTGCTATTGTAACGGATGTGAAATGACTAGCTAGTTAGCGGTGGTCCGCGCTAATAGCGTTTCAATCGGTTACGTCACTCGCTTTGAGACCTTGAAGTAGTGGTTCCCCTTGCTCTGCAAGGGCCGCGGCTTTTGTGGAGCGATGGGTAACGATGCTTCGTGGGTGACTGTTGTTGATGTGTGCAGAGGGTCCCTGGTTCGCGCCCGGGTCGGGGCGAGGGGACGGACTAAAGTTATACTGTTACACTAGATATGACAAAACTGAAATGCTGAATTGTTTCAATGAGCACTTTGTATCATCTGGTAGGCTGTTTGATTCATTGTCCTCTGTCTCTGTACAACCCTGTGTGGATGAACCAGTGTCCTCTGTCTCTGTACAACCCTGTGTGGATGAACCAGTGAGAGCTGGTCAAACTTTTAGCTTTTTGCCATTCTCAGTGCAGGTGGTACATAAAGCTCTGAAATCCTTAGATCAAAGAAAGCCTGCAGGTCCTGATCTTTTGGATCCCTGCTTTTTAAATCTGGCAGCTGATTTCATAGCTGAACCACTTACATATCTGTTCAATCTAACCCTGGAATGTAATGAAATTCCAAAGATCTGGAAATCAGCATTTGTCCTACCACTTTTAAAAGGGGGAGATCCAACTCTTTTAAATAATTATAGGCCAATCTCAAAGCTGTCACCCCTGGGGAAAATACTTGAAACCCTTGTAAGTGAACAGCTAAAAGAGTTTTTATTTACTAACTCTATTTTATCAATGTACCAATTGGGCTTCAGGAAGAAGCATAGCACAATTACAGCAGCCATGAAGGTTTTAAATGATATCACTGAAGCCCTTGACAAAAAACAGCACTGTGTCTCACTTTTTATTGATCTCTCTAAGGCTTTTGATACAGTTGATCATGCTATACTAAGGCAGAAATTGTTGAGTGTAGGTCTTTCGGAGCATGCAGTTGCATGGTTTGCTAACTATCTGTCTGATAGAACTCAGTGCACTCAATTTGATGGGCTTATGTCTGTTAAATTGTCTGTCCTGAATGGTGTGCCCCAAGGCTCTGTACTTGGTACTCTCTTATTCACTATTTATATAAATGATTTAGACAAAAATGTCCAAAATGCACAACTTCATTTTTATGCTGATGATACTGTTATTTACTGTTGTGCCTCGTCTCTTACAAAAGCTTTCCAAAACTTGCAAACTGCTTTTTATACTGTTCAACATACCTTGTGTCAATTGAAGCTTATCCTCAATACTGACAAAACTAAACTAATGGTGTTTTCTAATGCAAGAAATAGACCTCTGAACCTTTCACCTATTACTACCTGTCAGCGCAAGGAGATTGAGGTTGTAACCTCATATAAATATCTTGGAATTCTAATTGATGACGGCCTCTCTTTTAAATTGTATATTCAACAACTTACAAAAAAATTGAAGCTGAAATTGGGATGTTATTTTAGGAATAAGGCCTGTTTTTCTTTTGAAGCCAGAAGGAGGCTAGTATCAGCTACATTTATGCCTTTACTAGACTATGGGGATATTTTATATATGAATGCTTCCGCTCAGTGTTTGAGATCAATTGACACTCTTTACCATGGCACTTTGAGATTTATTTTAAACTGCAAAACCCTTACGCACCACTGCACTTTGTATACCAGGGTTGGCTGGCCTTCTCTAGTCACTCGTAGGCTCAGTCACTGGTATACTTTTATTTACAAAGCCATTTTGGGTTTACTACCTTTTTATTTGGGCATTTTTATTGTTCAGAAATGTGGTGGGTACTCTCTTCGTTCGCTGGACTTTATCCTGCTAACTGTTCCAAATGTCCGAACTGAATTTGGTAAAAGGTCTTTTATGTACTCTGCGCCATCGTCTTGGAACACCTTACAAAATAATTTTCAACTGGAAGAACTTGTCCCGATTGGTGTTTTTAAATCACTGATGAAGGATTTTGAGGCTGATTCCCTGACCTGTCAATGTTTTTAATTTGCTGTTTTTGATTTTGTTATACTCTTGTGAATTCAATGGTTTTTACTAGATTACTTGTAGTTTTTCATGTTGTCTGTCTGTAATTTTTGTAATGACTTGGTGCTGCCTATCTTGGCCAGGACGCTCTTGAAAAAGAGATTTTAAATCTCAATGAGCCCTTCCTGGTTAAATAAAGGAAAAATAAAATAAAAAGGCACTTAAGTATTTTGTCTTGCCCATTCACCCTTTGAATAGCACACAAACATAATCCATGTCTCAATTGTCTCAAAGGTTAAATAAGGATTTTTAAGCCGTCTCCTCTCCTTCATCTACACTGATTGAAGTGAATTCAATAAGGGATCATAGCTTACACCTGGATTCACCTGGTCAGTCTATGTCATGGAAAGAGCAGGTGTTCCTAATGTTTTGTACACTCAAGTGTATGTGTGTACATTGTACAATCAATTGGTGAGAGACAGAGCCTCAAATATCACATTCATTTGTACATATCCACTCTACACGTGAATTGCAACAAAGTTGGTTCATGTTTCAGTCACATCTTTGGTCAGGTTCTTGTGTCAAACAAAAACACCCTAATGATTGGTTCACAATAGAGCTTCCCACAATGCAGCCGATGGTTGCAGGAGGAAGTCGGTGAAGAGCAACTGCAGAACACTTACAATTGACTGCAGTCAAAACATCATGACCTTTGATCACATGATTTATGTAAAGTTCATGCAGTTGACATGTAGGCGCAAGTAGGACAATTTTTGTCCCCATAATGCAACACACTTTGAAAGACTTCACAAAAGTGATCGGCTCAAATATGCCCATTGACTACCAGTCTGCTTGGCAAGCGTCCCCGGAAGTCTTGCGATGTTGGGCCTCTGGGTTTAGAACTGCGATAATACTGTATAGTCTGTACTCACCACAACCAGAGTAGCTAAATGATAGAAACCTCAGTTTCTCTACAAAGAATCATAGTGTTTGACCAAAACTAATTTCCACTCATGAATCACACATTCTGTAATGCAGCCCTAATCCAACAACCACAGGAGCATTCTATAGGCTTGGTCAAACACAGGGAACAGTGTTATGTGTCATTTAGCCAATAATAATTGGTGTGTTCGAGCGGTAAGCCTAGCGAAGCCGACTAGAAACGAAGCCGACAATAGATGAAAGTCGGCGAATGAAGTCGGTGGAGGTACATCTGCGACAGCCAAAAGTCGGACACTAGTTGTTTTCCAACAGCAAGGCTCAGATCAACATGGCAGTGCCAACATAGCTTTAATGTATAAATTATTTTAAAAATAAACGTTTCCCTACCCCCATATCACACACTCAAACTGAAAACGTGTGTACAATTAATTGGTTAGAGAGAGGTTTCAAATATCCCTTTCATTTGTATCCCCTGTAGCTTTAGAATCACAACAAAGTTGGTTCCTGTTTCAGCCGTGTCTTTGGCCACGTCCGCTTGGGTCAAACAAAAATACCATAATGATTGATGACAAATAGTGTCTGCCACAATGAAGGTGATGGCTGCATGGTGCAGTTGGTGAGAAACAACAACATAAAGGTGAACATCAAAACTTGCATGACCTTTAATCACATGATTTTTGTTTTCATGCAGTCAGCATGTAAGTCTGACAACCATAATGCAACACACTTTGAAAGGTGGTGATCATCGATTTGACAAAAGAGATTACCTCTGTCTAGGGCCAGATTATTCCCATTTTGAGCCAGTCACAAATCTTAGATTAATTTCCAGTTCAGGAAGTACAATCATGTGAACAAATGAGTTGATGAAATTAGGTTCATGCCGGATATACAGGCAACTGCCAAAATAAAGGAAACACCAACATGAAGTGTCTTAATAGAATGTTGGGCCAGCACGAGCTAGAACAGCTTCAATGCTCTTTAGCATTGATTCTACAAGTGTCTGGAACATTCTTCCTCCAAAAATTCCATAATTTGGTGTTTTGTTGATGGTGGTGGAAAATGCTGTTTCAGGCACCGCTCCAGTATCTCCCAGAAGTATTCAATTGGGTTTTAGTATTTGGTATTTTATTACGATCCCCATTAGCTGTTGCGAAAGCAGCAGGGGTTCCTGGGGTCCACACAAAACATGAAACACGACATAGTACAGAACATTAATAAACAAGAAGAGCTCAAGAACAGAACAGAAAAAATATAAACACAACATGTGAAGTGTTAGTCCCATGTTCCAAATAAAAGATCCGAGAAATGTTCCATATGCACAAAAAGCTTATTTCTCAAATTTTGTGCACAAATTTGATTACATCCCTGTTAGTGAGCATTTCTCCTTTGCCAAGATAATGCATCCACCTGACAGGTGTGGCATAACAAGAAGCTGATTAACCCTTGTGTTGTCTTAAGGGTAAAAAATGACCGCCACTATGTTTAACAGCAGGGAAATCCCTCTAAATGATATTTTTTCAACTTGAAATTTGATGTTTTTTTCCTAGAGTGACCCCAACATTAGAAAGAGTGAAACATCCTGGAGATCCTGGAGATGACAAATTTGGAGGATTTCCGTAAATATGGAGACAACTGGAAAAGAATGGATTAGATTGGCCTGCGTGCCTACACAGGGCTGCTAATTTTAACGGGTGTATACATAGGTACCGAGGCGAGGCTACATGTAGTCTCTGGGATGCACACATTCTCAAGAATGTTACGATTTGATAACTGTGAGTCAAGACCTGCAAGACGTGTGAGAGACAAACTGGCGGCCATAAGAGAGGTCTGGGAGAAATGGGTGGAGCGTCTGCCATACCTCTACAACCCTGGGCCTGAAGTAACAGTGGATGAGCAACTGGTTCCATTCAGAGGTTTAAAAAAAAAAAAAAAACATATCTGTAATGGAAGTGATTTTCACTGTTCATTTTATTATGTATTGCTGTAATATCATTGATTTATGTGATTGTTTTCTGTGATACTGATACTAATTACTGATAGTTATCTCTTTTGTCAAAAGGTCGCTGTCCTTTCTGGCAGTATACAGTCATGGCCAAAAGTTTTGAGAATGACACAAATATTAATTTCCACAAAGTTTGCTGCTTCATTATTTTTAGATATTTTTGTCAGATGTTACTATGGAATACTGAAGTATAATTACAAGCATTTCATAAGTGTCAAAGGCTTTTATTGACAATTACATGAAGTTGATGCAAAGAGTCAATATTTGATCTGTTGAACCTTCTTTTTCAAGACCTCTGCAATCCGCCCTGGCATGCTGTCAATTAACTTATGGGCCACATCCTGACTGATGGCAGCCCATTCTTGCATAATCAATGCTTGGAGTTTGTCAGAATTTGTGAGTTTTTGTTTGTCCACCCGACTCTTGAGGATTGACCACAAGTTCTCAATGGGATTAAGGTCTGGGGAGTTTCCTGGCCATGGACCCAAAATATCTATGTTTTGTTCCCCGAGCCACTAAGTTATCACTTTTGCCTTATGGCAAGGTGCTCCATCGTGCTGGAAAAGGCATTGTTCGTCACCAAACTGTTCCTGGATGGTTGGGAGAATTTGCTCTCGGAGTGTTTGTACCATTCTTATTCATGGCTGTGTTCTTAGGCAAAATTGTGAGTGAGCCCACTTCCTTGGCTGAGAAGCAACCCCACACATGAATGGTCTCAGGATACTTTACTGTTGGCATGAGACAGGACTGATGGTAGCGCTCACCTTGTCTTCTCCGCACAAGCTTTTTTCCGGATGCCCCAGACAATCGGAAAGGGGATTCATCAGAGAAAATGAGACGGTCCTGGCGCTTCCTGGACTTTCTTGGGCGCCCTGAAGCCTTCTTCACAACAATTGAACCGCTCTCGTTGAAGTTCTTGATGATCCGATAAATGGTTGATTTAGGTGCAATCTTACTGGCAGCAATATCCTTGCCTGTGAAGCCCATTTTGTGCAAAGCAATGATGACGGCACGTGTTTCCTTGCAGGTAACCATTGTTGACAGAGGAAGAACAATGATTCCAAGCACCACCCTCCTTTTAAAGCTTCCAGTCTGTTATTCAAACTCAATCAGCATGACAGAGTGATCTCCAGCCTTGTCCTCGTCAACACTCACACCTGTGTTAACGAGAGAATCACTGACATGATGTCAGATGGTTCTTTTGTGGCAGGGCTGAAATGCAGTGGGAATGTTTTTTGGGGATTCAGTTAATTTGCATGGCAAAGAGGGACTTTGCAATTAATTGAAATTCATCTGATCACTCTTCATAACATTCTGGAGTATATGCAAGTTGCCATCATACAAACTGAGGCAGCAGGCTTAATATTTGTGTCATTCTCAAAACCTTTGGCCACGACTGTATGCCCAGCAAGCCAGCAAAGTATGGCATCAAGATATGGGTGGCCTGTGACGCACAATTCAGCTACGCTTGGAAGATGCAAGTCTACCCAGGGAAGCCGACCAATGAAGGACCGGAGAAAAAACAGGGGATGCAGGTTGTGCTTGATGTGACAGATGGACAGAAGGGGGCACAATGTCACGTGACAATTTCTTCACCTCTTGTGAACTCAGCCAGCAGCTCCTGAAGAGGAAGATCACCATGGTTGGCACAGTTAGAAAGAACAAGCCAGAGCTCCCCCTGCACTCCTCGCAACAAGGGGAAGAGAGGCCTTCTCATCAAAGTTTAACTCCACCCACACCACCACTCTAGTTTCTTACCTCCCAATGACTTCCCGCTGGCCCCTGGTCATCTTCCATAACATCATTGATGTGTCCTCATACAATGCCTTCGTGATATGGAACAAGATCAACACCAACCTGGATGCCTGATGAGCGGAACAAGAGGAGGGTGTTCCTGGAGCATCTGGGAAAGGCACTTATAACCCCACACATTCAAACAAGGGAGCGCCTCTCCCTCACAGCAGTCTCTGCAGTGCTTGTGAAAGCTGTTCAGGGGGCTGAATCTTGTCCTGATCCACCTGAGGCTGCAGCTGGGGCAGACGAGAGGAGGAGATGCCAATTCTGCCCCCCAAAGAAGGACTGTAAAACAAATACTATGTGCTGCACATGTGAGAAATACATCTGCAAAGTCCATGCACACACACTTGCATACTGTCCTACATGTGCTAATTAGAGTTGATTGATTTCTGTTCTTCATGTTTTTGTTTTGTATATATTATCTTATTTTATTCTTATTTATTGTTGTTGTTTATACACATTGTGGGTGTGGGCAATGGTTAAAAAAATGGGAGAAGACTAGTATTTTGTAGTTGAATTCCTCATTGTACAGTATAGATACTTTCTTAGGCTATACAAGTGCTATCTCTTGCTAAAAAATGTATGTTTACACCTATGCAGTACCTTTAGCAATAATAATAATAGTAATAAACCTATACTATAGTAAAGAAAACAATTATGACAGGTGTGTTGTAATGAAAATGAGTGGTGTCCACTGATTAAATGCAGTCTTCCTGCATTGTGAAGAGGGAAAACACAGATATTCACAACGTTTGTGATGAATGACAGGTTGTTTCTTTATGCAAAATAGATTCGGGTTTTAAAATTAAATTATGTTGCTTTATTTTAGGGGTTTAGTGAAGGCGGGTCATTTTTTACCCTTAGGACAAGGGGAGTATACAGAATGTTAAGACTACACAAGGGTTAAACAGCATGATCATTTAACAGGTGCATCTTGTCCTGGGGACAATAAAAGGCCATTCTAAAATGTGCAGTTTTGTCACACAACACAATCCCACAGATGTCTCAAGTATTGAGGGAGCATGCAATTGACATGCTGACTGCAGGAATGTCCACCAGAGCTGTTGCCAGAGAATTTAATGTTAATTTCATAAGCCGCCTCCAACATTGTTTTAGAGAATTTGTCAGTACGTTCAACAGGCCTCACAACTGCAGACCTTATGTAACCACACCAGCCCAGGACCTTCGACATCGTCTTCTTCACCTGTGGGATTGTCTGAGAGCAGCCACCCGGACAGCTGATGAAACCTAGGACTATTTCTGTTTGTAATAAAGCCCTTTTGTGGGGAAAAACTAAGTCTGATTGGCTGGGCCTGGCTCCCCAGTGGGTGGGCCTATGCCCGCCCAGGCCCACCCATGGCTGCGTCCCTGCCCAGTCATGTGAAATCCATAGATGAGGGCCTAATTTATTTATTTAAATTGACTGATTTCCTTTTATGAACTGTAACTCAATAAAATCATTGAAATTGTTGCATTTTGCATTTATATTTTTGTTCAGTATTGAAATAATATAGCCCAAATAATTCATGTTCCTTCTTAGGCTCCCTGTCTGGCTTCTGACCTATTTAGACTGTTTATATGCTGTTTAATACGACATGTAGCCTATTTGAAATGATGAGCGCTTCTTAAAGTCACCTTTTCCTGTTTATTAAAATAGTTTTTATTAAAATCATATGGTTTGGTTTCAAAACTTCAAAACAAAAATGGTAGGTCCAGTTAGTCACACAAATAGATGGGGCTTGGTTAAATTGTGATTTTAATGAATGGAGCAAATTTGGAGCAGCATTTTTTTTTCTTTTTTTCTTTGAGCAATGACATGCTGACTGCAGGAATGATTCCGACCATCACCCCTGGTGAGACAAAACCGCGACTCGTCAGTGAAGAGCACTTTTTGCCAGTCCTGTCTGGTCCAGCGATGGTGGTATTGTGCCCATAGGCGACGTTGTTGCCGGTGATGTCTGGTGAGGACCTGCCTTACAACAGGCCTACAAGCTCTCAGTCCAGCCTCTCTCAGCCTATTGCGGACAGTCTGAGCACTGATGGAGGGATTGTGCATTCCTGGTGTAACTCGGGCAGTTGTTGTTGCCATCCTGTACCTGTCCCACAGGTGTGATGTTCAGATGTACCGATCCTGTGCAGGTGTTGTTACACTACGATCAGCTGTCCATCCTGTCTCCCTGTAGCGCTGTCTTAGGCGCCTCACAGTACGGACATTGCAATTTGTTGCGCTGGCCACATCTGCAGACCTCATGCCTCCTTGCAAATCAAATCAAAGTTTATTTGTCACGTGCACCAAATACAACAGCTGTAGACCTTACAGTGAAATGCTTACAGTTACAAATAACGCAAAAAACCCCACATAATAGCACAATTGGTTGGGCTCCTGTAAAACTTCTGCCATTTCTTCCAGCGCCATTTTTAATCAGCATGCAGATGAGCAGGGACCCTGGGCTATCTTTCTTTTTGTGTTTTTCAGAGTCAGTAGAAAGGCCTCGTTAGTGTCCTAAGTTTTCATAACTGTGACCTTAATTGCCTACCGTCTGTAAGTTAGTGTCTTAATGACTGTTCCACAGGTGCATGTTCATTAATTGTTGATGGTTCATTGAATAAGCGTGGGAAACAGTGTTTAAACCCTTTACAATGAAGATCTGGATTTTTACTAATTATCTTTGAAAGACAGGATCCTGAAAAAGGGAGTTTAGAGTTCAGAAAGTAGAACAGAAGTGTCATGGACAAACTCATTTTAATTAGATCAGGTAGGTGTGTTTTAACTGTTGCCAAATAATGACATGAACATATATTGTCGAACCCAGGCCACCTGCACCAATGCCCATGTCACGTATAATGATAGACAGGCACAGGAATACAAAATAATTTTTTATTTCTCTACCCAAAATAGAGTACGTCATGAACATGACAAACCCCAAAACAAACACGTGTATATATATAAAACACGTGGCTATAACCCAAACAAAGAGCGAGGTGTGAACCTCTAATAAGTACACGGGACGAGACCCGTAATAACAAGTGCACACTAACACGAAAGCCGATACAACAGAGCACAGGTACTCACAAGACCAACGGACATGGAACAATAATAAGCAAGGACAATGTGGAACAGATGGCACATATATACACATACTAATCAGGGATAATGGGAAACCGGGTGTGCGTAATGAGACAAGACAGTCCAGGGTTGGTGGTAATGATCCAGTTCAGTGACACCTAGAAGGCCGTGACGTAGACCTCTGGAGCTGGTGAACGGAATGAGCAGTAGTACCGGGGGAATCCGTGACAGCCCAATGCCCTAACCACTGTCCCAATAAGGGATATCTCTAAGGAATGTGCATATTGGGCCAGTACTTTTACACCCAGTCAGAAGAAACCCTAACCCTTTTTTCCCTAGGCACTTATGTCAATTATCATTAAAACAGGTTAACATGCCCCATCAACATTAGACAACCATGTTCTGTGTATGTTTGGTGGGACGTTGATGGAATATTCTCCTAATCCACAGAAAACTGGACACATGAATGTTCTTGCAACGTTCCCATGAAATGTGTCTAGAACATTAATATCTTAAATTTGGAGAACATGGTAACTACGTTCTGGGTAAATTCTATTTGACATTAAGGGAAAGGTCTCTTGGAAACATTCCTTGCACATAACAGGAGCATTCCTATGGAAATGTTATATGACCTAAAGTTGTGGGAACGTTTGTTGTTAGCTGGGTACAAGTTATTTTGAGGTTGAGGGGGGCACTATTCACTATTCAAAATCTGTGTGAATTTCTATGATACAACTGTGGCTTGGAGGTTTTGGCTAGTTCATGTTACAGATGCTCCCCTAGGCTTCTGCTCTTTGAAGCCTGATGAGCTCATTTTTACAGCCTGATGCTATTTACCTCAGTAAAACAGTTGATTTCCAAATGTTATGTTATGACTTGATTACGGCCTGGGGCATACAGTGGACAGCAATCATCCATGACCACATGATGATATGGTTTATCCTAATAATACACTACATTAATGACAGTGTCTCCTTACATTCATCACACTCTGGTCAATTTATCCTACAGTACAGAACATGTTGTCAAAGTAAAGTTACTTTAAGATTGAATTATCCCACAGGATTATAGAGACTGCAAACATCTGGTCACAAGAAGTGACATTTTCCCTCCCTCTCTGTCATCCTTCCCTGACATAAAGGTCAAAGTTCAACAAAAGTCAGCCAGGAGTAACTGAGGAGTTAAAGTGTAGGTGTGGACTTTGACTGACTGCTGAGGAAAAGCAGAGAGTCGGGGAGCTACAGTAACACCTATGGATGACAGAGTGGGAAGGTGGTTATTACCAGGTGTGAAGTTGTAAATACCGTTTGGATGCATTAACGTGCTCTGAACTCGTTGAGAAATACTGATTGGCTAATTCTCAACAAGCTGCGTCAACCATTAACTTAAAGTACAGCTATCATGCTTGTAAACAAATTATAGTGTTCAAAAACAATATTAATAGACTGCTTTTTATAATAAATATGGTCACATTTAACTGCCAAAAATGATGTTATGGAGGTAATTTCCTTAGTAGGTGACGTCAGAGGTCAGCATGTGGGAAAAGTCGGAGCTCAGGGATAATAGACGAGTTCCTCACTCGTAATTACCAGTTGGGGGGGCGTTCAAGTGGATCTTCCCCAGTTGTATATGTGGTAAATACCACCTTTCCACTTCCTCTCCACTTTGAAAACAAGACATGACTGAGAAACAGTGCAATGAGGGTTTTGTGATGTGTTGTAACAAATCTGCCTTTGGTAAGCTGGCTATGATGACTTCTTTGATCGTTTAGACTGCGGAGCATTGTCGCCTTGGTGGCTAAAGGGTTCGGAGTTTGATTCTTCATGTTCTTGCAAACAATACCCCCAAATTTGCAGCAATATATACCTCACACAGGCAACTCAGCCAATTTTACTCACCAACTCTTACTTTTAAAACATGACTTTCCTTATACCTGTGTCCCAAAATCCAACCTCAAGCACCAGTGTGAGAACTTGACCTTGTGGAACGATTTGGGAAACATTTCCAGGCCTTGTCCTTCCACAATTGGTGCCTCCGACAGGGAAGAGGAATGTGTTCAGCTGGAGATAGAGGCCTGCAGGAAAATACTCCTCAGGATTAAAACTCAATACAAGTTTATACATCTACACTAGTCTGTTTTAAATCACACTGTATTGGTTCTAATCACACCATTTCTGAGTCTTGACTTGTAAGAGCCTATGTAAAATAAATGAATGATATATGAATGAAATTAATGATGAATCATCAATGAATGAAATGTGTGTGTGTGCGTGCATGCGTGAGTGTAGAGTATACATACAGTATACATACTGACATTGAGATTGCAAGACACTAGGATCCACATGGTGCAGACGGTGAACATCAACCGATGCTGCAATCATATGAACAGTGTATTTCGAGGGTCAGACCAGTTCTGTAACCACAAACTGGAGAAAACATTTTGAAATAAAAAACAAACACATGCTTTTTCATTAGATAAAGTCAGGTAGGCCTACAACAGCCTCTGTATCAAAATGTTTTCTCATGTACTGAACAATACCAAGACCAGCCCCTCCAGACCCAGACAGGTCAAAAAATTATATGCATAATTCTCTTTAAAGGCAGGGAGAGGGTGTGTTGGTGGAATGGTGAGTCCATCGTTCCAGTGTGTGGGAAGACCACCCAGTTCTACCCCAGCTCCGCTCTGGGAAATTTAAATAAAGTTTCATTGTGGGACTCACTTCCAACTAGGAAACCTGGCCCAGCTGCCAAAACTATCCCTGTTATTTACTACTATGCTGTAGAAAGTATGGCTCTGAGGCTTATTTGTCATTCATACCAAACGTGTTTACAACTGAGCTTTAAAGACATGCTCCGGAACTTTGGAGACTACTAAACTGGATGTGTCAATGTGTAGTTCATACATGCATAATCTATGAGGTAAAACAGAATTACGGTTTTACCTCAATTAGCCACTAAATCCCTAGTTTGAAAGCAACTGTTTTTCTGGAAGCTGGCCTGCGCCATTTTCCCTACATTGTCCCCCACGTGGGCCAGCCCAATAGAAATTAGAGTTGAACCAATGAACTTCAGCCCCTCGCCATACGAGTGACCGCTAGCAAGATGCACATCATGCACCCACAGCAGAGAGAGAAATGATGAGAGAGAGCAATGAAGTTATGTAAGTCTACCAATGGAAACTGAATGGGAACTCAAAGTCTGAGATAACAGGAAAAATGTTGTACCCAAGGACCCCGTATGGGGTTAAGAACCATTACACATGATGACGTACATCTATCTATTAGGCTGAAGTGCCCAAAGTCTCTGAGTGTTGTGCCACAAGGTTGGACATTCAGCTTGGTTTGAAAGGAGGCTTTGCCAAGGTAACAACATTTCTCCCTTTCCCTTGTACTCTCCCTAATTGAGTCTTGTATTATGGAGGGTGAATTCCACAAGCATACAAAGAGGGGATTATTCCTCCTGGCCATAGACTCACTAGACTAGAGGTTGTTGACGGGAAGAGAGCGAGAGCGGTTGACCATAGAGGTTGTTGACAGGAATAAAGAGAAGGGAGGAGATCTCAAGAACCCCATTGGTTGCTAAGAAGTCTGTTCTGTTGCTCCCCAGTCAGTTGGGGTCTAAGCCAGTCTTTCTGCCACAGTGGCCTTTCACAACACACATCATTCCTGGTTGTGCTCTTGTCTACTACATGTTCAGCCTAGTGGTTAGGACACGGTGTGCTGTAGAGGGTATCCCAGGGTTGCTGGCAATCTCAGATATACTAAATAATATCTGAAGGTCAAACCATACTGGCACTAGCCTGAGTCCCAGATAAATTATTACTGTGCTCTTGCCAACTTCTATGTATTTCTCCTGCCAAAGCAGCACAGACAGACTCAGGTGGCAGTATGACTTGACCTTCAGATGTTATTAGTAGGTAAAACAACACCAGTGGGTTCTCAGAGTGACTTCTGTTTAGATATAACTGTAGAATGCATGTAAGACTTTATGAAACAAACATTTATTGGTACAAAAGAATCAAAACAATAGAAGAAATATCTATATAGGGACAAATGGCAATAAATACCACATCAGTGGATGGGGCTCTACACACAGAAAGGGGGCATTATGGCACAAGGAATCAACAGGATATAAAATAACATTTAAAAATCCATAAGTTTGGTCATGTGACAGAAACTAACATTTGAGATTCTCTTCTAAGAGTATTAAAAAGCCTTTCCTGCAGTCGAATGACCAAAGCACCTCTAGTGGCCTCATGGGTCCAATGTTATTCATATTTTTCATAATTAATAAGCATGACTTTTCAAACGCTGAAATGGTTCTGTTATAGTTCGGTCTTCTGTGATGTACATAAAGTGTAATTTTGGGCGTTTGGAATACATTTCAACTCTATATCTGACATGGTACAGGTGTCTTCTTTTTTTAAGCCCACAACCATGTGTGTGAGGTGTATACTTTTGTTTAAAAGTAGATTTGTTTAAGACTATCAAGAAACACTGTGACCCTGATTTAGCCCACTGCAGTAATAGGTTAAAGAGGCAAAAAAACTACAAAGAGAACTACAAAAATATTCCAGTGCTTTCAAGTCAAACTGGGACTAGACAGTCATAAACATCTTAACTTCAACCATTTATCTTTTCTCCTGCCAACCTTCTCTAAAATATGATTGCTTGATTAATCAGAATGGACATAGAAAATGTACACTGAGTGTACAAAACATTAGGAACACCTTCCTAATACTGAGTTTCACCCCCTTTTGCCCTCAGAACAGCCTCAATTCGTTGAGGCATTGCCTCTACAAGGTCTCGAAAGCGTTCCACAGGGATGCTGGCCCATGTTTACTCCAATGTCAATGTCAGTGTCAAGTTGGCTGGATGTCCTTTGGGTGTTGGACCATTCTTGATACACACGGGAAACTGTTGAGTGAGACAGTTCTTGACGAAAAACCTGTGCGCCTGGTACCTATCACACTTAACTATTTTGTCTGCCCATTCACCCTCTGAATGACACACATACACAACCCATGTCTCAATTGTATCAAGGCTTAAAAATCCTTCTTTAACCATCTCCTCCTTCATTTACACTGATTGAAGTGGATTTAACAAGTGACATCAATAAGGGATTATAGCTTTCACCTGGATTCACCTGGTCAGTCTGTCATGGAAAGAGCAGGTGTTCCTAATGTTTTGTACACTCAGTGTAAGTCTCTTACCAAAAATCACCACTGAGCAGTAGACTTGTGGTTTTGATTTGAAGGAGAGGAAATAGAGGACAAACAGTAGAGTATATTGAAAACAAGGAGGAAGGAAGTAAGGAAACATGATGTGACGGAATGCTTCTTTCACAGAACTTCCTAGTTGAGTTACTACAAAACCCATAACTACAAAACCCATAAAACAGAAAAGGACATGGCACATTCTTGACATTATTCTGATTGGTCGAAAAATATGGACATTCTAATGAGAGTTTAAAAGGAATGCAAGAAAGATAAGGCAACATTTCACTTACAGTTGAAGTGGGAAGTTTACATACACCTTAGCCAAATACATTTAAACTGAGTTTTCACAATTCCTGACATTTAATCCTAGGAAAAATTCCCTGTCTTAGGTCAGTTAGGATCACCACTTTATTTTAAGAATGTGAAATGTCAGAATAATAGTAGAGAGAATGATTTATTTCAGCTTTTATTTCTTTCATCACATTCCCAGTGGCTCAGAAGTTTACATACACTCAATTAGTATTTGGTAGCATTGCCTTTAAATAGTTTAACTTGGGTCAAACGTTTTGGGTAGCCTTCCACAAGCTTCCCACAATAATTTTGGCCCATTCCTCCTGACAGAGCTGGTGTAACCGATTCAGGTTTGTAGGCCTCCTTGCTCGCACACGCTTTTTTAGTTCTGCCCACATATTTTCTATAGGATTGAGGTCAGGGCTTTGTGACGGCCACTCCAATACCTTGACTTTGTTGTCCTTAAGCCATTTTGCCACAACTTTGGAAGTATGCTTGGGGTCATTGTCCATTTGGAAGACCCATTTGCGACCAACCTTCAACTTCCTGACTGATGTCTTTAGATGTTGCTTCAATATATCCACATAATTTTCTTTCCTCATGATGCCATCTATTTTGTGAAGTGCACCAGTCCCTCCTGCAGCAAAGCACCTCCACAACATGATGCTGCCAGCCGGTTGGGATGGTGTTCTTTGGCTTGCAAGCCTCCCCCTTTTTCCTGCAAACATAACGATGGTCATTATGGCCAAACAGTTCTATTTTTGTTTCATCAGACCAGAGGACATTTCTCCAAAAAGTATGATCTTTGTCCCCATGTGCAGTTGCAAACTGCAGTCTGGCTTTTTATGGAGGTTTTGGAGCAGTGGCTTCTTCCTTGCTGAGCGGCCTTTCAGGTTATGTTGATATAGGACTCGTTTTACTGTGGATATAGACACTTTTGTACCTGTTTCCTCCAGCATCTTCACAAGGTCCTTTGCTGTTGTTCTGGGATTGATTTGCACTTTTCGCACCAAAGTACGTTCATCTCTAGGAGATAGAACACATCTCCTTCCTGAGCGGTATGACGGCTGCGTGGTACCGTGGTGTTTATACTTGCGTACTATTGTTTGTACAGATGAACGTGGTACCTTCAGGCATTTGGAAATTGCTCCCAAGGATGAACCAGACTTGTTGAGGTCTACAATTTTTGTTCTGAGGTCTTGGCTGATTTCTTTTGATTTTCCCATGATGTCAAGCAAAGAGGCACTGAGTTTGAAGGTAGGCCTTGAAATACATCCACAGCTACACCTCCAATTGACTCAAATGATGTCAATTAGCCTATCAGAAGCTTCTAAAGCCATGATATCATTTTCTGGAATTTTCCAAGCTGTTTAATGGCACAGTCAATTTAGTGTATGTAAACTTCTGACCCACTGGAATTGTGATGCAATGAAATTATAAGTGAAATAATCTGTCTGTAAAAAATTGTTGGAAAAATTACTTGTGTCATGCACAAAGTAGATGTCCTAACCGACTTGCCAAAACTATAGTTTGTTAACAAGAAATTTGTGGAGTGGTTGAAAAACGAGTTTTAATGACTCCAACCAAAGTGTATGTAAACTTCTGACTTCAACTGTATAGGGCAAAAAACATTTGTTTTTAAAAAAGCTAGCAAGGATAGTAAAATTATTGTTCTGTTGATAACAAAATCAATCTCTCTCACACTCTTTATATTACAGTTATACCAGAGTAACACAATTTGCATCAGTTTAAAAAACGTCATCATAAGTGGTCCCACAAAACTGTATCAAACTAAATATATAGGCCTATGGTTCATATGATCCATAAAGGGACTTGGACATGTTACTCCACTCCAATTCCGGTAGAAGGCCACTATAACGTCACATATTCCCAGACACACTGTGTTACACTTATCCCAACTGGGACTACTACTACACAGGGTGACTTTTTGACAACGCAAAAAAAAAGCGCTGTTGTCAAAACAAGCGCACATTTTTTTAGCTGCCAAAATGGGGCACACAGAGTCAAACGGGAAAATATGAAATGACACCCTATAGAGGGGAATAGTGTGCCATTTGACACACAGTCAGTCTAATAGTCGATGCCCTGGTCCTCGTCATAGTGCCCGCTGTACTGCTGTTGGTACCCACCCCGGTACTCCTCTTCATCGTCATGGTGATACTGGTACTCCGCCTGGTAGTCGCTGTCACTAATCTCCGATCCATTGGTCCCTGTTCCCAGGCTCCCGTTGCCATGGCTACCAGCATTGTTGCCGAGGGTAACGGGAGAGGTGGGCTCCGTGGGGGAGGTGCAGTACTTGGGGTCGTAGATCTGCCTGCCCAGGCCGTAGCTGCTCATTCCCTTCTGGGATGCCACCTTGTTGGTGCCCATCTGCAGGGAGATGGTGGAGCTGTCTGCTGTCTGTCCTGCCGACTTCTGGTCGTAGATGTCACGGCGGGTACCCGGCGCCGACATGCCAGCCTGGGGGAGAGGGGGGAGGGGGAGCGGATGCAGGACAGAGGGGGAGAGGAGGGATGGAGGACAGAGGGGGAGAGGAGGGATGGAGGACAGAGGGGGAGCGGAGGGAGGGAGGGAGGGAGAGAGTGGGAGTGGAGGGAGGGAAGGAGAGAGGACAGGGGGGAGCGGAGGGAGAGAAGGTTAGGTTGATGGTTAAGTGGGAGTGTGTGTGTGTGTGTGTGTGTGTGTGTGTGTGTGTGTGTGTGTGTGTGTGTGTGTGTGTGTGTGTGTGTGTGTGTGAGAGAGAGAGTAAAAGGGTGTGTGTTTGTGAGAGAGAGCAAGAATGTGTGTCTGTGTGTGCGTGCACCTGGCCACAGTAACCTTTAGTTGGTAGATGTCTCACTCTGATACAAGATTACTGCTAATTGCTTCCTGGGATTATAGTGGCTAGGAATCCACTGCAGCAGAACCATTGAACCACAAGAACCACAGTACTTTATACACCACAGACGAACAGTACACTCTTACCTGGCTGGCTCCTTTGTTGGTTCCCATCTGCAGACTGATGGTAGTCTGGTCGTAGGGCTTGTCCGTCTGTGACTTTGGGTCGTATAAGTGTCTCCTGGTCCCGTACGCTGTCATACCAGACT